>NC_138131.1:83860314-84230314 GCF_964188305.1 Podarcis bocagei
GGGAACACAGCAACCATGTGGCGGAGATCCTCGATTCCAGGTGGAGGGGAGATCAAGTGGAGTATTTGGTAATGTGGGAAGGGGAACCGGAGTCGGAAAACACCTGGGTCATGGCAGAGGATGTCAATGACGAGGTCTTAATAGAAACTTTTCATCAGAGGTTCCCACGTAAACCTCAGCCTGTAGCGAGGTTCCGGAGGGAATACTTTGCTACCACAGATGAGGAAGAGGAGTTGGAGGGGTTCACAGATTCCGAGGAGGAGGAGGATTCAGCGACCCGGAACGGCGACCGATGGAGGGAAATGTTCGAGACGTCTGAAGATGAAGAGGACTCTTTTAGGGGTTTTACCTCCTCACCGCCCAGAGGAGAGGGAACGGGAGGGGGTGAAGGGGGTCCTGGAGGGGAGGTGGATGTCAGGGAACTGCCATCGGAGGGACAGGTGGTGGAAGGGCTCACGGAGGCTGGGAGAGACCCAGCAGCTGAAGCAGGGACCAGCAGGGGGAGAGGTGGGTCTCTGAGGGAAAGCGAGCAAGAGGGAGGGCTCAGGGACACGTCCAGCGAGAACAGTGGGGAGGTTTCTGAACCTCCCATAGGGAGACCCACTCCTCGCCGGAAACTGTCACGCCGCGAGTCCAGAAGACGTGTTTCCGTTAAGGAGCTTTTATGCTGGAAGCGATTCCGAAAGCAACCACTGTCGGAATCTGCAAGTGACTAGAGCAGCCATGTCTGAGGGGCTCCGTCACAGACAGAGGTTTGTGGACTTGAACAAACTCTGAGGGACTACGATTTTTACGCACAAGCAGCTCATCATCCCATCACAATAAGTATGCATGCCAACCAAATGCATTATTGAAACCTTCTAAATCCAAGATATCTGTATTCTCGAGGAGCATCCACTCTTTCAGCCAGCAAAACGCTGCTGCTTCATAGTACAATTTTAAGTCCGGCAGGGCAAATCCCCCTCTTTCTTTTACATCTGTCAATATTTTAAATTTTATTCGGGGCTTTTTGCCCTGCCAGACAAATTTCGAAATGTCTTTCTGCCACCTCTTGAAACAGTCCATCTTGTCAAGAACCTGCAAAGTTTGAAACAAGAATAACATTCTAGGCAATGCATTCATCTTAATAACTGCAATTCGGCCTAACATTGACAGTTTCAAATTTGACCATATTTCTAGATCTTTTTTTGATTTCTGACCAACATTTTTCATAATTGTCTTTATACAAATTCAGATTTTTAGATGTCAGATGAACCCCTAGGTATTTCACCTTCTTAACCACTGTCAAACCTGTTTCATTCTGGAATTTCTCCCTCTCCATACCTGTTAAATTTTTCTCCAAAACTTTAGTCTTTTGTTTGTTCAGTTTGAATCCGGCCACCTGACCAAATTCTTGAATTATCTCCAACACCCTCTTTGTACTAGTATCTGGCTCTTGTAAAGTAAGTACCAAATCATCTGCAAAGGCCCTTAACTTATAATGTTTAGCTCCGACCTGTACACCTTTAACCTGCTGGTCATCCCTAATCATATTTAGCAAAACCTCCAGGACTGATATAAAAAGTAATGGGGAAATTGGGCACCCTGGTCGTGTCCCAGGGCTTTATCATCTTCTTTTTATGTAGGTGGAAAACAAAACCCCTTTTTGCTTAGGTCGGGGGAGATTCCGGTGCAAGTAATTTGTGATAATAAGAGGCAGAATTTTATTTTTGTTTTGTTTTGGTGTAAATTAATAAAAATTATGTTTGAAAAAAGAAAAAAAAGGGTTTGGGTTTGGGTTAGGGTTAGGATTGGGGTTGGGGTTAACCCATTCGAATTGAAATAAGACCAATCAAAGCTTATTCATCTTCTTTCTACGCATATGGAAGCAAAAAGACGGTGTTGTGTTATTTTGGTTTCATTACACACACTTTGCGATTTCTGGGTCAATGCGCATTAACACCAAAGAACACGACTTGAAATAAGTGAAGTCCAATATTCTTCTTTCTATGTAGCTGGAACACAAAACAACCTGCTTGGCTTTATTTAGGCTTATTACACTTCGCTTTGCTAGGGACAGGGTTAAGGTTAGGGTTAGGGTTAGGGTTAGGGTTAGGGTTAGGGTTAGGGTCGGGGTGAATGACCACAGAAAGAACAATCCAAGCTTATTCGTCCTCTTTCTATTGAGATGGAACCAAAACACATATTGTCAGAGCTGCCCAAGGTCCCAGCTCACAAAGGACCAACGCCAGTCCATTGCTATATACAAAAGTCTTTATTGAAGTTCAGTTTGTCTTTCACATCAGCAGCGTGCAGCTCTACGTCTGAAACTCTAGACCGCTGAAGCTCCGTCTGAGTCTCCTCCCCCCAGACACCAGTTTAAGACCCTAGCCTTGCTCCACCTCTTCCTTTGCTCTTTCCTCCTCTGGGTCCGCCTGTCAGCTGGGGTCTCGCCCTTCCTAGACTCTTCTGACGCTGAGTCCCCTGAGTCTTCCCCCTGCCTCCGACGGGCTTTAGGACCTTGTTCCCCATCCGGGTTTTCTGCTGTCCCGCGCGCCTGTACATTCGAACTTGGCGCGCGAGCCCATCCGGCAACCCTCCTCCTGACCGTTACACTGCTCCTGTCACTGCTTCCCCCTTCGGGGAGGCCAGCTGGGCCTGACCTCCCCTCCGTTCCCCCACTCTCCGACGGAGGCGTGGTCAGTCCCGACTCTTCTTCTCTCCCTGCTGGAGGAGACACTGCCCCTGACACCTGGGACTCTTCCCCCCCACTATGCTCTGGTGGGGAAGCTGGTCCTGATCTCCAGCTGCTGCTTTGGGAGTCCCCGCTGGCCCCTTGTTTCTGGTGTGTCTCCCCTGGGACCCCCCTTGCCCTGACCATCGGCGCCTCCTTCTGGGAATCTTCTGATTCGCTGGAGAAGCTCATGGAATCTCTCAGGTCACTGCCGTACTCCCCTACGCTGCCCTCAGATCCTTCCCCTTCGCTCTCCATCTCCTCTCCCCCCTGTACCTCTGCTCCTGAGCCCCTGACATCCATCCCCCCCTCGAAGCCCCCCTTCCCCCCTCCCCCTCTTCTGGGGCGGGTTCCGGGTGCTCCAGTGCTGTGGGGGTGAGTGCGGGATACAGTTCCTTCCCCCTGGCGTGCGGCCGACCAGTTGGATCCGGCCAGCCCGTAATGGGCTCATCGACGTCGATCTCCTCTGCTTCCATCTCTCTGCATTCGTGTTCGAACCCAAGGTCCTCCCCCAACACGTCCATGTCCGTCTCTCCCCCTGTTACCTCGGGTGATGCTGTGTGCCAGGGCCCCCTTAGCAGTTCCCTGCTCCACCCCACCTCCGGTTGAGTGTCCCACCAATAAGAGCGATCCATGGCAGATCCCGAGAGTGATCCCTCCGGGGAGCTTGTGTCTTGCGCCGTTTCCTCAGCGGATGAGAACCCCTGGAACGTGCTGGCTGAAAGTGTGGGTGTGAAAATCTGCCGGCATAGGTCTGTGCGGGAAGAGTGCATGGAACTCGTCTTTGAGGTAGTGCTCCTCCAAGGCATAGTCCGGCACCCACCTGTTGGCGCTGGCCGGGGTACCTTCCCTGGCGAGGAGATATTCAACTCCCTCTTCCCCCCATCTCGAGTATAAAATCTCCGTGACCTCGTTGAGTGGCGCCGCCCTCGTTGACCCCTCCCCCGTTGGCGACTTTCTAAGTGGGCGAGGTGTGGTCCCTGGCGCCTGAAACCTGTGGGGTTCCTTGTAGGGTGTGAGGACTGACCTATGAAATACTGGGTGCATTCTGGAACCCTCCGGGAGTGTCAACCGGAAGGCCACTGGGTTGATTTGTGCCTCGACTTGCTAAGGCCCTAACTGCTTGTGTTTGAGCTTCTTCTTAGCTAACGTTCTGGCCGGCACTGCCTGGGCCGCTAACCAGACCCAGTCCCCCACCTGGATGTCTTCCCCGACTCTCCTGTGCCTGTCTGCCTGCACTTTGTAGGCGTGTTTTGCTAGTTCCAAGGTCCTTCGGAGTTGGTCGTGGACCTCCTGCAACTCTGCTGCCAAGTGCTCTGCACCCCGTGGCTCCCCCTCCCCCTTCGTCTCTAACCCCGGGAAGGTTCTGGGATGCCGCCCATTGTTGGCGAAGAACGGTGTCACCCCTGTAGACCCGTGCTTCGTGTTGTTGTAGGCGAACTCGGCCAGCGGTAGGTAGTCCACCCAGGTCGAGGGCTGTTGATTCGCGTAGCATCGCAGGTACTGCAGCATGATGGCGTTGACCCTCTCCGCTTGTCCGTTGGTCTGCGGGTGTCGTGCCGAAGCTAAGTTGATCTTGACGTTCAGGATACCCAGCAGCTTCTGCCAGAAGCTCGAGACGAATTGGCGACCCCGGTCGGACAGGATGGACCGCGGTAAGCCGTGAACTTTGAACACGTGGTCTATCAAAAGCTTGGCGGTCTGTTCCGCTGTGGCCACCTTCGCGCAAGGAATGAAGTGCGCCATCTTGGTGAACAGGTCTACGACCACGAGTACCGCTGTTTTGCCTCGCGAACTGGGCAGATCTGTGACAAAGTCCAGGGCCACTTTCTCCCACGGTTCGAGCGGCGTCTGTAGCGGTTCCAGCAGTCCCGCCGGCTTCCTGTGCACTGGTTTGGCCCTTTGGCATGTGTCACACCTAGAGACGTAATCCGCGACTTCTCCCCTCATCTGGGGCCACCAAAAGTCTCTGGCCACCAATTCTGCCATCTTGTCCTTGCCGAAGTGCCCAGCACTGGGCGCGTCGTGTAACTGCTGCAGGACTTTATCTCGGAGGTTGTCCCCAGGCACGTAGAGAGCCCCTTTGAGGGTGAGCAGTCCGTCGCGTATCTGGAACTTGTCCTTCGCTGTGCCGCTTCGCACCTCCTCCATCTTGGATTGTGCGAAGGCATCCGTCTGCAGCGCGCGACGCACTGCGTCCGGGTCCACGGTGGCTGAAGTGCATGCCCACGCTTTCGGTGCGAAAATGTGTTTGGCTGCCACCGGTGCCGCTTCCTCAAGATACTGCGGTTTCCTGGATAGTGCCATGACGTTGTTGTCTCCCGGCATGTATTCTATCCGGAAGTCGAAATCCGCGAAGAACTGAGTTTGCAGGGCAGCAGTTGAAGAAGGAGCAAAAAGGGTTTTCTTGTGTGTGTGTGTTTCTTTGTGGCTGATTAGCTGTTTTCCCTGTGTAAAGGTCAGAGGGGGCAGGGTTTCTGTTGAGGCAGGGAATTAGCTGTGGGAGGAGCTTATCAGAGTTTGCAGGGCAGCAGTTGAAGAAGGAGCAAAAAGGGTTTTCTTGTGTGTGTGTGTTTCTTTGTGGCTGATTAGCTGTTTTCCCTGTGTAAAGGTCAGAGGGGGCAGGGTTTCTGTTGAGGCAGGGGATTAGCTGTGGGAGGAGCTTATCAGAGTTTGCAGGGCAGCAGTTGAAGAAGGAGCAAAAAGGGTTTTCTTGTGTGTGTGTGTTTCTTTGTGGCTGATTAGCTGTTTTCCCTGTGTAAAGGTCAGAGGGGGCAGGGTTTCTGTTGAGGCAGGGGATTAGCTGTGGGAGGAGCTTATCAGAGTTTGCAGGGCAGCAGTTGAAGAAGGAGCAAAAAGGGTTTTCTTGTGTGTGTGTGTGTGTGTGTGTGTGTGTGTTTCTTTGTGGCTGATTAGCTGTTTTCCCTGTGTAAAGGTCAGAGGGGGCAGGGTTTCTGTTGAGGCAGGGGATTAGCTGTGGGAGGAGCTTATCAGAGTTTGCAGGGCAGCAGTTGAAGAAGGAGCAAAAAGGGTTTTCTTGTGTGTGTGTGTTTCTTTGTGGCTGATTAGCTGTTTTCCCTGTGTAAAGGTCAGAGGGGGCAGGGTTTCTAGCGGCGCGCGCAGTTATACCCATCTTTTAGATTTAGATTTTAAATCTTTTAGATTTAGTCTCAAACGTTTGTTGGGGGAGACCTAGGGTTTTTTTTTTCTGGGGGAAGTTATTTGTCCTGTCTTCAAGCTTTTTATGATGGAGGACCTCTGTAGCCACCCCCAACAACACGATCTCAAGATGGAAGGGGAGGGAACAGCTGCAGTCGCCTGCGATTCCTGCGCAATGTTTGCCATCTTGCCAAAGGTTGCAGGCAGCTTTACCTGCAGCAATTGCATGTTGATTGCCCTCTTAAAAGACAAAGTCCAGCAACTGGAGGAAGGTGTAGCTACGCTCCAAAGAATTAGAGAGCTGGAGCTCTTCTTGGAAGCAACAGAGCACACCGTCCCCACCAAGGAAGACACAGGGGACTCCCCTGAGAAGGAGGCTAGTTCACCAACACAGGAGCCAGATATATGGAGAAACGTGACTCAAAGAAGTAGGAGGCCCAGGGTTCACTCTAATTGTTTAGAAATACACAATCGCTTTGAGGTCCTCTCCCCTAGCATGGAAGACGAATAGCAGACTCCATTTGAGGATCTCTCCCTCATTACAGTCGATCAGGTATATGAAGACGAGCAGCAAAGTCAGTCCTCAGGGAATGTGCAGGCGACCTTGGAACGGACAGCTCACGGAAGAACCCCGACCAAACCCAAGAGGAGGCGTGTAGTGGTGATAGGGGATTCCCTACTGAGGGGAACAGAAGCAGTGATCTGTGGGCCTGACAAGATGTCTCGGGAAGTGTGCTGTCTCCCCGGGGCTAAGATCCAAGATGTAACTGAACGACTGCAAGGAATCATAAAACCCACTGACAAATACCCCTTCCTCTTGGTTCATGTGGGAACCAATGACACTGCAAGCAATAGCCTCCAGAAGATCAAAAGAGACTACGAGGCTCTCGGCAGGAAATTGAAGCAACTAAATGCACAAATTGTCATCTCATCTGTCCTCCCTGTTGAACGACGTGGCCCAGGGAGAGAGGGGAAAATAGTGGAAGTGAACAGCTGGCTTCGCAAATGGTGTAAACAGGAACGGTTTGGATTCTTAGATCACGGACTGCAGTTTCTTGAGGATGGACTTCTGGCAAGTGATGGGCTGCACCTCACAACGGTTGGGAGAAATGTTTTTGCCAAAAATCTCAGAAACCTCATCAGGAGGGCTTTAAACTGACTAATGTGGGGGAGGGAGACAGTGCTCCTGAAGGTAGGAGTCTATCAATTAATGAATATGATCATACAAATGTCATAGACCAAATGGAGCAAACAGCACGCGGACCTAGTGGTGGGAGGAAAAAATCCTTAAATAAGAGACACGGGGGAATGATTAATGGACTTCAATGTCTGTACACTAATGCGCAAAGCATGGGAAATAAACAAGATGAGCTTGAGCTCTTGGTACAGCAAACTAAATATGACATAATAGGTATCACTGAAACCTGGTGGGATAAGTCCCACGATTGGAATGTAATAATGGGGGGATACAATCTATTTCAGAGAAACAGACCAGAGAAGAAAGGAGGAGGAGTGGCGTTATATGTCAGGGATGTGTATACCTGTGAAGAGATCCAAGATTTAGATCCTCAAAGCCAAAGTGAGAGCATTTGGGTCAAAATTAAGGGAGAGAAGAATAACAGAGACCTCATTGTGGGAGTTTACTATAGATCCCCAAGCCAAACGGAGGACATAGATGATGCCTTCCTGGAACAGATGGCCAAGCATGCAAAAGGAAGGGAGATAGTAGTAATGGGGGACTTCAATTACCCGGATATTTGTTGGACGTCAAACTCAGCCAAGAGCATAAGGTCAAACAGATTCCTCACTGGCCTTGCAGACAACTTCATTGTCCAGAAAGTGGGAGAAGCAACAAGAGGAACAGCCATTTTAGATCTGGTCCTAACCAATGTTGATGACCTGGTTAGTGGGGTAGATGTGGAAGGATCCTTAGGCGCGAGTGATCATGCTCTTCTGAAGTTTACTATACAGCGGAAAGGAGCAGCCAAGCATACTAGGACTCAATTTCTTGACTTTAAGAAAGCCGACTTCATAAAACTTAGGGAAGTGCTGGGTGAGATCCCATGGACAGCAATACTAAAAGGAAAGGGAGTTCATGATGGCTGGGAGTTTGTTAAGAGCGAGATAGTAAAAGCACAACGTCAGGCAATACCAATGAGACGGAAACATGGAAGGTGCCTAAAGAAGCCAGGGTGGCTATCTAAAGAACTTTTAACTGAATTAAGATTAAAAAAGGATGTGTACAAAAAATGGAAAAGGGGGGAAACCACCAAAGAGGAATTCAAACAAATAGCCAGCACGTGTAGACACAAAGTCAGAAAAGCTAAAGCACAGAATGAACTCAGGCTTGCTAGAGAGGTTAAAAGCAACAAAAAAGGCTTTTATGGGTATGTTCGTAGCAAAAGGAAGAACAAAGAAACAGTGGGGTCACTCAGAGGAGAAGATGGTGAAATGCAAACAGGGGACACAGAAAGGGCTGAACTCCTCAATGCCTTCTTTGCCTCAGTCTTCTCCGATAAAGAAAACAATGCCCGACCTGAAGAATTTGGAGCAAATGATTCAGCAAAGGAAACACAGCCCAGAATAACTAAGGAGATAGTACAAGAATATTTGGCTAGCTTAGATATATTCAAGTCTCCAGGGCCAGATGAACTGCATCCAAGAGTATTAAAAGAACTGGCAGATGCGATCTCAGAACCACTGGCAGTCATCTTTGAGAATTCCTGGAGAACAGGCGAAGTCCCGGCAGACTGGAGGAGGGCAAATGTTGTCCCTATTTTCAAAAAGGGGAAAAGAGAGGACCCAAATAATTACCGCCCAGTCAGTCTGACATCAATACCAGGGAAGATTCTGGAGCAGATCATTAAGCAAACAGTCTGTGAGCACCTAGAAAGGAATGCTGTGATCACCAATAGTCAGCATGGATTTCTGAAAAATAAGTCATGTCAGACTAACCTGATCTCGTTTTTTGATTTACAAGCCTGGTAGATGAAGGGAACACAGTGAATTACAAGCCTGGTAGATGAAGGGAACACAGTGGATGTAGCCTACCTTGATTTCAGCAAGGCATTTGACAAGGTGCCCCATGATATTCTTGTAAAGAAGCTGGTAAAATGCGGTCTTGACTATGCTACCACTCAGTGGATTTGTAACTGGCTGACTCACCGAACCCAAAGGGTGCTCATCAATGGTTCCTCTTCATCCTGGAGAAGAGTGACTAGTGGGGTGCCACAGGGTTCTGTCTTGGGCCCAGTCTTATTCAACATCTTTATCAACGACTTGGATGACGGACTCAAGGGCATCCTGATCAAATTTGCAGATGATACCAAACTGGGAGGGACAGGATGACACTTCAAAACGACCTTGACAGATTAGAGAACTGGGCAAAAACAAACAAGATGAATTTTAACAGGGAGAAATGTAAAGTATTGCACTTGGGCAAAAAAAATGAGAGGCACAAATACAAGATGGGGGACACCTGGCTTGAGAGCAGTACATGTGAAAAGGATCTAGGAGTCTTGGTTGACCACAAACTTGACATGAGCCAACAGTGTGACGCGGCAGCTAAAAAAGCCAATGCAATTCTGGGCTGCATCAATAGGAGTATAGCATCTAGATCAAGGGAAGTAATAGTGCCACTGTATTCTGCTCTGGTCAGACCTCACCTGGAGTACTGTGTCCAGTTCTGGGCACCACAATTCAAGAAGGACACTGACAAACTGGAACGTGTCCAGAGGAGGGCAACCAAAATGGTCAAAGGCCTAGAAACGATGCCTTATGAGGAACGGCTAAGGGAGCTGGGCATGTTTAGCCTGGAGAAGAGGAGGTTAAGGGGTGATATGATAGCCATGTTCAAATATATAAAAGGATGTCACATAGAGGAGGGAGAAAGGTTGTTTTCTGCTGCTCCAGAGAAGCGGACACGGAGCAATGGATCCAAACTACAAGAAAGAAGATTCCACCTAAACATTAGGAAGAACTTCCTGACAGTAAGAGCTGTTCGACAGTGGAATTTGCTGCCAAGGAGTGTGGTGGAGTCTCCTACTTTGGAGGTCTTTAAGCAGAGGCTTGACAACAATATGTCAGGAGTGCTCTGATGGTGTTTCCTGCTTGGCAGGGGGTTGGACTCGATGGCCCTTGTGGTCTCTTCCAACTCTATGATTCTATGATTCTATGATTTATTCGTCCTCCTTCTATTGAAATGGAAACAAAACACCTATGCTTGATTTGGGCTGATAACAAAAATGTCACTCTGCGATTTTTGAGTGAACGTGCTTTCTAACCCCCAAAACACCAATTTGAAATAAACCCCCAAAACACCAATTTGAAATAAACCCAATCAGAGCTGTTTGGCTTTTTTTTACCTTATTGATAAAGCTCTGATTGGGCTAATTTCAAATCCAAGATTCTTCTTTCTATGTAGCTGGAACCCAAAACAACCTGTTTGGCTTTGTTTAGGATTATTACACTTCTCTTTGCTAGGGTTGGGGTTATGCTTAGGGTTAGGGTTACTGTTTTTGTTAGGGTTAGGGTTAGGGTTAAGGTTAAGGTTAAGGTTAAGGTTAAGGTTAAGGTTAGGGTTCGGGTACTGGTTCGGTTTCGGGTACGGGTACGGGTTCAGGTTTGGGTTTGGGTTTGGGTGAATTACCACCGAAAAAACAATCCAAGTTTATTCGTTCTCCTTCAATTGAGATAGAACCGAAACACCTATGGTTGATTTCGGCTGATAATAAACATGTCACTCTGCGCTTTTTCAGTGAATGTGCATTCTAACCCCAAAAACACCAATTTTAAATAAGCCCAATCAGGGCTTTATCATCATCTTTTTATATACGTGGAACCCAAAACACCTTTTTGCTTTGGTTGGGGGTGATTTTGGTGCACACCCAAAAAACACCATGCGAATTGTAATAAGCCCAAAGAACGTTTATTTGTCTTCTTTCTACGCATATGGAAGCAAAAAGACGGTGTTGTGTTATTTTGGTTTCATTACACACACTTTGCGATTTCTGGGTCAATGTGCATTAACACCAAAGAAAACGACTTGAAATAAGTGAAATCCAATATCAATCAATCAATCTCTTTATTCGACCGATAGTCAGAATTAAAACATTACACAATAATTATAAACTATAACATCATAGGAGATACATAAGTAAGGTAGGGCCACAGAAATAGACCTCTCACAGATAACCCACATCAAAGCATTCAGTTATACGTTTCCGACACTTGAGTGCCAGGAAAAGAAATTTAGCCACTGACAAGGTTGTTTTCCCAGAAGACTGATTTAGCAGATATGCTGTCTGCTTTCCTCTTTGTCGGGAACTGAGCTGGGGTAAGTATGGTGTTATAAGATACTGTCTTAAATCGTTGTAGAAGGGACAGCTCAATAAAATGTGCTCTGTGGATTCTACCTCACCCAATGCACAGTGGCATAATCTCTGGTCATATGGAACTCCTCCATATCTTCCCTTCAGGACCGCCGAGTCAAGAACATTCAGCCTAGCCGCAGTAAATAGTCTGCGGTATTCCACGTAGTGGATATCCGCCAGGTAGCGAGCTGGAGCAGCCCGATACAACTGCTCCCCCAGAAACAACCCAGGTTTCACACGGGCTATGTCCTCCTGTCTGGCAATATCCCTTAATCTTTGCGCGATCACCGCCTTTGCGTGACTATACGTCATGGACTCTATATAAAGGGAGGACAACCCACACTTCTGCACTTCCTCCACTATCTCCCCTTCCCATGGAGATTTAAAGTTATCCCTCAGAATCAAGGGGGTCAAACCCACCGGTCTGAAACAGAGCTTGAGCCATAGCCATAGCTTCGCTTTCAGGGCCACATACCTAAAGGCTTGGCAACCGGTTTCCAATCTCATGATCGCGCCTGCCACGGAGGGGGGGATCCTGAGTATGGCCCTGAGGAATTGGGTTTGGATAGATTCCAATTTTTCAAAATCCCTACGTGAGCCCAAGGCAATGCCCACCAGCAGGAGAGGGAGGACTTTCATTTTAAAGAGACGTAAGGCAACATTGACAGTTTGTGCCTGTTTCTTGGAGTACAGGGTTCTAATCACCAGGGCTGCTTTGGATGCGTTCGAGGCTATGTATTCTCTGTGCGCCAGGAAGGACCTATTTGATCTTACAACCTGACCCAGGTACTTGAAGCAACTGACCTGCTCTAAAGGAATACCATTAATTGACCATAAATTAGGTTTCGGTCGAGCAGCAAAGACCATTATTTTGGTCTTGGCATAATTTAATTGGAGCTCGTGTTGGGTCTCATATTCATGAAGAGCTCGAAGTATCCTCCTTAATCCGATGGGGGAGGTAGCTAATAGGGCGGCATCGTCCGCATACAGTAGGACATTTAAGGCTCGTCCTGCCAGTTTTGGTGGATGGAAATCAGCATTTGCCATATGTGCCACTAGCGAATTAATATAGAAGTTAAACAGAGCAGGGGCAAGCAAACAGCCCTGTCTTACCCCCCTAGTGGTGGCAACCGGATTGGAGACTAGCCCCTTACTATCTATCCTAATCCTCAAGAGGGTGTTTGTATGCAAATTAATAATCAGCAAGAGAAGGCGACGGTCGATAGATGTCGCTGCCAATTTTGTCCATAGCTGGTTCCTGGGAATTAGATCAAAGGCCTGCTTAAAGTCTATAAAGGCGACGTGGAGGGCTTTTAGGCCATTGCCAGCGTACTTGGTGGCCAAGTGATTTAGGATTAAGATTTGGTCTGTTGTTGATCTTCCGGGGCGGAAACCCACCTGCTCCTCTGCGATGATATTGTTGCTTTCCATCCAGGTCGTTAATTTGTTAAGTAGAAATCTTGAATAGATCTTCCCAATAACATTTAGCAGGCTAATTGGTCTAAAATTGGCCGGGTCTGTGCGCGACCCTTTCTTGTGAATTAACACAATCAGTGCAGAGTTCCAGCTTGGAGGAAATTGTGCTGTTTTGTTTATATAAGTAAAAAGAGCTGCTAGGGGTGGACACCACCAATCCTTATTGGCTTTAATAACATCTATGGAAATAAGATCGTCTCCGGGTGCCTTGCCCGCCTCAAATTGGCCTATAAGTGTTTCCACTTCAGAGCAGGTAACAGGATCCCACTCTGGCAAGGGGGCCAAATCTAACCTTACTCCGCTGGCTGCGTGAGCTGCATATAAAACGGAGAAGAAGCCTTCCCAGGTGTCAGCTGAAATTTGGGGTTCTATCCTTGACAACGGTCTACCCAGATATCTGGAAATTTGATGCCAAAAGGAGGAGGGATTTCTATTTTCTGCAGCTTTTAGAAGGTTCTTCCAATCATTTCTTTCTGCCGCAAGCTTCTTTTCCTTTAATAGTGCTTTATACCTTCTCTTGAGGTTCATAAGGTGACTGCTAGGTGCGGAGTCATTTGATGCCCTATATGCCAAGAATTCATTATATAGGTTGTTCTTGAAGTGCCTACATTCCTCGTCAAACCACTTTTTATGAGAGAAATGGTTACTATTCATTACCAGGGTCTTAGCCAACGAAGGTTTTAGCAGTTCTACTAAATTGTCATATATTGGCAGTGGCTCAACTGCCTGGATAAGGGAGTCCCTTGTCTCTTGCAGTTGGTCAGACCAAAGGAGTTCATTTATCCGTTGAGCCATATTGTCGGTCCATTTTAAGGCCGTGGGCCTCATCTGAAGCTGGTTATTTGTAATAGGCACACAGGAATAGGTAGCCAATTCTCCATCCAGGGTCAGAGAAAGTTCTAATGGAAAATGGTCACTTTCCAGCCTCGTTACCACCCTAAAGTTGGAAATTTTGGGAATTAGGTCTACAGATGTCCAAATAATGTCTATGGTAGAGGCTCGGGAGCCTGACCAGAAAGTAAATTCGGCAGGGTAATCAGAACTGAGAGCTCCGTTTAAAAGGTGAAAATTAAGAGCCATCAAGGTTTGTCTACATTTAAAACCTGCATATGTAGCAACACTGTCTTTAAAATTCCTGGGTAAAAGGTCTGAGGTTAAAATGGGTAGTGAGGGATATTTATTATACTTAGCAAATAATGATTTATCAGAGTGAGACAATCGGCCATTGAAATCTCCTGCAACTAGGAAGGTGGCTTCAGGATATTTCTCTAGGAGAGTTTCAAGAGTCTGTTGAATTTCCCTCCATCTTTGGTCCACCAGGTTTTTCTTATAGATTGGGTGCAAATAAACATTAATCACCACAAACACTTCCTCCGCTGTTTGTAGCTTTACACCCAGCATGGATGACGACTGGATGTCGATTTGTTCCACCTGCAGGTTTAAGGCCAAAGAAACTAGGGTAGCCAACCCACCTTGTGGTCTGCCAGATGATAGTAAATTCTGTTGTGCATTCAGGTAGAAGCCCTTATACCCTGATAGGGAGAAGCCCTCACAAGCCCAGGTCTCTTGCAGCAAAAGAATATGGCTGCCTTTTATGTAGGCGACAAAGGATGGATCCATCAGCTTAGGTTTAATGCCAGCTACATTCCAGGATAAGAAAGTTAGTAATCTCCTGGTCACCCCTTCGAGTCATGCTGGGCCTTGCGGAACCAGCACGGCAGAATCCACCTGGGAATGCATGCGGCGAGGGGGGGCAATAGGCTGGAAGAAGGAAGTAATTGTAGCCTGCTTACCAGGCAATTTCCGAGCACCACTTACCGCAGCAGCAGCCATGGTTTGAGGCTTAATTATTGGTAGCTGCAGGGATGGATTCTGGTGCACAGGAGTATCACTTAACGACAGGTCCATAGACTCTACATTTAAAGTATGCTCTAAGATTGAGGGGGGTGGGCCTTTTGGATCTGCGGATGCTGTAGGGAACATGCAGTGTAAGGCAGGTGGAAGGCATCCTTTTCGGTTTGCCTCCAAAAGAGCATCCAGTCTTGCCACAGCTTCCGAGTTTGACCAGAGGGTTGTCGAATCTTCCACTGTATCCTGCCCGGGCTTGACATCCCGAGGCCGTGTACAGCCAGGTTGCAGATCAAAGGTCGTTAAAGCAGGTACCACTTGGGCTTGTGTAGACTGATCTACAATTGGTGAGGAATTCATCTTATTTACATGAGCATGATCTTCTGAGTTACGGAGACAGAGTAGCAACTCGTCCAATCTGTCTGTTATCTCTGTCCGCTCCAGTTTTGGCAATTGGGAGAAGGATAGAAGTAACTCACGCTCCGTAGAATTCTCCAGATGTATAGCCTTTGTCAGTGGAGGCAGGGGGGCGTCAATCCAGCTGATTAGATCTGCGGCCAGGGGAGTTGGGGTCGTGGCAATTGGCGGACCCTCAGACTTATCTGCTTTCTTTTTGAACAAGCAGTTTGGTAAGAGGGGGTAGATCTTGGTATTGGTAAAGACTCTTGTAGCAAGGATTCCATAGTTAATTAGAAGGCTTCTTGAGGACATAATAAGTGCAGGGAGCTTTTTGGTTTTAAAGGAGAGCAGCACTCTCTGCCTCTGAGGTCTGCTGCTAATATGATCAATATGCCTCAGGTCAATAGAGCTAGGGATTACCCTCAGAAGCTCCGCTAGGTGTCTCCTTATATCACTCTTATAATGCCAGTTTATTACCTTGCCTCTAAAGGGGCAAACCGTTAGGCAGATTTTGGTAGCTTGCAGCAGCAGTTTGTGAGGAGGTGCAGACTGTTGTTCCTTCTTATTTTGCTCACCTTGCTCACTTTTCTGATTGCCAGCAGCTTGAGGAATTATACAGGAGGTATGAGGTAAAACGGGTGCTCTGGGCATTTGTAAGGGCTTCATCTCAGGTGGTACATCAGGAGAACTGTCTTTACCTGTTAGGGATACAAGCGAGATAATCTTCTCCAAGGATCCTCGGATGTCTTTTATGTATTTAAAGATGTAGTCCACTGTTCTAGCAACCAGGTCTAAAGTAGTTGAGTGTTCAAATAGTATCTCATCAATGCAGCTTTCACGGGCTCTAGTGCAAACATTCGAGTGGATGCCAGTATTATTATTGCTTGAAGGTTTAGTAGGCAGGTTGCGTGGCTAATCCCTCCCCCCCCCACTGTAGAATAAATAAAGACAACGGACACAGAATTTAAGTTAATGGGCGTAAATGGCCACAACTTTATTGATTACAGGTAAGAAGGGTATTGGCTTTAGGCATTGGCCCCTAACAGACTATCCGGTCTGACCGGGAAGGGTTAAACACCAACAGGGGGAGCCACCCGAGATGCGTATCCCTAGGCGCTCCCCGAGGGGTTACCGCTCGGGGGCGCGCTTTAGGCCCTAGCCTCCGTAGGTTTCGGACGAGGCGTCGCCCCTCGGAGTCCTTTAACGAACTACCCTTCAAGCATTGGGGGAGGTGATGGCGTTCCTCCCCCACCCAACCTCATTTGCATGACAATATACTACAATACCCCGGCCAATGCCTACCGCCACCCGAGCCGTAAGCCGGCTCGCCGCCAATACCCTCAAGCCTGTAACCAATCCCTAATGCCTTGAAAAATATCCGCCAACCAAATATCATTGCCAGCATCAGATAGATGCACGCCATCCCAGCGGTAAAGCATTTCCTTGTCAAATCGTATGCATGGGTGTTGGATGACCCGTCCACCCAACGCGGCCACCCTACGCGCTACCGTGCGCTCCACAAGCCTCCTTGCCTTATTAACGGCAACAGGTTTCTCCGCGTCCCGCCAACATCGCCTTTCCAGCAAGGAAGACCAGATAATTGCCATGTTTCCATGAGATGCTCTCAACAATTCAAGGTCATTGATAATGTTCCACATCAAGTTCACCCCTTTCCTATGAGGCAGATCGTTCTCCCCCAGCTGGATGACCAAGGCCGTGGGAGGACCCTCAGCAGCGATTTTCCTGGATACAGCTGGGAGAAACTCCTCCCAACGCATACCCCTCCTAGTAATCCATGACACTTGCACCCTGCTGGGTAATCGTAGCTCAGTATCCCAGCCCCTATGTTCAGCACGCCGTTTTGCCCAATATACGATGCTGTGGCCGATAATCCACAGACGAACCACCTCAGAGCCTGAAATGAGAAATTGAAGAACCGGATCAGGAGGAGTGACGGGGTGGGGAGGGTTGGGGTACTTTAGAGGGGCTTCCTGATGTAAGCCCGGTATGCATTAGATTTCCAACGCCCCATATCCATAATTCTCTCTGCTGGTAGACCCATATGGGCGGCGGTGGTCGCCGCCCCAATGCGAAAGGAGTGCGCGGCGTACTCCTCCTGAGGAAGCCCGATGGCGGCGATTGCCTTCCGCAAGACCCTTGTGAACTGTTGTTTTGATAAGGGGGAACCATCTGAGTGCAAGAAAAAGGGGCCATTAGAATTCGGTCTTACGCACAGGTATTTCCTGGCATCCTTAACGGGGCAAGGGCCTGCTTTCTGAGTCGCCTGAAGACGGACCAAGGCTCCCTTACCGAGTTGGTCCGTCTTAGAGCTCCGGATTTTTATTAACACATGTGCACTGGCCACGGTTACGTCCTCCAGCAATAGCCCCTTAGAGTCTGAGCTGCCCTCACAGACCACTTCGCTTATGCGTAGGGCGCCAAAGAAAGAAAAGGAAAACGCTGCAGAGAATAATCTGGCTTCAAATCTTGACCAGCACAGGGCCCTCAGTTTCCTACGAATTTGAGTGAGTATGTCCAGAGTTATGGGTCTTCTCCTGTCCGGGCCGTGAGGCCTGGACCTACGCCAGCCTTCAAGCATCTTCCGTACCACAAAATGCGAACAGGGATCGACAGAAAACAAAGTTTTAGAAAAAAAGGATATCGCTGCTGAATGAATGTTGAGGGTTTTGGGGGCCCGACCAAGATCTCTAAGATGAACTAAATACTCTATGACTTCCGACCTGGACGGTGGCCTGCCTGGCCTGAACCGCTCCTTTTTGGTGCGGAAGGATGTAAAGTCTAGCCATGCCTTATTATACGATCTCAAGGTGGAGGGCGCTAGCGCAGACAATACTCCCTTTATTGCTTCTCGTTGCCAATATTCCAGAGGTGCTCCGGGAATGGTTGCGGCTGCTGCTGCGCATCCGGCGCCAATGAGCGAAAGCGTTCCATCTGGAAACGAGATAGAGCATCCGCGATGTTATTATCAATACCGGGAACGAATTTGTCTGAAGCGTGAAGGTTCAGTCGCAGGCAGGAAAGGACAAAGTACCGTAAAAGGGAAGCTACCCTAGGAGAATGCGATGACTGTTTATTCAAAACTGACACGACCGCTAGGTTGTCCGTCCAGAAACAGACCCTATGGTCTTTGAACTGGTCCTCCCACAAGTGGATTGCCACTACGATGGGAAAGAATTCTAAGAATGTCAAATCTCGTAGAATTGGTTTACCTTGCCAGGAGGGAGGCCAACGCTGTGCACACCACTGGCCTCTGAAATAAACCCCAAAACCCAGGGACCCAGCCGCATCCGAATGTACCTGGAAATCTGACCGAAGCGCCAACGTATCTTGCCAGAGCGATATACCGTTGAAACCATCTAAGAATTGCAACCAGACTATGAGGTCCGCCTTTACTGCCTTGGAAAGGCGTACCCTATGGTGAGGTGACCGCAAACCTGTGGACAGCTTAGCCAGGCGACCACAGAAGGGACGGCCGGGGGAAACTACACGACAAGCGAAGTTGAGGTGGCCCAGGAGGGATTGAATTTGCCTCAAGGTGACCTTCTTTAAAGGCAGCATTTGACCGATAAGCTCTCTCAGGGCAACCAATTTTTCAGCCGGTAAGCGTGAGGTTTGGGCTACCGTATCGAGTTCAATCCCCAGGTAGGTCATGGTCGTGACCGGACCCTCGGTTTTTTCGCTTGCCAGAGGAACACCCAGCTCCCTGGCTAAGGACTCAAAAGCCATGAGGAGAGCCCTGCATTCCCCAGCGTCACTTGCCACCAAAATAAAATCATCAAGATAATGACCCACCCCTAAAGAGCCAGTTCTAAACTTTAGGGCCCATTCCAAGAACGTGCTGAAGGTCTCAAACGCAGCACAAGCAATAGAACAACCCATGGGCATAGCTTTGTCGATGAAGTACGCTCCCTGGAATTTGAATCCCAACCAGCGATGGTCGTCCGGATGAACCGGGAGTAAGCGAAATGCTGACTCGATGTCGCATTTTGCCAAGAAGGCGCCCCTGCCAAAGCTCCGCACCAATCGCACAGCTTGGTCGAATGAAGAGTACTTCACCGTGCACATCTCTTGGGGAATGGCGTCATTAACCGAAGTTCCTTTGGGGTAGGACAGGTTGTGTATCATTCTAAATTCACCGGGGGCCTTCTTAGGGACGATACCCAACGGGGAGATATGAAGCCCTGCAATAGGCGGGGTTGCAAATGGACCGGCTACCCTGCCGGCTGTAATTTCCTTCTGTATCTTTCTAAGGGCGATGTCAGGCCTTTCTAACACTGATTTCTGGTTAGGGGGGCAACCGGAATTGGGTGTAAAAGCAATGGGAATTCTAAAACCTTCAGAAAACCCTTCCTCAAGTAGTTGAGCTGCTCGTCTATTTGGATAGAACTTCAAGAGTGCTCTCAAGGGCTCCAATTTTATCGGAGAGCATGCGAGGCCTAGGGGGATGTTAGTACCGAGCCCCACTTGGCCCTTGGGCGGGGGCTGCAGGTCCGGCGGAGCCACCCCTATTGCCCCGGGAAAGGTGACCCCTGCCCCCCCGAAAGGGCTGCTGCCTCCCTTTGAAACAGTTGACTGCTGAGTGGCTGCCTAAGCACCTCTCGCATTCATGCAGGTACTTACAGGCAACGCGCTGACAGGTACCCTTGTTGAAGTCCCAGCACTGTCTACGGCGCTGGGTCTCCACCTTACCAGTTCTTGGCTGTTGAACGGTTTTCTTCTCGATGTTGGGCCCCACGTGTTCAAACCAGCAGTTGTTATCCTTTTGGTCCCAGCGCGTTGAAGACAGTAGCGAGGCATTTCTCCGAAAGTCTTCATCATATGCCAAAGCGGCTTCATCACCTGCCTGCTCCCGTGCCCTCCTGACGTGAGCCAGGTAGGACACGAGGTGCGCGCCCCTCTTAGGATAACAACTTGAAACCACAGCCATAAATACCTGATAGCCATTAAGCCAATTCTCAAAAGATCGCTCAACCCGGGGTACCCTGTACCGCCTTTTCCCATAGTACTTAATTTTCTCTCCTTTTCCCTTTACCTGGGCTGGTGGCAGCAAGGAAAACATATCAACGTAATTGCCATTCAAAATCTTGTTCCTCTTCCTCTTAGAGAGGTGGTTCCCCAGAATAAAGTCAGTGGCGGCGTTGGTCGAGACTTTAACGTCTGGGACCAGAGCCCCATCCTTCCAATCAAGTGTGCCATTAAATGCCTTCCTGTGCGAGTTGGCCCTCCGCTCATGCACCCATTGGGGAGCTCCAACTTCTTCCCCCTCCCCCCAATAAGTCTCCATTGGGGCGTCACTATCCCCATCTGATGAAGAGGTACCTGTTTCCTCCTCGGAGTCCGAAGTGTCCCTCTTCTTGCTTTTCTTCGACCGATGCTTCTTCTTCGCCTTCCGCTTTCCGCCCCGTGGTGCATCATCACAGGGGGCCGGGTCGTCGGCAGCGGCTACCTGCTGAAGGGGCAGCTCCTCCTCGGAAGATGACTCCTCCGAGGTGCTTGGTTGCCTAGGGTTATCCTGGAAAACACTGGGAACGTCAATCACTTCCTGGCGCGGGGCCGATGTAGAGGCCACCGCCGGCCTGGCCTTTTGTGCGCTCGACCTAGGTTTTTTAGCTGGTGCCTTGCCTTTTGGTGGACCTGACTTAGATTTTTGATTTTTGGCAGCTTGTAAGCGCGTCCGTGGCCTGTTGGGGGCCTGCTCAACTACGTTAGCTGCACTAGTGGAAGGGCCATCCTGACCCTGCTGGCTGGGGGGGGGGTGTCTGGTATGCAATCTTGTGTCAACTCGACTATGTTCGGGGAGGGAGTGATAGGTGCTCTGCACTGTGCATAGAATGCTTGCAGCGCGGAAACGAGCTGAGCCACGACCTGCGGGTTACCAGGGCCTGATGGCATTAAGGCATTACCAAGCTGAGGTTGCTGGGGGTTGCTGTTGTTCTCCATGTGCAAGCCGAAAGCCGCACCTCAGGGAGGGCGAAGCCAATCGAGTGACTGTTTTATTTATATTTGTTTATATTTGTTTCTTTTCTTTTCTTTTCTTTTCTTTTTGTTTGTTTTTTTTGTATTTATGTATTTATCTGTTTATTTATTTCCTCTTTTTTTAATTATTTATAAATTATTTTTTGTATTTATGTATTATTATTATTATTATTATTTTATTATTATATTTATTTATCTGTTTCTATGTGTGAGTAGTTATCTATATATAGGTGATTGGGACTATAACACTATAAATCTAGCTTGTTGTAGCTGGCTGGAGACCTGCAAAAAACAGGGCCAGATTAAGCTGAGAGGCAACAATAGCTCTAAATACCAGTCGTTAGCTTAAAGTTGTCCCACTGGCAGGCAAACAATAGGGGTTTCTATGGTAACCAACGAGCTAATCAGCAGCAATAGGACCCCTTCAGTGCCACAACACGCGCGTTCCTATGGCAACGCTAAATGAGCCTCCAGGCAGAGCAGGCCTAGGAAAGAAGGGTTATAAAGTTGAAATAACGTTGAAAGAATTAAAGTTGCCTCAGCTATAGCAAGGAAGTAAGATTGCCTCAGATAAAGCAAGGAATTAAAATGGATATTAAGAGCCAAGCACTATTTGCATAGAAGTTGTCGCAGAATTAGAAAGGAAAATAAAAGGCTACCTAAACTGCAAAGGCTACCAAAGGGATAATAGCTAGGGGTAAAACGGTCAAACAGTACAAGGCTAAAACGAAATGAAGGCTGCAGAAGGAATAAAATGCTAACTGAAATGTGGAGAGTAAGAGGAACACACAACGATAAAGGCCAGTAGCAGCGCAGCCCAGAAAATCCCCAAGGAAGGTTCTAATAGAAGCTCTGAGGCTTTGTGCTCACAGGCCAGCGATGCCTCCAAGAGCTATTTGCCCAAAGGTTGTCTCAGAATTAGCAAGGAAAGTAACAGGCTACATAAACTGCAAAGGCTACCCGAGGGATAATAGTTAGGGTTATCACGGTCGAACAATTGCCAGGCTAAAACGGAATAAAGGCTGCGGAAGGAATAAAATGCTAAACAAACTGTGGAGAGCAAAAGAACACAAACAACGATACAAGCCAGTAGCAGCGCAACCCAGAAAATCCCCCAGTAAGGTTAAATTAGCAGCGCTGCAGCTCTGTGCTCACAGGCCAGTGATGCCTCACTTAAGATGGCTGCCGCTGAACCCACGTGGTACACCAAAATGGCGGCCGGCCAGGTCGTTGCCTGGGCGACCAGAACGCCGGAGTATTAACCGCCGCTGTGGAAAAAAAACCCAGCAGTCCCCGATCTATGTAAATCTAACGCCTGGCAGGGAGAGCTGGATAGAGGAAGGTGTAACAAGAGATCGCTCCGGCGCCGCAAGCTCCACGCCCGCTCTGACCCCACACAGCCTCCCGCGTTGCTCCCCCGCTCCCGCCTGGAACCTCCAGTGAGCGCTGAAGCAGCTCACTAACGATGATCCTCCAGCGAAGGTTTGGCGTGGCGCTGTAAGGCTCAGCAGATCGAACACGGCAAGCAGGCGACGTGAGGAGGAAGAAGAAAAAATGCAGCGGTGGCCCCGAAGCCGGTAAATCCGCGCGCGCTGCCGCCGCTAGCGCTCGTGGGTCCGGCGGTGCTCAAGCCAGTAGAGACTCGTCTGGTGAGACGTGCAGCAAGCAGACGTGCAGCAAGCAGAGGCAAAAAAAAAAAAACCGCAAGGCGAAAGAGGTAGAAGCGGCAAGCCACGTGGCGAGAGATCGCAGCAAACAACAGCGGGATAGCGAAGAAACAACCGCACCAGCTGCAAGGGAGAAAAGGGGCGAGCCGAGGACTGCCCCGACCTTAAGTGGCCTCTGGGAGGCCCCGCCCCTGCCGCCAGCCGATTGGCTGACGCTGCGGGGGATGTAAATTAAGGGAATTCCCTAACTCCGCGAGGCTGGCGCCAGCCTCGCGGGAGTGAGAGTGGGCGGGGTCGTTTGCCCGCAACCCCCTCTCCTCCTGAAATTCGGAATGGGCATTATCAAAAGGTTCTTTCACACTGGTTTCTTCGTCATTCATCTCTGCTAGCAGCGTGAAAGAGTTTGAAAACGGGATATTAAAAATATCCTTTGTACCTTCAGATTCGCTAATTTTTGTTTGTTTAGCAAGAGGCAGGCATCTCAGTTCCTCTGTGTCGTCTATATCTCTGGAATCTCTGGTACGTTTCCCAGTTCCTCTCCCACAAGCAGGGCTGTATAGTTGCTTAGTCATTTCTCTCTTCATGCAACCGCCCCAGTTTCAAGGTTAATGGTTGTCTCCCCGATAGAAAAAGGCGTCCTCCTACTTACTAATTTAAAACTAAGACTAAAAACTAAAAACTAAAGTTAAAAGTTAAAAGGTTAAAAGGTTGCTATGCTCATTAAAACAATGTTAAAAGATAAATCAGGGAGCTCACACTCACGCTGACTAAGTGCCGTTCGCCATCTTCAACCTCTATTTATTCAGATAGAACCATATCCTACACATATGGAAGTGAAAAGACGGTGTTGCGTTATTTTCGTTTCATTACACACATTTTGCAATTTCTGGGTCAGTGCATTAACACCAAAGAACAAGACTTGAAATAAGCGAAATCCAATATTCTTCTTTCTATGTAGCTGGAACACAAAACAACCTGTTTGGCTTTGTTTAGGCTTCTTACACTTTGCTTTGCTGTGATTAGGGTTAAGGTTAGGGTTAGGGTGATAGTTAGGGTTAGGGTTGGGGTTATGGTTAGGGTTAGGGTTAGGGTTAGGGTTGGGGTTGGGGTTAGAGTTAGGGTTAGGGTTAGGCTGAGGGTTGGGGTTAAGGTTAGGGTTAGGGTTAAGGTTAGGGTTAGGGTTAGGGTTAGGGTTAGGGTTAGGGTTAGGGTTAGGGTTTGGGTTAGGGTTAGGGTTAGGGTTAGGGTTAGGGTTAAGGTTAAGGTTAAGGTTAAGGTTAAGGTTAAGGTTAAGGTTAAGGTTAAGGTTAAGGTTAGAGTTAGGGTTAGGGTTAGGGTTAGGGTTAGGGTTTATGACCACGAAAGAACAATCCAAGTTTATTCGTCCTCCTTCTATTGACATAGAACCGAAACAACTATGTTTGATCTCGGCTGATAACATTCATGTCACTCTGTGATTTTTGAGTGAATGTGCATTCTAACCGCAAAAGCACCAATTTGAAATAAACCCAATCAGGGCTTTATCATCTTTTTCTGTAGAATCATAGAATCATAGAATCATAGAGTTGGAAGAGACCACAAGGGCCATCAAGTCCAACCCCCTGCCAAGCAGGAAACACCATCAGAGCACTCCTGACATATGGTTGTCAAGCCTCTGCTTAAATACCTCCAAAGTAGGAGACTCCACCACACTCCTTGGCAGCAAATTCCACTGTCGAACAGCTCTTACTGTCAGGAAGTTCTTCCTAATGTTTAGGTGGAATCTTCTTTCTTGTAGTTTGGATCCATTGCTCCGTGTCCGCTTCTCTGGAGCAGCAGAAAACAACCTTTATCCCTCCTCTATGTGACATCCTTTTATATATTTGAACATGGCTATCATATCACCCCTTAACCTCCTCTTCTCCAGGCTAAACATGCCCAGCTCCCTTAGCCGTTCCTCATAAGGCATCGTTTCCAGGCCTTTGACCATTTTGGTTGCCCTCCTCTGGACACGTTCCAGTTTGTCAGTGTCTTTCTTGAACTGTGGTGCCCAGAACTGGACACAGTACTCCATGTGAGGTCTGACCAGAGCAGAATACAGTGGCACTATTACTTCCCTTGATCTAGATGCTATACTCCTATTGATGCAGCCCAGAATTGCATTGGCTTTTTTAGCTGCCGCGTCACACTGTTGGCTCATGTCAAGTTTATGGTCAACCAAGACTCCTAGATCCTTTTCACATGTACTGCTCTCAAGCCAGGTGTCCCCCATCTTGTATTTGTGCCTCTCATTTTTTTTGCCCAAGTGCAATACTTTACATTTCTCCCTGTTAAAGTTCATCTTGTTTGTTTTGGCCCAGTTCTCTAATCTGTCAAGGTCGTTTTGAAGTGTGATCCTGTCCTCTGGGGTGTTAGCCACCCCTCCCAGTTTGGTGTCATCTGCAAATTTGATCAGGATGCCCTTGAGTCCATCATCCAAGTCGTTGATAAAGATGTTGAATAAGACCGGTCCCAAGACAGAACCCTGTGGCACCCCACTAGTCACTCTTCTCCAGGATGAAGAGGAACCATTGATGAGCACTCTTTGGGTTCGGTCAGTCAGCCAGTTACAAATCCACTGAGTGGTAGCACAGTCAAGACCGCATTTTACCAGCTTCTTTATAAGAATATCATGGGGCACCTTGTCAAATGCCTTGCTGAAATCAAGGTAGGCTACATCCACTGCGTTCCCTTCATCTACCAGGCTTGTAATTCTGTCAAAAAAGGAGATCAGGTTAGTCTGACATGACTTATTTTTCAGAAATCCATGCTGACTATTGGTGATCACAGCATTCCTTTCTAGGTGCTCACAGACTGTTTGCTTCATGATCTGCTCCAGAATCTTCCCAGGTATTGATGTCAGACTGACTGGGCGGTAATTGTTTGGGTCCTCTCTTTTCCCCTTTTTGAAAATAGGGACAACATTTGCCCTCCTCCAGTCTCCCGGGACTTCGCCTGTTCTCCAGGAATTCTCAAAGATGACTGCCAGTGGTTCTGAGATCACATCTGCCAGTTCTTTTAATACTCTTGGATGCAGTTCATCTGGCCCTGGAGACTTGAATACATCTAAACTAGCCAAGTATTCTTGTACTATCTCCTTAGTTATTCTGGGCTGTGTTTCCTTTGCTGAATCATTTGCTCCAAATTCTTCAGGTCGGGCATTGTTTTCTTTATCGGAGAAGACTGAGGCAAAGAAGGCATTGAGGAGTTCAGCCCTTTCTGTGTCCCCTGTTTGCATTTCACCATCTTCTCCTCTGAGTGACCCCACTGTTTCTTTGTTCTTCCTTTTGCTACGAACATACCCATAAAAGCCTTTTTTGTTGCTTTTAACCTCTCTAGCCAGCTTGAGTTCATTCTGTGCTTTAGCTTTTCTGACTTTGTGTCTACACGTGCTGGCTATTTGTTTGAATTCCTCTTTGGTGGTTTCCCCCCTTTTCCATTTTTTGTACACATCCTTTTTTAATCTTAACTCAGTTAAAAGTTCTTTAGATAGCCACCCTGGCTTCTTTAGGCACCTTCCATGTTTCCGTCTCATTGGTATTGCCTGACGTTGTGCTTTTACTATCTCCCTCTTAACAAACTCCCAGCCATCATGAACTCCCTTTCCTTTTAGTATTACTGTCCATGGGATCTCACCCAGCACTTCCCTAAGTTTTATGAAGTCGGCTTTCTTAAAGTCAAGAAATTGAGTCCTAGTATGCTTGGCTGCTCCTTTCCGCTGTATAGTAAACTTCAGAAGAGCATGATCACTCGCGCCTAATGATCCTTCCACTTCTACCCCACTAACCAGGTCATCAACATTGGTTAGGACCAGATCTAAAATGGCTGTTCCTCTTGTTGCTTCTCCCACTTTCTGGACAATGAAGTTGTCTGCAAGGCCAGTGAGGAATCTGTTGACCTTATGCTCTTGGCTGAGTTTGACATCCAACAAATATCCGGGTAATTGAAGTCCCCCATTACTACTATCTCCCTTCCTTTTGCATGCTTGGCCATCTGTTCCAGGAAGGTATCATCTATGTCCTCCGTTTGGCTTGGGGATCTATAGTAAACTCCCACAATGAGATCTCTGTTATTCTTCTCTCCCTTAATTTTGACCCAAATGCTCTCACTTTGGCTTTGAGGTTCTAAATCTTGGATCTCTTCACAGGTATACACATCCCTGACATATAACGCCACTCCTCCTCCTTTCTTGTCTAGTCTGTTTCTCTGAAATAGTTTGTATCCCCCCATTATTACATTCCAATCGTGGGACTTATCCCACCAGGTTTCAGTGATGCCTATTATGTCATATTTAGTTTGCTGTACCAAGAGCTCAAGCTCATCTTGTTTATTTCCCATGCTTTGCGCATTAGTGTACAGACATTGAAGTCCATTAATCATTCCCCCATGTCTCTTATTTAAGGATTTTTTCCTCCCACCACTAGGTCCGCGTGCTGTTTGCTCCATTTGGTCTATGACATTTGGATGATCATCTTCATCAATTGATGGACTCCTACCTTCAGGAGCACTGTCTCCCTCCCCCACATTAGTCAGTTTAAAGCCCTCCTGATGAGGTTTCTGAGATTTTTGGCAAAAACATTTCTCCCAACCGTTGTGAGGTGCAGCCCATCGCTTGCCAGAAGTCCATCTTCAAGAAACTGCAGTCTGTGATCTAAGAATCCAAACCGTTCCTGTTTACACCATTTACGAAGCCAGCTGTTCACTTCCACTATTTTCCCCTCTCTCCCTGGGCCACGTCGTTCAACAGGGAGGACAGATGAGATGACAATTTGTGCATTTAGTTGCTTCAATTTCCTGCCGAGAGCCTCGTAGTCTCTTTTGATCTTCTGGAGGCTATTGCTTGCAGTGTCATTGGTTCCCACATGAACCAAGAGGAAGGGGTATTTGTCAGTGGGTTTTATGATTCCTTGCAGTCGTTCAGTTACATCTTGGATCTTAGCCCCGGGGAGACAGCACAGTTCCCGTGACATCTTGTCAGGCCCACAGATCACTGCTTCTGTTCCCCTCAGTAGGGAATCCCCTATCACCAAGACACGCCTCCTCTTGGGTTTGGTCGGGGTTCTTCCGTGAGCTGTCCGTTCCAAGGTCGCCTGCACATTCCCTGAGGACTGACTTTGCTGCTCGACTTCATATACCTGATCGACTGTAATGAGGGAGAGATCCTCAAATGGAGTCTGCTCTTCGTCTTCCATGCTAGGGGAGAGGACCTCAAAGCGATTGTGTATTTCTAAACAATTAGAGTGAACCCTGGGCCTCCTACTTCTTTGAGTCACGTTTCTCCATATATCTGGCTCCTGTGTTGGTGAACTAGCCTCCTTCTCAGGGGAGTCCCCTGTGTCTTCCTTGGTGGGGACGGTGTGCTCTGTTGCTTCCAAGAAGAGCCCCAGCTCTCTAATTCTTTGGAGCGTAGCTACACGTTCCTCCAGTTGCTGGACTTCGTCTTTTAAGAGGGCAATCAACATGCAATTGCTGCAGGTAAAGCTGCCTGCAACCTTTCGCAAGATGGCAAACATTTTGCAGGAACTGCAGGCGACTGCAGCTGTTCCCTCCCCCTCCATTCTGAGAACGTGTCGTTGGGGGTGGCTACAGCGGTCCTCCATCATAAAAAGCGTGAACACAGGACAAATAACTCCCCCCACAAGAAAAAAAACAACCTAGGTCT
The DNA here is from genome assembly GCF_964188305.1 of Podarcis bocagei. Lineage (NCBI taxonomy): Eukaryota > Metazoa > Chordata > Lepidosauria > Squamata > Lacertidae > Podarcis > Podarcis bocagei. The sequence continues at coordinate 83,888,626 of NC_138131.1, forward strand.
CCCCCAACAAACGTTTGAGACTAGCTCCCCTAAATCTAAAAGCTAATCAGCCACAAAGAAACACACACACACACACACACACACACACACACACACACACACACGAAAACCTTTTTTGCTCCTTCTTCAACTGCTGCCCTGCTAGGTCTGATAAGCTCCTCCCACAGCTAATCCCCTGCCTCAACAGAAACCCTGCCCCCTCTGACCTTTGCACAGGGAGAACAGCTAATCAGCCACAAAGAAACACACACACACAAGAAAACCTTTTTTGCTCCTTCTTCAACTGCTGAGATTCAGACGGAGCTTCAGTGGTCTAGAGTTTCAGACGTAGAGCTGTGCGCTGCGGTTGTGAAAGCAAAACTGAACTTCAATAAAGACTTTTGTATATAACAACGAACCAGCGTTGGTCCTTTGTGAGCTGGGACCTCGGGCAGCTCTTCCTAGACTCATCTGACGCTGAGTCCCCTGAGTCTTCCCCCTGTCTCCGGCGGGCTTTAGGACCTGCCTCCCAATCCGGGTTTTCTGCTGTACCCCGCGCCTGTACATTCGAACTTGGCGCTCGCGCCCAGCCGGCAACCTTCCTCCTGACCGTTACACTGCTCCTGTCACTGCTTCCCCCTTCTGGGAGGCTAGCTGGACCTGACCTCCCCTCCCTTCCCCCACTCTCCGATAGAGGCGTGGTCAGCCCTGACTCATCTTCTCTCCCTGCTGGAGGAGACGCTGGTCCTGACACCTGAGACTCTTCCCCCCCACTACGCTCTGGTTGGGAAGCTGGTCCTGATCTCCCGCTGCTGCTTTGGGAGTCCCCGCTGGCCCCTTGTTTCTGGTGTGTTCCCCCTGGGACCCCCCTTGCCCTGACCATCGGCGCCTCCTTCTGGGAATCTTCTGATTCGCTGGAGAAGCTCATGAAATCTCTCGGGTCGCTGTCATACTCCCCTACGCTGCCCTCAGATTCTTCCCCTTCGCTCTCCATTTCCTCTCTCCCCTGTACCTCTGTTCCTGAGCCCCTGACAACAGTGTTGTGTTATTTTGGTTTCATTACACACACTTTGCGATTTCTGGGTCAATGTGCATTAACACCAAAGAAAACGATTTGAAATAAGTGAAAACCAAGATTTTTCTTTCTATGTAGCTGTAACACAAAACAAACTGTTTGGCTTTGTTTAGGCTTATTAAACTTTGGTTAGGGTTAGGTTTAGGGTTGGGGTTGGGGTTAGGGTTCGGGTTAGGGTTAGCGTTAGGGTTAGCGTTAGGGTTAGGGTTAGGGTTAGGGTTAGGGTTAGGGTTAGGGTTAGCGTTAGGGTTAGGGTTAGGATCAGGGTGAATGACCACCGAAAGAACAATCCAAGCTTATTTGTCCTCCTTCTATTGAAATGGAAACAAAACACCTATGCTTGTTTTGGGCTGATAACAAAAATGTCACTCTGCGATTTTTGAGTGAACGTGCTTTCTAACCCCCAAAACACCAATTTGAAATATGCTTGGCAGGGGGTTGGACTCGATGGACCTTGTGGTCTCTTCCAACTCTATGATTCTATGAAATAAACCCAATCAGAGCTTTATCATCTTTTTTTTATGTCGATGGCACCCAAAACACCCTTTTGCTTAGGTCGGGGGTGATTCCGGTGCACACCCACAAAACACCATGCGAATTGAAATAAGACCAAGCAAAGCTTATTCGTCTTCTTTCTACGCATATGTAAGCGTTATTTTAGTCTCATTACACACTTTGCGATTTCTGGGTCAATGCACATTAACACCGAAGAAAACGACTTGAAATAAGGGAAATCCAAGATTCTTCTTTCTATGTAGCTGTAACACAAAACAACCTGTTTGGCTTTGTTTAGGCTTATTACACTTTGCTTTGCTGTGATTAGGGTTAAGGTTAGGGTTAGGGTGACAGTTAGGGTTAGGGTTGGGGTTATCGTTAGGGTTGGGGTTAGGGTTAGGGTTAGGGTTAGGGTTAGGGTTAGGGTGAATGACCACCGAAAGAACAATCCAAGTTGCTGTGGTTAGGGTTAGGGTGACAGTTAGGGTTAGCGTTGGGGTTAGGGTTAGGGTTAGGGTTAGGGTTAGGATTAGGATTAGGATTAGGATTAGGATTAGGATTAGGATTAGGATTAGGATTAGGATTAGGGTTAGGATTAGGGTTAGGGTTAGGGTTAGGGTTAGGGTTAGCGTTAGGGTAGGTTTAGGGTTAGGGTTAGGGTTAGCGTTTGGGTTAGCGTTAGCGTTAGGTTTTGGGTTCGGGTTCGGGTTCGGCTTAGGGTTAGGGTTAGGGTTAGGGTTTAGGTTAGGATTAGGGTTAGGGTTAGGGTTAGGGTTAGGGTTAGGGTTAGGGTTAGGGTTAGGGTTAGCGTTTGGGTTAGGGTTAGCGTTAGGTTTCGGGTTCGGGTTCGGGTACGGCTTAGGGTTAGGGTTAGGATTAGGGTTAGGGTTAGGGTTAGGGTTAGGGTTAGGGTTAGGGTTAGGGTTAGGGTTCGGGTTCTTGTGATTGACCACTGAAAGAACAATAGAAATTTTTTCAACCTCTATTTATTCAGATAGAACCATATCCTACGCATATGGAAGTGAAAAGACGGTGTTGCGTTATTTTCGTTTCATTACACACATTTTGCAATTTCTGGGTCAAAGTGCATTAATACCAAAGAACAAGACTTGAAATAAGCGAAATCCAAGATTCTTCTTTCTATGTAGCTCGAACACAAAACAACCTGTTTGGCTTTGTTTAGGCTTATTACACTTCGCTTTGCTATGGTTAGGGTTAGGGTTAGGGTTAGGGTTAGGGTTAGGATTAGGATTAGGATTAGGATTAGGATTAGGATTAGGATTAAGATTAAGATTAGGATTAGGATTAGGATTAGGATTAGGATTAGGATTAGGGTTAGGGTTAGGGTTAGGGTTAGGGTTAGGGATAGGGATAGGGTTAGCGTTAGGGTAGGGTTAGCGTTTGGGTTAGGGTTCGGGTTCGGGTTCGGGTTAGGGTTAGGGTGAATGACAACCAAAAGAACAATCCAAGTTTATTCGTCCTCTTTCTATTGAGATCTAACCAAAACACCTATGCTTGATTTCGGCTGATAATAAACATCTTCTTATCATCTTCTTTTTATGTAGATGGAACCCAAAATACCTTTTTGCTTTGGTCGGTGGTGATTCCGGTGCACACCCAAAAAACACCATGCAAATTGAAATAAGCCCAATCAAAGCTTATTCGTCTTCTTTCTACGCACATTGAAGCGAAAAGAGGGTGTTGTGTTATTTTTGTTTCATTACACACACTTTGCGATTTCTGGGTCAATGTGCATTAACACCAAAGAACACGACTTGAAATAAGCGAAAACCAAAATTCTTCTTTCTAAGTAGCTGGAACACAAAACAACCTGTTTGGCTTTGTTTAGGCTTATTACACTACGCTTTGCTGGGGTTAAGTTTAGGGTTAGGATAGGGTGAGGGTGAGGGTGAGGGTGAGGGTGAGGGTTAGGGTTAGGGTTAGGGTTAGGGTTAGGGTTAGGGTTAGGGTTAGGGTTAGGGTTAGGGTTAGGGTTAGGGTTAGGGTTAGGGTTAGGGTTAGGGTTAGGGTTAGGGTTAAGGTTAGGGTTAGGGTTGGGTTGAATGACCACCGAAAGAACAATCCAAGCTTATTCGTCCTCTTTCTATTCAGATGGAACCAAAACACCTATGCTTGATTTGCGCTGATAAAAAACATGTCACTCTGCGATTTTGGGTGAATGTGCATTCTAACCCCAAAAACATCAATTTGAAATTACCCCAATCAGAGCTTTATCATCTTTTTTTTATGTTGATGGAACCCAAAACACCTTTTTGCTTTGGTTGCGGGTGATTCTGGTGCACACCCAAAAAACACCATGCGAATTGAAATAAGTCCAATCAAAGCTTACTCGTCTTCTTTGTATGCATATGGAAGCGAGAAGACGGTGTTGTGTTATATTGGTCTCATTACACACACTTTGCGATTTCTGGGTCAATGTGCATGAACACCATAGAAGATGACATCAAATAAGCGCAATCCAAGATTCTTCTTTCTATATAGCTGGAACCCAAAACAACCTGTTTGGCTTTGTTTAGGCTTATTACACCGCTTTGCTATTTGTGGGTGAATGAACACCGAAAGAGCAAGCGAAGCTTATTCGTCCTTTTTCTACTGAGAGTGAAGCAAAACACCTATGCTTGATGTGGGCTGGTAACAAACATTTCTGAGATTTTGGGGTGAATGTGCATTCTATCCCCGAAAACACCAATTCGAAATAAGCACAATCAGAGCTTTATCATCTTCTTTTTATGTAGATGGAACCCAAAATACCTTTTTGCTTTGGTTTTTGGTGATTCTGCCGCACACCCAAATAACACCATGTGAATTGAAAAAAACCCAATCAAAGCTTATATGTCTTCTTTCTATGCATATGGAAGCGAAAAGATGGAGAAGAGTGACTAGTGGGGTGCCACAGGATTCTGTCTTGGGCCCGGTCTTATTCAACATCTTTATCAACGACTTGGATGATGGACTCAAGGGCATCCTGATCAAATTTGCAGATGACACCAAACTGGGAGGGGTGGCTAACACCCCAGAGGACAGGATCACACTTCAAAACGACCTTGACAGATTAGAGAACTGGGCCAAAACAAACAAGATGAATTTTTACAGGGAGAAATCTAAAGTATTGCACTTGGGCAAAAAAAATGAGAGGCACAAATACAAGATGGGTGACACCTGGCTTGAGAGCAGTACATGTGAAAAGGATCTAGGAGTCTTGGTTGACCACAAACTTGACATGAGCCAACAGTGTGACGCAGCAGCTAAAAAAGCCAATGCAATTCTGGGCTGCATCAATAGGAGTATAGCATCTAGATCAAGGGAAGTAATAGTGCCACTGTATTCTGCTCTGGTCAGACCTCACCTGGAGTACTGTGTCCAGTTCTGGGCACCACAGTTCAAGAAGGACACTGACAAACTGGAACGTGTTCAGAGGAGGGCAACCAAAATGGTCAAAGGCCTGGAAACGATGCCTTATGAGGAACGGCACCCATCACCGATTGTCTCAGTAGCAAAAGGAAGTTCGTCTGGACAGAAGAGGCACAGAAATCTTTCGAAAAGCTAAAAAAGGCGTTTGCTTCGGAAGAGCACCTATTGCGCGTGGATCTGCAGAAGCCAATGAGGTTGGAGACAGACGCGTCAGACAGAGCGGTAGGGGCGGTGCTTCTCCAGCCGGGAGACAAGTCCAGCTGGAGGCCGTGCGCATTCTTCTCGAGGAAGCTGAGCAAGTCTGAGCAAAACTACACAGTGTATGATCAAGAACTGCTGGCTATTTATGAAGCCTTTAGGCGCTGGAGACATTTGTTAATAGGGGCGCAGCACAAGATCCAGGTGTGCACGGACCATAAGAACCTAGAGTACTGGAGGACTGCACGAGTACTCAACCAAGGACAGGTGCGGTGGGCTCAAGAATTCTCCATGTTTTTCTTCGGGATTCGATACGTGCCGGGAGAGGAAAACGTCAGAGCAGACGCCCTCTCCCGGAAGCCGGAGTATCTGGAAGGAGAAGGACCTCCAGAAGCACGACATGTGATTCCCGAGAACCGATGGGTGTGGGGGGGAGTGTTAGTTGAGACACGAGAACTAGTAGGACTGACGAGGGACGACGAGTTCGCCCAAATGAAAATCCGGGAACTCAGAGGCACGGGGGGAAACCATGGGGGGTTTGAGGAGAAAGATGGGGTACTATATTACAGGGGAGCACTATATGTACCAGGGGATGACTTGAGGAGAAGGGTACTCAAACAACTCCATGATAACCCGACGGCGGGGCATTTCGGTCAACACAAGACCATGTTGCTGGTCACCAGGCAGTTCTGGTGGCCAAGGGTGAGGGAAGATGTACGGGAGTACGTATGAGGGTGTGACTGCTACCAGCGAGCAAAGGGGGAGAGGGGGGCGCCCGCAGGACTACTGGAACCTTGACCCACACCGGGAAAACCATGGGAGGTGGTGTCCATAGATTTTATGACAGATTTGCCCAAATCGAGAAGGAAAACAGCTGTCATGATGGTTGTTGACCTGTTAACAAAAATGTGCCATTTTATCGCTTGCTCGCATGCGGTGACGGCAGAGGAAACTGCCCGGCTGTTTGTGGATCACATCTTCAGACTGCATGGTGCCCCCTTGAGGGTTTTGTCCGACCGAGGGAAGCAATTTACTTCCCAGTTCTGGAGGAAGCTCATGAGCTTGCTGGAAGTCGAGGTGAGCTTCTTGACGGCCAGACACTCAGAGACCAACGGGCAAGCGGAAAGAGCGAACAGTATACTCCAACAATATCTACGTTGCTATGTCAGCGAGAGGCAGAACGACTGGGTGGATAAACTGGGGCTGGCAGAATTTGTGTACAATAACGCGGAACACGTGTCCACGGGGATGAGCCCGTTCATGGCCAATTACGGGTGTCATCCCAGGGCTTTCCCAGGGGGTGGGGAGGAGAGGTGGAGTGTGCCAGCAGCAGAGCAGTTTGTGGAAGAAATGGAAGCCTTACACCAACAACTTAAAATGAACTTGGAAAGGGCCAAGGAAGTGTATAAGAGGCAGGCAGACAAGCACCGCAGGGAAGGAGAAACCAGGTGTGGTTGTCAACCCAGGGGTTACCTTTCAAGGGAGGGTGTAAGAAGGTGCAAGAAGTTGCGGCCCAGGCGGCTGGTACCTTTCGAGGTAACCCAGCAGGTCAATCAAGCTCAAGTTGCCGACCAGTATGAAACTACACCCGGTGTTCCATAGGTCCCTACTCTCTCTGTACAGGGAGGGGCTGGAATTTCCGGGGCGAGAGAGAGAGGTCCCCACTCACCCACGCATAGAGGAGAGGGAACTCAGCAGTCAAGCCACGGAAATACTTGATTCAAGATTGAGAGGAGGGGAAGTGGAATATTTGGTGGCTTGGGAGGGGGAACCTGAGTCGGAAAACACGTGGGTTCCTGCGGAGACCATCAGGGATGAGGATCTCAGGGGAGAGTTTCACAGCAGGTTCCCAAGGAAGCCCAAACCGGTAGCGAGGTTCTGGGAGGAGCAATTTGGCACTACAGATGAGGAAGAAAAGTTTGTGGGGTTTCCGGCCTCCGACAAGGAGGAAGGAGAGGAATCGGAGGGTGAGGAATCGGACTGGGAGGGTGATCTGGTACGAAGAGATAGCAGCAGGTGGAGAGCTATGTTTGAATCTTCAGAGGATGGGGGTAGCTCCTTCCGGGGATTTCCCACATCGCCGTCAGAGGGAAGGGAGGAACTTAGGCCAAAGGAACGGGACGGAGGTGAGGGGGGTTCTGGGGGGGGGTGGATGTCAGGGAACTGCCATCGGAGCCTAGAGTGGAGGTAAGGCTCCCCGACCATGCAGGAGAAGGGACCAGCAGAGGGAGAGAGAACACTCCCTTTGGGGAAGGTTATCAGCGTGACACTGGGGAGGAAGGGGACCAGGGAAGGACTTCGGAGAGAGGGCTCCAAGACTCTTCCACAGAGACCAGCGGGGAGAGTCCAGTACCTCCGCTGGCTACGCCTACTCTGCGCAGAAATCTTCCGCGCAGGGAGGCTAGGCGGAGACTGGGCGTCAAGGAATTTTTATGTTGGAAGAAATTCAGGAAACGCCCACTGACGGATTCTGCCAGCGACTGACAAAGCCATGGAGGAAGGGCTGTCCAGCCAGGGAAAGGTTTAGCCAGGCAACGTTGCCTAGAACTTCAACATCCTTTACGCACGAGCAACCCCAATTCCCATTACACACACACTTTGCGATTTCTGTGTCAATGTGCATTAACAGCAAAGAACACGACATGAAGTAAGCGCAATCCAAGATTCTTCTTTCTATGTAGTTGGAAACCAAAACAACCTGTTCAGCTTTCTTTAGGCTTATTACACTTCGCTTTGCTATTTGTGAAGAGAATCAGAACTTACAGGGTTAAACAGTTCTGAGTGACGTCTCACATTCTGAGGCGTGGTTATGTTCACATACGGGAGTGGTTTCTCTGTGTGTGATTCTTGTTTCGGTTTGACCGAGAGTCGAAAGATATGCCCTCTTTCGCCTGGCTGATTTATGATGTTTTTGCTACACGATTAAAGACTGTTGGAGATAAGCAACAAGGCTGCGTACAGTCTGATTTATTACACACACATTGCAACAGTTTTCTACCACTGCGGAGACTCTGCTGAAGGAAGCTGACAGTGAGCTACCCACGGGAGTCCAGTGTGGCGCAGGGAAACGTGCCGGACTCCATCATCAAGCCACAGGTTATGGAAGTCAGCCAAGCTTTTGAAGCTGTTGCCAGGTCGTGCTGGTGTGTGTGAAAGCCAGCTAGAGTCCTGCCTAACGTTTGAGGCAGATCGGAGGAGGCTGATGGAGTGGGAGCTGAGGAGCCACGTCGTCCGGAGTGCCCAGTTTGGCTGCTGAGTGAGTACCTTTGGAAAAGCCAACAGAAGGGAGGCAATGTCTCAGTTCCAGGAACATGGCTTTGAGCTTAAGCTGCCATGTCAGAAACTGACTAGCCAAACTTGGTTGGAGTGGAGCTTTCAAGCAGAGCTGCTGTTAGTTGGGGAGCGGCTGTGGGATGTTGTCCAGCCGATACCGAAGGCAGCTGGGAAAGCAGAGGCTAAGAGAGCTGCAAAGCAAAGTGAAGTTGAGAAGAGTGTGCTTGCTTTTTTGGCAGAAAATGTGGATGCTCATCTGGTGCCTGTTGTCCTGGGTGCAAGAAGGCCAGAGGCCGCTTGGCTAGCACTCCAAGAAGCTTGTGGAGCTGGAGTGGGAAGCAAGGGCCGAGAAGTGGCTGCATCCGGAGGGGAGAGGCAAGATGGCGCCGGCCATTTTCTTGAGAGCCGATACACAGCTGGGAGGAGCTGGGAGGCCCCACAGGGGGGCGAAGGGACTGTTACTGTTACTGTTGCTGCTGTTGCTGCTGCTGCTACTGTTGCTTTTGCAGAGTCTGGGGGCTGTGTGGATGCTGCAACGTGTCTGTGTGAGGAGCCTGGAAAGAGGCCAAGTGCTGGGAGCCCTTTACCCACCAGAGGGGGTGCAGGAAAGCGTCCTGGGAGTCCCGTGAGAAGAGAGGGCCGAACTGGCACAGAGAGCCCTGCAAGTTGTAAGAGAAGGGGGGCCAAGCCAGCAGAAGACACGGTTCAGGCTTTTCCCATTCGTCGATGTTTTGTCTGTGAGTCTGTTGACCATCTGCGTCGTTCCTGTCCGCAGAGAGCCAGAGAGGCCGGGCAGGATGTCTCCAAGGTCGTTTCCCATGGCAGTCAGCCAGGTTTCCATGGCAGCCAGTCCAGGAGAGGAGGCCAGCGTGGGAAAGCGAAGGGAGGACGTGACTCAGGGAGTGAAGACGGTTCTTATCACCTAACTGCCTCCATGGCAACGCTATGGAACAACTCCAGTGAGGACAAAGTGATGCGCTGGGTCATCGACTCAGGAGCCAGCCATCACCTGAAGCCACCACCTAGTGGCGGAATGCGGAACTGCAGAGCTGTTTCAGCTGGGAAAACTGTTATTTTTGCTGATGGGTCACAGAGGCCTTTGTCTAACGTGGGAAATGTTTTTGTTTCTTTTTTACAGGCGGAGCTGGAAGTCTACGTTGTGCCAGAGATGCATTGTTGTCTTTTATCTGTACCTGCTCTTGTAAAGGAGGGTTATAAGGTTTGCTTTGAAAATGATGTCTGTTCCATTTCCAGGGGTGGGAGACAACTGGTCAGTGTTGCATGTCAGAACAACCTATTTGTTCTGGAGACACCTCTGGAGGGTAAGGGAGACGCCGAGACAGCACAGGCGAAGTGTGCTAGTGTTCCCATTCATGATTCTTGTGTTCACTTGTGGCACAGGAGAATGTCGCACAGCAGTTTGGAAGATGTCCAGAAGTTGCTCAGATGCACAAAAGGTTGCAAACTGAAAGCATGTGGTAAATCCCTAGATTGTAGGGCATGCAGAAGGGCAAAGGTACAAAGGTGCAGTTATCTCAGAAGTAAGAGGGTAACCACAAAACCTTTTGAGCTTGTGCACATAGACCTTTGTGGTCCCATGCAAAGTCTGAGTCTGGGCGGGGCCAGGTTTGTGCTGACGCTGACAGATGATTTTAGCCAAAATGGTTGGTCTTTCTCGTTGAAGCGGCATGGCGAGGCAGCGCAACTGATTAAAGACTGGGTTGCGGAAGTGGAACTACGGTTCTCCAACAAGGTTCAGGGGTTCAAGAGCGACCGAGGGGCAGAGTTTACTGGGTCTGCTCTGCAGAGGTTTTTCAGCCAGAAGGGAATACGTCACAGGGTGACGGGTGCTACTTCTCCCAAGGAGAGGGGCGTGGCAGTGCACAAGAGTAGAGCTCTCGCTCAAGCTGCTGAGGTTCTACTGTGTGACTCCGGTTTGCCTCAGAGCTTTTGGAGCGAGGCTTGGAGGGCTGCCAACTTTACGATGAATAGGTCCTATAACTCGGTTATAGGTGACACACCGTTTTTCTTGTTGCACCGGAAAAAACCGCAGGTGCATTTCTTCCGTGTGTTTGGTTGCGAAGCCTGGGTGCTTGTGCCAAAGGCCCAACAGAAGGAAGGTGATCCGAGGTTCCAGAAAATGATCTTCTGTGGATATGAGCCTGCGACAAAGGGGTGGAGGTTTGCATATCAAGAAGGTGATCAGACCAAGCTTCTGATCAGCAAACATGCTGAGTTCTGTGAGCAGAATGGTTGGTCAAGACTCAATGAGGGTCCTGATGTTCTCTCAGAATGTCTGTCTGATTCTGAGGAGGAGGGAGAGCCAGAGGCTGAACCTGTTGCTGAGGACCAGGTCTCTGAACAGGGTCAAGAACAGGGTTGGGTTTCTCCACAGGTTGTTAAAAGAGAGCCCAAGAGTGAGCCTTCATCTCCTGTTAGCAAAGTGCAGAAGGCCCGAAGACGCAGTAAGTCAGAGGGGGAGTCTTCAGATGTAGAAGACACACTTGCTGGCCCCAGTGGGTCAGGAGGAGCACCTGAGACTGTGCTCAGACGATCCGCACGCACAACAAAGGGGGTGCCACCTGAGAGGTTTCAGGTCACCAGCGCATGGGTTGGTTTCGTGCAGTGCGAACCTGGGAGTTTTGAGGAGGTTCAACAGTTGCCTGAGACAGATGCCAGAAGGGGTCAAGAGGCAATGGGAAGGGAGTTGAACTCAAAGAGGTCTGTAGATGTGTGTTCACAGTTTCCCTCAGGATGCGAGACGAGAGGGGGTGTGAAGAGAATCAGAACTTACAGGGTTAAACAGTTCTGAGTGACGTCTCACATTTTGAGGCGTGGTTATGTTCACATACGGGAGTGGTTTCTCTGTGTGTGATTCTTGTTTCGGGAGTCCAGTGTGGCGCAGGGAAACGTGCCGGACTGCATCATCAAGCCACACTATTTGTGGGTGAATGAACACCGAAAGAGCAATCAAAGCTTATTCATCCTTTTTCTATTGAGATGTTACCATATGTTTACCTATGCTTGATTTGGGCTGGTAACAAACATTTCTGCGATTTTTGGTTGAATGTGCATTCTAACCCCCAAAACACCAATTTGAAATAAGGACAACCAGAGCTTTATCATCTTCTTTTTATGTAGATGGAACCCAAAACACCTATTTGCTTTCGTTTGGGGTGATTCTGGCGCACACCCAAATAATACCATGCGTATTGAAAAAAGCCCAGTCAAACCTTATTCGCCGTCTTCCTATGCATATGGAAGCGAAAAGATGGTGTTGTGTTATTTTGGTCTCATTGCACACACTTTGCGATTTCTGTGTCAATGTGCATTAACAGCAAAGAACACAACATGAAGTAAGCGCAATCCAAGATTCTTCTTTCTATGTAGTTGGAAACCAAAATAACCTGTTTGGCTTTCTTTAGGCTTATTACACTTCGCTTTGCTATTTGTGGGTGAATGAACACCGAAAGAGCAATCGAAGCTTATTCGTCCTTTTTCTATTGAGATGGAACCAAAACACCTATGCTTGATTTGGGCTGATAATAAACATGTCACTCTGCGATTTTTGGGTGAATGTGCATTCTAACCCCCAAAACACCAATTTGAAATAAGCCCAATCAGAGCTTTATCATCTTCTTTTTATGTAGATGGAAACAAAAGGCCTTTTTGCTTTGGTTGGGGGTGATTCTGGTGCACACCGAAACAACACCATGCGAATTGAAAAAAGCCCAATCTTTTTTTATTATTATTTTTAATTTTAAAACCTTTATTTTTATTCCAACAACTTAAAAACACATATACATCGTTCACTAAAACAACATCATCAAGAAGGTAAAAAAAAAGAAAAAGAAAATTAAATAGATCCAAAATCAAATTCCATATTGTTCAGGTACTAAATCCTTATACACATCTGTTACATTGTTAGACTTCCCACCACCACAACATGAGCTGTAATTCAATAATATATTCGGCAGTGTCTTTTGTTAACCAATATTACTACCTCGCAGTTTTTATATTATACCTACTGTGATTTTGATATTTCCTAAAATCATCTCCATGTATGAGAGGAATTTGTTCCAATCGTTAATAAATTTGGTGTTTTTCTGTTGCCTGATTTTCAATGTCATTATTGCTAAATCAATATACTCAATTAGTTTGGTTTGCCATTCTCTGATTGTTGGGACGTTGGGTGTTTTCCAATTCTGTGCCAACAGTATCCTAGCGGATACTGTTGCGTACTGGAATAGGGTTTGGTCGTCTTTCTTGATTTCATCCCCGACCATTCCTAAAAGGAATGCCTCGGGCTTTTTAGGGAAGGTATACTTTAGGATCTTTTTTTAATTCCTCATAAACTGAGGTCCAGAATTTCTTTACCACCTCACAGGTCCACCACATGTAATGGAAGTCTCCCTCCTTCTTCTTACATTTCCAACAGGTCTTGTCTCCGGTTTTATACATTTTAGCTAATTTTGTTGGTGTGATGTACCAACGGTACATCATCTTTTCCATATTTTCTCGGAGACCGACACAGGCTGAAAATTTCATATCCTTATTCCATAGTTTTGTCCATCTTTCGTATTCTAGGGGGTATCCTAAGTCTATGGCCCATTTAATCATAACCTCTTTGACCTCCTCATCCATGGTGTCCCAGTCTAGTAGTTGGTTGTACATTTTGGTTAAGAGTTTTGACTTCCCTTCTATTATTTCTAGTTGGAACTTAGATTTATTCTTGCTCATTCCGACTTTTTTGTGCTCATTCCATAGGGCATTGATTTGATTTGGTGGAAAAAAGCCCAATCAAAGCTTATTCGTTGTCACAGGATTTGGGGTTGCTTGTGTGTAAACCTCTAGCTGTTCCAAACTGCTTAGGGTCGGTTGTGTCTTTCCCTGACTGAGCAGCCTTGGCGCTGCTGCTCAGTCGCTAGCAGAATCCGTGAATGGGTGTCTCCTAAATTTCCTCCAGCATAAGAATTCTTTAACGGACAACCTTCGCCTCACCTCCTCCACCCTCCTCACTGACTTCACTGGAAGAGTCTCGGAGCCTCACCTCCGAGCTGCTCTCCGCCTCTCCCTTCTTCCTGGTGTCCCCTGGACTTCCTTCCCCAGATGACGTTCTCTCTCTTCCCTTACTCGTCCCCTCTCCTGCAGAGTCCCGGAGCCTCGCTTCTCCCCTCTGCTCCGATGTCAGTTCCCTGACATCCACCTCCCTCCCAGGGCCCTCCCACCCCCCCGTCCTTTCCTCGGACGGTGATGCAGGAAACCCCCGGAAGGAACTCTCCCCTCCATCTGATGATTCAAACACCCCTCTCCATTTGCTGCTGTCTCTTCTCTCTCCCCAATCTCCCCAGTCGGATTCTTCTTCTGACACTTCCCCTTCCTCCTCTTCGGAGGCGGGAAAACCCTCAAAATCTTCCTCTTCATCGGTGGTGCCCAATTGCTCCCCCCAGAACCTCTCGGAAACCTTTCTCGGAAACCTGCTATGAAACTCCTCCTGCAGATACTCATTCCTAATCTCTTCTGCTGGGACCCATGCATTTTCCTCTGCTGGCTCCCCCTCCCACGCCACCAAATACTCCACTCGCCCCCCTTTCCACCTGGAATCGAGAATTTCAGCTGCATGGTCACTGAGTTCCCTTTCCTCCATCTGTGGATGCAAGGGTGTTTCACTTCGCTGACCCAGAAATTCCCTCCCTTCCCTGAACGGTGAGAGTAAGGACCTGTGGAACACGGGGTGCAGTTTCATGTGAGATGGCAATTTGAGTCTAAAGGCCACCGGGTTAACTTGCTGGGCTACTTCGAACGGTCCCAGTCTCTTTGGCCGTAGCTTCTTGCACCCTCCTTTGAACGGTAACCCTTTGGTAGACAACCACACCTGGTCTCCCACTCTTATGGTTTCTCCCTCCCTGCGGTGCTTGTCAGCCTGCCTCTTGTACTCTTCCTTGGCCCTTTCCAGGTTTAACTTAAGCTGTTGGTGTAAAGCCTCCATCTCTTCCACAAATTTTTCAGCTGCGGGAACACTCCAACTTCCCTCCCCTTCCCCTGGGAAAGCCCTGGGGTGACACCCGTAATTCGCCATAAACGGACTCATCCCTGTAGACACATGTTCTGCGTTATTGTATGCAAACTCAGCCAGCGCTAAGTTGTCCACCCAATCCTTCTCCCTCTCGCTGTCGTAGCAGCGTAGATATTGTTGAAGTACGCTGTTCGCTCTCTCTGCTTGTCCGTTGGTTTCGGGATGTCTGGCCGTTGAGAACCCAACCTCGACGTCCAGCAGACTCATAAGCTTCCTCCAGAATCTGGTCGTGAATTGCCGTCCTCTGTCGGATAAAATCCTCAAGGGGGCGCCATGCAACCTGAAAACATGCTCTACAAACAGCTTTGCTGTTTCTTCTGCAGTCACCGCATGCGAGCACGCAATAAAATGGCACATTTTGGTCATCAAGTCAACTACCACCATTACTGCCGTTTCCCCCCTGGCTTTTGGTAAATCCGTCATAAAGTCAATTGATACCACCTCCCATGGCCTCTCTGGTGTGGGTAAGGGCTCCAGTAACCCCGCAGGTGCTGTCCTCTCCCCCTTCGCTCTTTGGCAGCACTGGCACCCACGTACATACTCCTTCACATCTTCCCTCACCCGTGGCCACCAAAACTGCCTGGTGACCAGTAGCATTGTCTTATGTTGTCCAAAATGTCCTGCCGTGGGGTTGTCATGCAATTGCTTGAGTATTCTGCTCCTCAAATCCCCCTCAGGTATGTACAATGCACCCTTATAGTACATTGCCCCGTCCTTTACTTCGAACCCCCCCCCCTGAGTTTCCCCAGTGATACCAATTTCCTGGATCTTGGTTTGTGCATACTGATCATCCCTCGTCAGACCGGCCAGCTCTTGCCTCCCTACGAACACTCCCCCCACACACACCTGTCCTCGGGTATGACATAACGTGCTTCTGGTCCTCCCTCCCCTTCCTCGTATTCAGGCTTGCGAGAGAGGGCATCTGCTCTGACATTTTCCTTCCCAGGCACGTACCTAATTTCAAAATTAAACTTGGAAAACTCTTGAGCCCCCCGCACCTGTCGTTGGTTGAGCACTCTTGTCGTTCTCCAATACTCCAGGTTCTTGTGGTCAGTACACACCTGGACTTTGTGCTGTGCGCCTATGAGAAAATGTCGCCACCGTCGAAAAGCCTCGTGAATTGCCAGCAGTTCTCGATCGTACACTGTGTAGTTTTGCTCCGACTTGTTAAGCTTCCTGGAAAAGAAGGCACACGGTTTCCACTCCCCATTTGCCTGCTGAAGCAATATCCCCCCTACAGCTCTGTCTGGCGCGTCCGTTTCTAGCCTTATCGGCTTCCGCAGATCCACGTGCAGGAGCTGCTCTTCCGACGCGAACGCCCTCTTAAGCTTTTCAAAGGAACGCTGGGCCTCCTCCGTCCATTCGAACTTCTTCTTGCTGCTGAGACAATCTGTTATGGGTGCCGTTAGATGGGCGAAGTTCTTGATGAACTTCCTGTAGAAATTTGCAAACCCCAAGAACCTCTGCACGTCCTTCCGGTTCTTGGGAGGCTTCCATTCTAGCACGGCCTGCACCTTGCCTGGGTCCATTGCCAGACCTTTGTCTGACAACCTGTAGCCCAGGAACTCCACCTCTCGTGCATGGAATTGGCATTTCTCCAGTTTGACCCACAGCTGATGCTCCTGCAGCCTTTTCAGCACTTCCCTGACATCTTTCACATGCTGCTCCTCGTTCTCTGAGTAGATAAGTACATCGTCCAGGAAGGCCACACAATTCTTGTACAGCAGGGACCCCAGCACCTGGTGCATGAAAGCTTGAAATGTGCTGGATCCCGATTGTAATCCGAAGGGCATAACGAGATACTCAAAGGCCCCCAGAGGGGTGAACATGGTGGTTTTCCATTCATCCCCCTCCCTCATCCTTATCAAATTATACGCCCCCCGAAGGTCCAACTTGGTAAAAACCTTCCCTTTCCTTACCCTGGCCAAAATGTCATCAATCCTGGGCATTGGGAAGGTCACCGGTTCCGACACCCGGTTCACGGACCTGTAATCTACGACCAAGCGGGGCTCTTTGGAGTCTCTTTTGTCCACAAAGAACACTGGACTGCCCCCCACCGCCCTTGATTCACGTATAAAGCCCCTCTTCAGATTCTTGTCAATGAACTTCCGCAACTCCTGCATCTCCCTGTCTGACATGGCGTACAGCTTACCCACTGGTAACTGAGCCCCTGGGAGTAGGTTGATCTGACAGTCAAAGGGCCAGTGAGGGGGTAGTCTATCCGCCTCTCTCTCGCTGAAGACTTCTTCCAGGTCTGCATACTGAGGTGGTAGCCTCCCCTTTTCTCCCACCACCATCCCTGCCACCCTGGCTACTGCCATCCTCGGGGTTTCCCCTCCGTGGCAATGCTCTACGCAGTGAGCTGACCCAAAGGTGACTGTCCGCTGGTGCCACCCTACTACTGGGTCGTGCAGTGCCAGCCAACTCATTCCCAGTATGATGGGTGGTCCTGCTAAGGTGGCTACGTGAAAGGCAATGGTCTCAGTGTGTCTGGGAACTGTCATTTTCATGGGAGGGGTCTGGTTGGTTACTTCCCCTCCCAAAAGTTCTCTCCCATCTATCGTGGTTACTTGCAGGGGATGTTCTAGAGGCACCACCTGTAGCTGGTGTTCTAGCGCAAAATCCTTGCTAAAGAAGTTGCAAGAGCTGCCTGAATCCAGCAGCGCCTTCACTTTGATGGGGTGTCCGTTTGGGAGTTCTAGCACCACCTCTATGACGATGGCTGCTCGGGGAGGGTCTGGTTTGGGCACTTCTACTGGTTGCTCGCCTGGCTGCTGTGCCCTCCTTCCTGCAGCCAAGCATGGCCGTTTCCCGGCGCCTCTTTTTTTCCCTCCTCACTCCCCACTGCCCCCACCATTCCTTGCCACGCCTTCCTCTGAGGGCAGGCTCTGGCCAAATGTCCCGGCTGCTGCCATAGGAAACACCTCTTACTGGTTTTCCCCTCCTTCTTACGCGCCTCGCTGGAGTTTGAAAACCCGCGCACGCTCGCTTCTCCAATCTCCATTGGCTCCTCGGGTGGCACAGTAGACGCTGGCATGTCTGGAATGCGGTTGTCATGCCAACGCTCTGCTCTCCCTTCCCGCCTTTCCAGAGCGCGCGTCTCTTGTCGGACTCCTACAGCGAGCGCCAACTTGGTCAGCTGGTCCATCGATTCCGGGCGGGGTGAGCGGGAAAGTTCGTCTCTCACCCAAGGGGATAAGCCCTCCTCAAATAACATTTGTACTGGTTCCGAACTCAGATCCCACCCAAGTTTATGGATCAGCATAGCAAATCTCAACCAGTACTCTCTCACTGACTGGTTTCCTTGTTTGCACCCCATCAGTTCTTTGCGCGTCACGCTCAGTTCAACATCGCTCGAGAACATGTGATCCATCGCGCTAAAAAACTTTCTCAGGTCCTTCAAGGCCGCGTTCTCCGCTGCCATTAAGGGTCGAACCCAATCTCTGGCCCGCCCCTCCAGGTGCCCCACCACGAAAGCGACTCTTCCCCCATCGTGGGCAAAGTCATCGTACTACAGCTCCAGCGCATACTGCACTTCTGTCTTAAAAGCGTTATAATCTCTGGGGTTGCCCGCAAACTTCTGCACAAGTCCCGGTACCTTTCTTGCGATGGGGGTAATCTTCCCCTGGGCATCATGTGTCCTCCTTTCATCCAGCCGCGCCGCTAGTAGAGCCAGTTGCTGCTCCAAGTCTCGGTTTCTCTCCTCCAGACTCTGTCTGCCTTTGGCCCCCTCTCCTGCGCCGGCTCCTCCGGTTTGACTCATGATTGTACCCCGGTCCTCTTGCACACAAGCAACGTAAGGGACTCACAAATTGCTGTCACGGGAATTGGGGTTGCTTGTGTGTAAACCTCTAGCTGTTCCAAACTGCTTAGGGTCGGTTGTGTCTTTCCCTGACTGAGCAGCCTTGGCGCTGCTGCTCAGTCGCTAGCAGAATCCGTGAGTGGGCGTCTCCTAAATTTCCTCCAGCATAAGAATTCCTTAACGGACAACCTTCGCCTCACCTCTCTGCGCGGAAGCCTTCTGCGCAGAGTGGGCGTTCCGAGTGGTGGTCCCCCACCCTCCCCACTGACTTCACTGGAAGAGTCTCGGAGCCTCCCCTCCAAACTGCTCTCTGCCTCTCCCTTCTTCCTGGTGTCACCTGGACTTCTTTCCCCAGAGGACGTTCTCTCTCTTCCCTTACTAGTCCCCTCTCCTGCAGAATCTGGGAGCCTCGCCTCTCCACTATGCTCTGATGTCAGTTCCCTGACATCCACTTCACTCCCAGGGCCCTCCCCCTCCCCCGTCCTTTCCTCGGACGGTGATGCAGGAAGCCCCCGGAAGGAACTCTCCCATCCATCTGATGATTCAAACATCCCTCTCCATTTGCTGCTGTCTCTCCTCTCTCCCCAATCTCCCCAGTCGGATTCTTCTTCGGATAATTCCCCTTCCTCCTGGTCGGAGGCGGGAAAACCCTCAAACTCTTCCTCTTCATCGGTGGTGCCAAATTGCTCCCCCCAGAATCTCTCTGGTGGTTTGGGCTTTCTCGGATACCTGCTATGAAACTCCTCCTGCAGATACTCATCCCTAATCTCTTCTGCTGTGACCCATGTGTTTTCCGCTTCTGACTCCCCCTCCCACGCCACCAAATATTCCACTCGCCCCCCTTTCCACCTGGAATCGAGAATTTCAGCTGCATGGCCACTGAGTTCCCTTTCCTCCATCTGTGGATGCAAGGGTGTTTCACTTTGCTGACCCAGAAATTCCCTCCCCTCCCTGAACAGTGAGAGTAAGGACCTATGGAACACGGGGTGCAGTTTCATGTGAGATGGCAATTTGAGCCTAAAGGCCACCGGGTTAACTTGCTGGGCTACTTCGAACGGTCCCAGTCTCTTTGGCCGTAGTTTCTTGCACCCTCCTTTGAAAGGTAACCCTTTGGTAGACAACCACAACCGGTCCCCCACTCTAATGGTTTCTCCCTCTCTGCGGTGCTTGTCTGCCTGCCTCTTGTACTCTTCCTTGGCCCTTTCCAGATTTAGCTTAAGCTGTTGGTGTAAAGCTTCCATCTCTTCCACAAATTTTTCAGCTGCAGGAACACTCCAACTTCCCTCCCCTTCCCCTGGGAAAGCCCTGGGGTGACACCCGTAATTCGCCATAAACGGACTCATCCCTGTGGACACATGTTCTGCGTTATTGTATGCAAACTCAGCCAGCGCTAAGTTGTCCACCCAATCATTCTCCCTCTCGTTGACGTAGCAGCGTAGATATTGTTGAAGTATGCTGTTAGCTCTCTCTGCTTGTCCGTTGGTTTCTGGATGTCTGGCCGTCGAGAAACTAACCTCGACGTCCAGCAGGCACATAGAATCATAGAATCATAGAGTTGGAAGAGACCACAAGGGCCATCAAGTCCAACTCCTGACATATGGTTGTCAAGCCTCTGCATAAAGACCTCCAAAGTAGGAGACTCCACCACACTCCTTGGCAGCAAATTCCACTGTCGAACAGCTCTTACTGTCAGGAAGTTCTTCCTAATGTTTAGGTGGAATCTTCTTTCTTGTAGTTTGGATCCATTGCTCCGTGTCCGCTTCTCTGGAGCAGCAGAAAACAACCTTTCTCCCTCCTCTATGTGACATCCTTTTATATATTTGAACATGGCTATCATATCACCCCTTAACCTCCTCTTCTCCAGGCTAAACATGCCCAGCTCCCTTAGCCGTTCCTCATAAGGCATCGTTTCCAGGCCTTTGACCATTTTGGTTGCCCTCCTCTGGACACGTTCCAGTTTGTCAGTGTCCTTCTTGAATTGTGGTGCCCAGAACTGGACCCAGTACTCCAGGTGAGGTCTGACCAGAGCAGAATACAGTGGCACTATTACTTCCCTTGATCTAGATGCTATACTCCTATTGATGAGGCCCAGAATTGCATTGGCTTTTTTAGCTGCCGTGTCACACTGTTGGCTCATGTCAAGTTTGTGGTCAACCAAGACTCCTAGATCCTTTTCACATGTACTGCTCTCAAGCCAGGTGTCACCCATCTTGTATTTGTGCCTCTCATTTTTTTTGCCCAAGTGCAATACTTTACATTTCTCCCTGTTAAAATTCATCTTGTTTGTTTTGGCCCAGTTTTCTAATCTGTCAAGGTCGTTTTGAAGTGTGATCTTGTCCTCTGGGGTGTTAGCCACCCCTCCCAGTTTGGTGTTGTCAGGGCTGCCTCAGGTCTCAGCTCACAAAAGACCAACGCCAAGCTCTTCTTATATACAAGGGTGTTTATTGCAGTTCATTATGGGTTCCACAACCGAGGCGTGCAGCCCCGCGTCTCTTTCTCCTAGACATTAGAAGTCCCCTCTGAATCGGTCCCACCCCTACACCAGTTTAATAAGCTAACGCTGCTCCACCTCTTTCTCTCTTTCCTTTTCCGCAGGGTCTTTCTGCCCGTCGGGGTTCCTCCCCTCCTGCTTTCTCCTGAAGCGGAGTCTCCAGACTGCTCCTGCCCCCTCCTGCGGGCTTTGGGTCCTGGCCCCTCCTCCTCCGGGCTCCCTGTTCTCCCGCGCGTCTCCTCATTTGAACTTGGCGCGCGCGCCCAACTTCTGACCTTCCTTTTGACAGTTATGCTACTCCCCTCACTGCTTTCATCCCCTTCCGGGAGAACGGCTTGCTCTGATCCCTCCCCTTTCTCTGTCGCCGGAGCTGCTCCCTCTGACACACTGGAACCTCCCCCTCCCTCGCTGCGCTCTGGTGGGGAGGCTGGCCCTGATTCCCAGCTGCCGCTTTGGGGTCCCCTGCTGGCCCCCCGCTCCTGACACTTTCCCCCCGGGGCTCCCCTTGCCCTTACCACAGGCGCCCCTTTCTGGGAATCCTCTGATTCGCTGGAGAGACTCATGGAATCCCCTGCGTCATTGCTATCCTCTTCCTCGCTCTCCTGGGATTCCTCTCCATCGCTCTCCATTTCCTGCCTTCCCTGTGCCTCTGTCCCTGTACCCCTGACATCCACCCCCCTCGAAGCCCCCCCTTCCCCCCTCCCGCTGCTCGGGTGCAGGTTCCGGAAGCTCCTCAGTCGCTGGGGTAGATCTTGGATAAAGTTCGTCGACGTCAATCGTCTCTGCTTCCAGCTCATTGCTTGTGTGCTCGAAACCAAGGTCCTCTCCTAACACGTCCATGTCCTCCCCTCCCCCTGTCTCTTCGGACGTTGCTGTCTGCCAGGGCCCCCTCAGCAATCTCCTGCGCCACTCATCCTCTGGTTGGTCATTCCACCAGTAAGAGCGATCCGTGTCCACCCCCGAGCATGATCCCCTTGGAGGACTCAATTTTGGCGTGGTCTCCTCTGCTGAGGAGAACCCCCGGAAGGTGCTGCCTGAAAGTGTAGGCGTAAAATCCAGTCGTCGAAAAATTCCACTGGCATGGGCCTGTGTGGGAAGAGTGCATGGAACTCGTCCTTAAGAAGGGGTGCCTCCAGAGCATAGCCCGGCACCCAACTGTTGGCACTGGCCGGGGTACCCTCTCTGGCGAGGAGGTATTCTACTCCCTCCTCCCCCCATCTCGAGTCCAGAATTTCTGTGACCTCGTTGAGTGTCTCGGCCTTCGGTGACTTCCCCCCCTTGGGGACTCCCTGCGTGGGTCCGGTGCCGTCCCTGGCTCCTGAAACCTGTGTGGGGCTTTGTAGGGCGTAAGCACCGACCTATGAAAGACCGGGTGCATTCGGGAACCTTCTGGGAGGGTCAACCGATAAGCTACGGGGTTGATCTTGGCCTCAACTTGGTATGGCCCCAGCTGTCTGTGTCCTAGCTTCTTCTTGGCTAACGACTTGGTAGGCGCCGCCTGGGCTGCCAACCATACCCAGTCCCCCACCTGTATGTCTTCCCCTGCCCTCCTGTGCCTGTCTGCCTGCACCTTGTAGGCGTGTTTAGCCAGCTCTAAGTGCCGTCGGAGCTCCTCGTGGACCTCCTGCAATTCTGCGGCCAAATGCTCCGCTCCCTGCGTCGCTCCCTGCACCGTCGTCTCCACTCCCGGAAAGGTTCTGGGATGCCGCCCATTGTTGGCGAAGAACGGCGTCACCCCCGTGGACGCCTGCTTCGTGTTGTTGTAGGCAAACTCGGCCATCGGCAAGTAGTCCACCCAAGTCGCAGGCTTCTGATTGGCGTAACAGCGCAGGTACTGCTGCATGATGGCGTTGACCCTTTCCGCTTGGCCGTTGGTCTGCGGGTGTCTCGCCGACGCTAAGTTGATCTTGACGTTTGACGTTCAGGATACCCAGGAGCTTCTGCCAAAAACTGGAAACGAACTGGCGACCGCGGTCGGACAGGATGGATCGCGGCAAGCCGTGCACCCTGAACACGTGGTCTATGAACAGTTTGGCGGTCTGCTCCGCAGTCGCCACCTTCGCGCAAGGAATGAAATGCGCCATCTTGGTGAACAGGTCTACAACCACAAGCACCGCCGTCTTGCCTCGCGAACTGGGCAGATCAGTGACAAAGTCCAGCGCCACCCTCTCCCACGGTTGCAGTGGCGTCTCCAACGGTTCCAGCAGTCCCGCTGGTTTCTGGTGCACTGGCTTGGACCTTTGGCAAGTGTCACACCTGGCGACGTAGTCCGCGACCTCCCCTCGCATCTGGGGCCACCAAAAGTCTCTGGCCACTAATTCCGCCGTCTTTTCCTTGCCGAAGTGGTCAGCGCTGGGTGCGTCGTGCAACTGCTGCAGAACCTTCGCGTGGAGATCGTCTCCCGGAACGTAGAGAGCACCTTAACGGGTTAGCAGGCCGTCGCGTATCTGGAACTCATCGTCCCTCGCTGTGCCTCTCCGCACCTCTTCCATCTTGGACTGTGCGAACGGATCCGTCTGCAACGCGCGACGCACCGCCTCCAGGTCCACGGCGGCTGAAGCGCACGCCCACGCCTGCGGTGCAAAAATGTGCTTGGCTCCCACAGGTGCCGCTTCCTCGAGATACTGCGGTTTCCTGGAGAGCGCATCTGCTATGACATTGTTGTCGCCTGAGATGTACTCAATCCTGAAATCGAAGTCCGCAACGAACTCTGCCCAGCGTATGTGCCTCTGGCTCTGTAGCTTCGCCGTGCGCCAGTACTCTAGGTTCTTGTGGTCCGTGCGGACCTGCACGGTGTGCTTGGCTCCAATGAGGAAGTGCCTCCACACCTTGAAAGCCGCGTGGATGGCCAGCAACTCCCTGTCCCAGATGGTGTAGTTCTGTTCCGACTTGCTGAGCTTCCGGGAGTAGAAAGCGCAGGGCCTCCAGTTCCCCTGCGGGTCTTCCTGTAAAAGGACGGCCCCCACCGCTCTGTCAGATGCGTCAGTCTCAACCCTCATGGGCCTGCCGGGATTCACGTGTAGCAGCTGTTCTTCGGACGCGAAGAGACTCTTAAGTCTCCTGAAGGACTGCTCTGCCTGGTCCGTCCAGGTGAACTTCTTCTTCTTGGAGCTGAGAGTGTCCGTGATAGCTGCCGTCTCCCTGGCGAAACCCCTGATGAACTTGCGGTAAAAGTTGGCGAAGCCGACGAACCTCTGGACCTCCTTCCGATTTCGCGGGCTTTTCCAGTCCAACACCGCGCGGACCTTGGCGCTGTCCATGGCTAGTCCCCTGTCGGACAGCCTATAGCCCAGAAAATCCACCTCCGTCACGTCGAATTGGCACTTCTCCAGCTTGGCGTAAAGCCTGTGCTCCCGTAGCCTCTGCAGGACCTCCTTAACGTCGCTCTCGTGAGCCTCCGGCGATTCCGAGAAGATCAGAATGTCGTCGAGGAAACATACGCACTTCTTGTAGAGGAGTCCCGCTAGCACGTGGTGCATAAAAGCTTGGAAATAGTGGGAGCCATTCTGGAGACCAAACGGCATAACTCTGTATTCGTAGGTGCCCAACGGCGTGAACATGGCCGTCTTCCACTCATCACCCTCTCGCACGCGTATGAGATTGTAAGCTCCGCGGAGATCCAACTTGGTGAAGATCTTCCCTTTCCGCACCGTCGCGAGCAGGTCGTCAATCTTGGGCATGGGAAAGGCCGCGGGCTTTGTCTTCGAGTTTATGAATCTAAAGTCTACGATCAGCCTCTTTTGGGGCGTGTCCTTCTTCTTCACGAAAAACACAGGACTGCCCCCTACAGCCTTTGATTCTCGGATGAATCCCCGCTGCAGGTTGTGATCTATGAACTCCCTGAGCTCCTGCAGCTCATCCTCGGACATGGAATACAGCTTCACAGGCGGCAGCGTTGTCCCTGGCAAGAGGTCAATTGCGCAATCGTAGGGCCGGTGGGGTGGCAACTGGTCAGCCTCCTTTTCGCAGAAGACCTCCAAAAACCCCTTGTACTTGAGGGGTACTGCTTGCGCCATGCTGAGACTTAGCTGCTGCCCCTCCTCTTGGCCCTCCTCCTCCTGACCGGTCTGGATGCAATGCTGCGCGCAATAGGACGAGCCGAAAGTGAGCTGCCGCTGGTACCACGCCATGGTTGGGCTGTGCCTATCCAGCCAACTCATGCCTAACACTATAGGTGTGTCTGACAGGCGGGTGACGTTGAAACTGATGACTTCTCGGTGATTGCCAATCTGCATTACCATGGGTGGCGTCTGTTGTACCACCTGCCCACCCAGCAGCTTCCTGCCATCCACTGTGACCACGTTCAATGGCAGCGTGGCTGGTAGGAGCTCTATGCGATGCTGCTTGACGAAGTGCACCCCCACGAAGTCTGTGTTGCTCCCACTGTCAATTGTAATGGGGACTTCCAGGGTGCGTCCATTAGGTAGCTGGAGAGTTGCAGTGAGCTGCACCACTGGCTTGGGTGGCAGGGGGTTTGTATGCTGCAAAAGCGCTGGGGACTCTCCTACTGACTCGCCTGGCTGTGCCCCAGCATTTCTGCTTCCAGCCAGGCATTGTCGTTTCCCTGAAATTGCTCTTCAGGTAGTGCTGCTGCAGTTACTGTTGCTAAGGCTGCAGTGTGCTTTGGGGGCCTCTGGGGACACTCTTTGGCCATGTGCATCGCACTGTCACAGATGTAACACTTCCTGTTCCCTCTAGGAGGCTTCGTCTTGACTGCTCCGGACGCTGGGGCTCCGGCAGCTGACTGAGCCTGTGCACCACCAAGTTCCATTGGTTCCTCCCCTGCCTGCAGCTGAGGTGAGGGACGCGTACGTCCTAGATCCCTGGGAAGGAAAGGAGGCGCTCTAGAGGGTGTGTGAAGCTGGCGACCCTCCTCATTGCGCCAAGGGCGTTCTTCGTGGCGCACTCCAATGGCGAGCGCCCGCTGCACAAGTTCTGCTAGGGTTTGAGGTCTGACCCCCCTTGCCAATTCATCTTTTACACGGCCAGACAACCCCTCCCAAAACAAGTCTCTTACTGCCAGGGAATCTTTCTCCCATTTCAGTACATTCAGCAAGGCAAAAAACCTAGCATGATACTGACGTACTGTAGCCTTGCCTTGCCTTAAACCATGCAGCTCCTTGCGTGCTATATCCACATCCACGGTAGATTGGAAGCAAGCGTCCATGGCGTTGATAAATTCATCTGAGTCCCTTCGAGCAGGACAATCTTCGCGCCACAGATTGCGCAGCCAAGCCCTCGCTTCCCCATGCAAGTGGGACACAATGAACCCCACCTTCTCCTCCTCATCTTTAAAGTCGTCGCGAAGCAAATGCAATGCATATTCGACGTCTGCTCGAAAACTGGGGTACTGCTTCAGGTTCCCATCAAAGTGGGCTACCAAGTTGCCTCCCCTTCTGCCCAGTCCTACGCCTGAAGATCTGGACCCCGGGAATCCCACTTGGCATGCATGATCCCACCTGGCTTGCAGATCCTGGCATCGCTTTTCCGCCTCTTCCCCCTTCTTCTGGGAGACCACTACCGCAGTGGTAAGCTGGGAGACTGCGTTGCGTAGATCAGCTATCTGCTCCTCCATACTCATGGCCGCCAAACTTCGTGAGCTTCGCCAAAAAAAATTTGCGTACTTTTGGGAGGGGACTTAGTGTCAGGGCTGCCTCAGGTCTCAGCTCACAAAAGACCAACGCCAAGCTCTTCTTATATACAAGGGTGTTTATTGCAGTTCATTATGGGTTCCACAACCGAGGCGTGCAGCCCCGCGTCTCTTAGCCTAGACGTTTGAAGTCCCCTCTGAATCGGTCCCACCCCTACACCAGTTTAATAAGCTAACGCTGCCCCACCTCTTTCTCTCTTTCCTTTTCCGCAGGGTCTTTCTGCCCGTCGGGGTACCTCCCCTCCTGCTTTCTCCTGAAGCGGAGTCTCCAGACTGCTCCTGCCCCCTCCTGTGGGCTTTGGGTCCTGGCCCCTCCTCCTCCGGGCTCCCTGTTCTCCCGCGCGCCTCCTCATTTGAACTTGGCGCGCGCGCCCAACTTCTGACCTTCCTTTTGACAGTTATGCTACTCCCCTCACTGCTTTCCTCCCCTTCCGGGATAACGGCTTGCTCTGATCCCTCCCCTTTCTCTGTCGCCGGAGCTGCTCCCTCTGACACACTGGAACCTCCCCCTCCCTCGCTGCGCTCTGGTGGGGAGGCTGGCCCTGATTCCCAGCTGCCGCTTTGGGGTCCCCTGCTGGCCCCCCGCTCCTGACACTTTCCCCCCGGGGCTCCCCTTGCCCTTACCACAGGCGCCCCTTTCTGGGAATCCTCTGATTCGCTGGAGAGACTCATGGAATCCCCTGCGTCATTGCTATCCTCTTCCTCGCTCTCCTGGGATTCCTCTCCATCGCTCTCCATTTCCTGCCTTCCCTGTGCCTCTGTCCCTGTACCCCTGACAGGTGTCATCTGCAAATTTGATCAGGATGCCCTTGAGTCCATCATCCAAGTCGTTGATAAAGATGTTGAATAAGACCGGGCCCAAGACAGAACCCTGTAGCACCCCACTAGTCACTCTTCTCCAGGATGAAGAGGAACCATTGATGAGCACCCTTTGGGTTAGGTCAGTCAGCCAGTTACAAATCCACTGAGTGGTAGCATAGTCAAGACCGCATTTTACCAGCTTCTTTACAAGAATATCATGGGGCATCTTGTCAAATGCCTTACTGAAATCAAGGTAGGCTATATCCACTGAGTTCCCTTCATCTACCAGGCTTGTAATTCTGTCAAAAAACGAGATCAGGTTAGTCTGACATGACTTATTTTTCAGAAATCCATGCTGACTATTGGTGATCACAGCATTCCTTTCTAGGTGCTCACAGACTGTTTTCTTAATGATCTGCTCCAGAATCTTCCCTGGTATTGATGTCATCAGCTTCCTCCAGAATCTGGACGTGAACTGCCAGCCTCTGTCGGATAAAATCCTCAAGGGGGGGGGGGCATGCAACCTGAAAACATGCTCTACAAACAGCTTTGCTGTTTCTTCTGCAGTCACCGCATGCGAGCATGCAATAAAATGGCACATTTTGGTCATCAAGTCAACTACCACCATTACTGCCGTTCTCCCCCTAGCTTTGGGTAAATCCGTCATAAAATCAATTGCTACCACCTCCCATGGTCTCTCTGGTGTGGGTAAGGGCTCCAGTAACCCTGCAGGTGCTGTCCTCTCCCCCTTCGCTCTCTGGCAGCACTGGCACCCGCGTACATATTCCTTCACATCTTCCCTCACCCGTGGCCACCAAAACTGCCTGGTGACCAGTAGCATTGTCTTATGTTGGCCAAAATGTCCTGCCGTGGGGTTGTCATGCAGTTGTTTGAGTATTCTGCTCCTCAAATCCCCCTCAGGAATGTACAATGCACCCTTATAGTACAGTGCCCCGTCCTTTACTTCGACCCCCCCCCCCTGAGTTTCCCCAGTGATACCAATTTCCCAGATCTTGGTTTGTGCATCCTGATCATCCCTCGTCAGACCGGCCAGCTCTTGCCTCCCGACGAACACTCCCCCACACACCCATCTGTCCTCGGGAATGACATGTCGTGCTTCTGGTCCTCCCTCCCCTTCCTCGTATTCAGGCTTGCGAGAGAGGGCGTCTGCTCTGACATTTTCCTTCCCAGGCACGTACCTAATCTCAAAATTAACCTTGGAAATCTCTTGAGCCCACCGCACTTGTCGTTGGTTGATCACTCTTGCCGTTCTCCAATATTCCAGGTTCTTGTGGTCAGTACACACCTGGACTTTGTGCTGTGCACCTATGAGAAAATGTCTCCATCGTCGAAAGGCCTCGTGAATTGCCAGTAGTTCCCGATCGTACACTGTATAGTTTTGCTCTGACTTGTTCAGCTTCCTGGAAAAGAAGGCACACGGCTTCCACTGTTCCCCATTTTCCTGCTGGAGCAATATGCCCCCCACAGCTCTGTCTGGCGCGTCCGTTTCTAGCCTCATCGGCTTCTGCAGATCCACATGTAGGAGCTGCTCTTCCGACGCGAAAGCCCTCTTAAGCTTTTCAAAGGAACGCTGTGCCTCTTCTGTCCATTCGAACTTCTTCTTACTGCTGAGACAATCCGTTATGGGTGCCGTTAGATGGGCGAAGTTCTTGATGAACTTCCTGTAGAAATTTGCAAACCCCAAGAACCTCTGCACGTCCTTCCTGTTCTTGGGGGGCTTCCATTCTAGCACAGCCTGCACCTTGCCTGGGTCCATGGCCAAGCCCTTGTCTGACAACCTGTAGCCCAGGAACTCCACCTCTCGTGCATGGAATTGGCATTTCTCCAGTTTGACCCACAGCTGATGCTCCTGCAGCCTTTTCAGCACTTCCCTGACATCTTTCACATGCTGCTCCTCGTTCTCTGAGTAGATAAGTACGTCGTCCAGGAAGGCCACACAATTCACAATTGGAGTCCGAAGGGCATAACTAAGTACTCAAAGGCTCCCAGAGGGGTGAACATGGTGGTTTTTCATTCATCCCCCTCCCTCATCCTTATCAAGTTGTACGCCCCCCGAAGGTCCAGCTTGGTAAAAATCTTCCCCTTCCTTACCCTGGCCAAGATTTCATCAGTTCTGGGCATTGGGAAGGTCACTGCTTCCGACACCCTGTTCAACCCACGGTAGTCCACTACGAACCTGGGCTCATGGGAGTCTCGCTTGTCCACAAAGAACACTGGACTACCCCCCACCGCCCTCGATTCCCTTATGAACCCTTGCTTCAGGTTCTTGTCAATAAACTTCCGCAATTCCTGCATCTCCCTATCTGACATGGCGTACTGCTTGCCCACTGGCAGCTGAGCGTCTGGGAGCAAGTTGATCTGGCAGTCAAAGGGCTTGTGGGGGGGTAGCCGATCCGCGTCCTTCTCGCTGAAGACTTCTTCCAAGTCCGCATACTGAGGTGGTATCTTCCCTTTTCCCCCTACTGCCATCCCTGCCACCCTGGCTACTGCCATCCTCGAGGTTTCCCCTCCGTGGCAATGCTCTACGCAGTGGGCCGACCCAAAGGTGACTGTCCGCTGATGCCACCCTACTACTGGGTCGTGCAGTGCCAGCCAACTCATTCCCAGTATGATAGGTGGTCCTGCTAAGGTGGCTACGTGAAAGGCAATGGTCTCAGTGTGTCTGGAAACTGTAATTTTCATGGGTGGGGTCTGGTGGGTCACTTCCCCTCCCAAAAGTTATCTCCCATCAATCATGGTTACTTGCAGGGGATGTTCTAGAGGCACCACCTGTAGCTGGTGTTCTAGCGCAAAATCCTTGCTAAAGAAGTTGCAAGAGCTGCCTGAATCCAGCAGCGCCTTCACTTTGATGGGGTGTCCGTTTGGGAGTTCTAGCACCACCTCTATGACGATGGCTGCTCGGGGAGGGTCTGGTTTGGGCACTTCTACTGGTTGCTCGCCTGGCTGCTGTGCCCTCCTTCCTGCAGCCAAGCACGGCCGTTTCCCGGCGCCTCTTTTTTTCCCTCCTCACTCCCCACTGCCCCCACCATTCCTTGCCACGCCTTCTTCTGAGGGCATACTCTGGCAAAATGTCCCGGCTGCTGGCATAGGAAACACCTCTTACTGGTTTTCCCCTCCTTCTTACGCACCTCGCTGGAGTTTGAAAACCCGCACACACGCGCTCCTCCAATCTCCATTGGCTCCTCGGGTGGCACAGTAGACACTGGTATGTCTGGAATGCGGTTGTCATGCCAACGCTCTGCTCTCCCTTCCCGCCTTTCCAGCGTGCGCGTCTGTCAGGGGCTCAGGGACAGAGGCACAGGGGAGAGAGGAGATGGAGAGCGAAGGGGAAGAATCTGAGGGCAGCATAGGGGAGTATGACAGTGACCCGAGAGATTCCATGAGCTTCTCCAGCGAATCGGAAGATGCCCAGAAGGAGGCGCCGATGGTCAGGGCGAGGGGGGTCCCAGGGGGGACACACCAGAGACAGGGGGCCAGCGGAAGCCTTCTGCGCAGAGTGGGCGTGCCGAGTGGTGGTCCTCCACCCTCCCCACTGACTTCACTGGAAGAGTCTCGGAGCCTCGCCTCCGAGCTGCTCTCCGCCTCTCCCTTCTTCCTGGTGTCCCCTGGACTTCCTTCCCCAAATGACGTTCTCTCTCTTCCCTTACTAGTCCCCTCTCCTGCAGAATCTGGGAGCCTCGCCTCTCCACTATGCTCTGATGTCAGTTCCCTGACACACACACTTTGCGATTTCTGTGTCAATGTGCATTAACAGCAAAGAACACGACTTGAAGTAAGCGAAATCCAAGATTCTTCTCTCTATGTAGCTGGAACCCAAAACAACCTGTTTGGCTTTGTTTGGGGTTATTACACTTCGCTTTGCTATTTGTGGGTGAATGCACACCGAAAGGGCAATCGAAGCTTATTCGTCCTTTTTCTATTGAGATGGAACCAAAACACCTATACTTGATTTGGGCTGATAACAAATATGTCATCTGCGATTTTTGGTTGAATGTGCATTCTAATCCCCAAAACACCAATTTGAAATAAGCCCAATCAGAGCTTTATCATCTTCTTTTTATGTAGATGGAACCCAAAACACCTTTTTGCTTTCGTTTGGGGTGACTCTAGCGCACACCCAAATAACACCATGCGAATTGAAAAAAGCCCAATCAAAGCTTATTCGTCTTCTTACTATGCATATGGAAGCGAAAAGATGGTGTTGTGTTCTTTTGGTCTCATTGCACACTGTCAGTGGCTCAGGAACAGAGGTACAGGGGAGAGAGGAAATGGAGAGCGAAGGGGAAGAATCTGAGGGCAGCGTAGGGGAGTATGACAGCGACCCGAGAGATTCATAGAATCATAGAATCATAGAGTTGGAAGAGACCACAAGGGCCATCGAGTCCAACCCCCTGCCAAGCAGGAAACACCATCAGAGCACTCCTGACATATGGTTGTCAAGCCTCTGCTTAAAGACCTCCAAAGTAGGAGACTCCACCACACTCCTTGGCAGCAAATTCCACTGTCGAACAGCTCTTACTGTCAGGAAGTTCTTCCTAATGTTTAGGTGGAATCTTCTTTCTTGTAGTTTGGATCCATTGTAGTTTGGCTCCGTGTCTGCTTCTCTGGAGCAGCAGAAAACAACCTTTCTCCCTCCTCTATGTGACATCCTTTTATATATTTGAACATGGCTATCATATCACCCCTTAACCTCCTCTTCTCCAGGCTAAACATGCCCAACTCCCTTAGCCGTTCCTCATAAGGCATCGTTTCCAGACCTTAGACCATTTTGGTTGCCCTCCTCTGGACACGTTCCAGTTTGTCAGTGTCCTTCTTGAATTGTGGTGCCCAGAACTGGACACAGTACTCCAGGTGAGGTCTGACTAGAGCAGAATACAGTGGCACTATTACTTCCCTTGATCTAGATGCTATACTCCTATTGATGCAGCCCAGAATTGCATTGGCTTTTTTAGCTGCCGCGTCACACTGTTGGCTCATGTCAAGTTTGTGGTCAACCAAGACTCCTAGATCCTTTTCACATGTACTGCTCTCAAGCCAGGTGTCACCCATCTTGTATTTGTGCCTCTCATTTTTTTTGCCCAAGTGCAATACTTTACATTTCTCCCTGTTAAAATTCATCTTGTTTGTTTTGGCCCAGTTCTCTAATCTGTCAAGGTCATTTTGAAGTGTGATCCTGTCCTCTGGGGTGTTAGCCACCCCTCCCAGTTTGGTGTCATCTGCAAATTTGATCAGGATGCCCTTGAGTCCATAATCCAAGTCGTTGATAAAAATGTTGAATAAGACCGGGCCCAAGACAGAACCCTGTGGTACCCCACTAGTCACTCTTCTCCAGGATGAAGAGGAACCATTGATGAGCACTCTTTGGGTTCGGTCAGTCAGATTCCATGAGCTTCTCCAGCGAATCAGAAGATTCCCAGAAGGAGGCGCCGATGGTCAGGGCAAGGGGGGTCCCAGGGGGAACACACCAGAAACAAGGGGCCAGCGGGGACTCCCAAAGCAGCAGCGGGAGATCAGGACCAGCTTCCCCACCAGAGCGTAGTGGGGGGAAGAGTCCCAGGTGTCAGGACCAGCGTCTCCCCCAGCAGGGAGAGAAGATGAGTCAGGGCTGACCATGCCTCTATCGGAGAGTGGGGGAACGGAGGGGAGGTCAGGTCCAGCTAGCCTCCCAGAAGGGGGAAGCAGTGACAGGTGGGAACGTTTGGGCAAAGAGGGGCTGCCAGGACCCAAGCCGGAGGGAGTTGGCCTCGGGAAGAGGGGGGGCAGCATCGTAGCCCACTTCGACGGGGACCTGCAGCAGTATCCTAACTTCAGGGCAGACATAGTTTTCACGCTCAATTTGCTTCGGAAAGACTTTAGAGATGAGGAGGAAAAAGTAGGGTTCATAATCACTCATCTGCATGGGGAAGCTAAATCGTGGCTGCGCAATTTATGGCGTGAAAATGATCCCGCCCTCCAGGATTCAAATGCATTTATCAAAGCTATGGACGCTTGTCTTAAATCAACGGTAGATGTGGATGTGGCCAGGAGGGAAATGCACGGGCTGACGCAGGGCAAAGCCACGGTGAGACAATATCACTCCCGCTTTTTTGCGTTAGTAAATGTGCTGGGCTGGGAGAAGGACTCAGCTGACGTGAGGGATCTGTTCTGGGAGGGGCTAAATGGAGCCGTGAAAGATGAGCTGGCGAGGGGAGAGAGACCTACCAATACCACAGAAGTCGTCCAGAGGGCGCTGGCGATAGGGGTGCGCCTGGAAGAACGCCCTTGGAGCAGGGATGACAGACGGATGGCACGCACGCCAGCCAAACAACTCCCTTCCTTCCCAGAGAGCCAGGGCGCGCGCAATCCACGCCTCCACTGGGGGGGGGGGGAGAAGAGACGATGGAGATAGGTGATGCCAGGGCTCAGACAGCGACCAGAGCCCAAACACCGGGAGCAGTCAAGACGAAGGCTCCTAGAGGGAGCAGGAAGTGTTATATCTGCAACAGTGCACTGCACATGACCAAAGAGTGTCCCCAGAGGATCCAGAAGCACACTGCAGCCTTAGCAACAGTACGGGGAGCAGTTCAGCAGGGGGAACAGCTGCAGGGAAACGACAAAGCCTGGCTGGAGGCAGAGGCACTGGGACCCAGCCAGGCGAGTCAGTGAAGCAGTCCCCAGAGATTTTGCAGCCCACAGACCCCCTCCCACCCAAACCAGTGGTGCAACTCACCGCATCACTCCAGCTGCCAAATGGAATCACCCTGGAAGTCCCTATTACCATTGACTCTGGTAGTAATGCAGACTTTATAGGAGTGGACTTCATCAGGCTACATTGCATAGCGCTCCTACCAGCCACGATGCCCCTAAACGTCGTCACGGTCGATGGCAGGAAGCTGCTGGGTGGACAGGTGGTGCAGCAAACACCGCCTCTGGTAATGCAAATTGGAAATCACCGCGAAGTCATCAGCTTCAATGTCACCCACCTGTCGGACACGCCCATAGTGTTGGGCATGAGTTGGCTGGATAGACACAGCCCGGCATTAGCATGGTACCAGCGGAACTTAACCTTCTGCTCCTCCTACTGCGCAGAACACTGCATCCGAACCAGCCAGGAAGAGGAGGGACAAGGGGATGAACCACAGCTACACCTAGACATGGTGCAGGCGGTACCCAACAAGTACAAGGCGTTTTTGGAGGTCTTCTGCGAGAAGGAAGCGGACAAGCTGCCTCCCCACCGGCCCTACGACTGCGCGATTGACCTCCTACCGGGGGCGACGCTGCCGACTGGAAAACTGTATTCCATGTCTGAAGACGTACTGTCGGTCACCAAGATGGCGCACTTCATTCCTTGCGCGAAGGTGGCCACAGCGAAACAGACTGCCAAACTGTTCATAGACCACGAGTTCAAAGTTCACGGCTTACCACGGTCCATCCTGTCCGACCGGGGTCGCCAATTCGTCTCGAGCTTCTGGCAGAAGCTGCTGGGCATCCTGAACGTCAAGATCAACTTAGCGTCGGCACGACACCCGCAGACCAATGGGCAGGCAGAGAGGGTCAACGCCATCATGCAGCAGTACCTGCGATGCTACGCGAATCAACAGCCCTCGACCTGGGTGGACTACCTACCGCTGGCCGAGTTTGCCTACAACAACACGAAGCACGGGTCTACAGGGGTGACACCGTTCTTCGCCAACAATGGGCGGCATCCCAGAACCTTCCCGGGGTTAGAGACGAAGGGGGAGGGGGAGCCACGGGGTGCAGAGCACTTGGCAGCAGAGTTGCAGGAGGTCCACGACCAACTCCGAAGGCACTTAGAACTAGCAAAACACGCCTACAAAATGCAGGCAGACAGGCACAGGAGAGTTGGGGAAGACATCCAGGTGGGGGACTGGGTCTGGTTAGCGGCCCAGGCAGTGCCGGCCAGAACGTTAACTAAGAAGAAGCTCAGACACAAGCAGCTAGGGCCTTACCAAGTCGAGGCACAAATCAACCCAGTGGCCTTCCGGTTAACACTCCCGGAGGGCTCCAGAATGCACCCGGTATTTCATAGGTCAGTGCTCACACCCTACAAAGAACCCCACAGGTTTCAGGCGCCAGGGACCGCACCACATCCACTCAGAAAATCACCAACGGGGGAGGAGTCCACGAGGGCGGCGCCACTCAACAAGGTCACGGAGATTTTAGACTCGAGATGGGGGGAAGAGGGAGTTGAATATCTCCTCGCCAGGGAAGGTACCCCGGCCAGCGCCAACAGGTGGGTACCGGACTATGCCTTGGAGGAGCACTACCTCAAAGACGACTTCCATGCACTCTTCCCACACAGACCTATGCCGGCAGATTATTTCGACGACTGGCTTTTCACACCCACACTTTCAGCCAGCACGTTCCAGGGGTTCTCATCAGCTGAGGAAACGGCGCCAGACACAAGCTCCCCGGAGGGATGACTCTCGGGGTCTGCCACGGACCGCTCTTATTGGTGGGACAATCAACCGGAGGTGGGGTGGAGCAGGGAACTGCTAAGGGGGCCCTGGCACGCAGCATCACCCGAGGTAACAGGGGGAGAGACGGACATGGACGTGTTGGGGGAGGACCTTGGGTTCGAACACGAATGCAGAGAGATGGAAGCAGAGGAGATCGACGTCGACGAGCCCATTACGGGCTGGCCAGATCCAGCTGGCCGGCTACACACCAGGGGGAAGGAACGGTATCCCGCACTCACCCCCACAGCACTGGAGCACCCGGAACCCGCACCCGAAGGGGAGGAGGGGGGAAGGGGGGCTTCGAGGGGGGATGGATGTCAGGGGCTCAGGAACAGAGGTACAGGGGAGAGAGGAAATGGAGAGCGAAGGGGAAGAATCTGAGGGCAGCGTAGGGGAGTATGACAGCGACCCGAGAGATTCCATGAGCTTCTCCAGCGAATCAGAAGATTCCCAGAAGGAGGCGCCGATGGTCAGGGCAAGGGGGGGTCCCAGGGGGAACACACCAGAAACAAGGGGCCAGCGGGGACTCCCAAAGCAGCAGCGGGAGATCAGGACCAGCTTCCCCACCAGAGCGTAGTGGGGGGGAAGAGTCCCAGGTGTCAGGACCAGCGTCTCCTCCAGCAGGGATAGAAGATGAGTCAGGGCTGACCATGCCTCTATCGGAGAGTGGGGGAACGGAGGGGAGGTCAGGTCCAGCTAGCCTCCCAGAAGGGGGAAGCAGTGACAGGAGCAGTGTAACGGTCAGGAGGAAGGTTGCCGGCTGTGCGCGCGCGCCAAGTTCGAATGTACAGGCGCGGGGGACAGCAGAAAACCCGGATTGGGAGGCAGGTCCTAAAGCCTGCCGGAGGCAGGGGGAAGACTCAGGGGACTCAGCGTCAGATGAGTCTAGGAAGGGCGAGACCCCAGCTGACAGGCGGAGCCAGAGGAGGAAAGAGCAAAGGAAGAGGTGGAGCAAGGCTAGAGTCTTAAACTGGTGTCTGGGGGGAGGAGATTCAGATGGAGCTTCGACGGTCTAGAGTTTCAGACGTAGAGCTGCGCGCTACGGTTGTGAAGATGAAACTGAACTTCAATAAAGACTTTTGTATATAACAACGGACTGGTGTTGGTCCTTTGTGAGCTGGGACCTCAGGCAGCTCTGACACACACACTTTGCGATTTCTGTGTCAATGTGCATTAACAGCAAAGAACACGACATGAAGTAAGCGCAAAGCCATTTCCGAGCTAGAGAGGAGAGGGGGTTGCGGGCTAACCCCTCCCACACACTCCACTCGCAGGTGCTTGCCTTTTGCCCCCGCGAGAACAGGGGAATCCCCGGGCGTGCCGGCAACTTTTAGCAGCGTCTTCACAGGCATTAGGGTGATTTATGCAAGGTGCCTGGCGCTCCAGGGCACTTTAATCCGGAAATCTAATTAATCAACAGATCTATTTAAACTAAAGCCCTGGATAAAACAAATTTAATTGAAGGTCACGTATAAATGAAAATATAATTAATTAACAGATCTATTAAGTGCCCGCCTTCGATCAGACAAAATTTAATTGAAGTGCTTTATTGGGCAGTTTAATTAACAAGTGATCTCATCTCTTTACCCCTTTAAATAATATTCTAATTTAACGCAGAGGCGATTTATGGGGCTTAGTAAAGGGTGAATTCAAATTATCTCATTCTGCTCGCGGGCTCTGCCTAGGCATTAAGTTTCATAATTTAGTATAGTCAATTCATAGTTGTTATAGATAAATAATAAATAGAGAAATAAACAATTATTTTCTTTGGTTCCTACCTGTGTAACTGGATTGCATTGTTTTGAGTATTGCCCATTGAAATGGGTTTGGTGATTCTGGCTCCCGCCTTTTGAGGAAAGGCTGCCCTGTTTTGTTTATTGCGTAGTGAGAGGTTAAATTCAAATAACACTGTGTTCATTTTAGAGCTAATTATATAGCCATTATTTTCATATAGACCAAATTAGGGCACACCGAGCCTTACTGAAATTAGGTTAGACCTAAGTCAGTGTGGTTAATACTGACTGAGACAGCGTGGTTAATACTGAACTAGGTTTAGCCAACCTCTTCAAGGTTAGTTAATAGCTAGGCCAGTGTTGATAATACTGAACTGGGTGCAATTAGCAATCCCATAATCAAGTGCAAGCTAGACAGCGTTGACAATACTGAGCTAGGTAATTCTTGGCCGTGTTGCTGATCACGGACAGTGGATTGCGATTGCATTTAAGTCAGCGCAGGTGATACTGAACGGGTAAGGGGGTACACGGACCTCCTAGGTAGGCAATTTTAAATTGCTAGGCGAATAACTTAGTGGTTCCAGTTCACGATTCAGTTTGAAATGGCTTCCGGTGGAGACCAGCAGGCATCCACTTCCGCCAATCAGCTGGCACCCCCCGCAGGCAATGGGGGCGCTCAAGTGCCGGCCATGCCTTGCGACCCTCAAGCCTTCGCCCAATTTTTCATGGCGTTTGAAACATTTTACAAACAGTGTAGGCCTAGGGGGGCTTTGGCGCTTCCAGCCCCGGAACTGTCACAGGAGGTGATACCCGACACTCCTTCTAGCTACCAAGTTCAACAGGACATCCCCGTCATTGCAGGGGGCAGCAACCAGTCAGAAACGGCGAATACAGGTCGCCCAAATACCCGTGCACAGGCAGCCATGGCTAAGAAAACAAACCAAAGCATAGGCAAAGGAAGGGCGCCGGCTAAGGGTCCCGGCAAGGGGAAGGCCACCGCCAAGGGTGCCAGCGGTAACGCCGTCTCACAAATTGTAGACATTCCTAGTGTGTTTCAGGAACAGCAGCCCCAGCACAGCTCTACCGAGGACAGCGCGGGTTCCGCCCTGGAGGATGAGCACATTGAACCTCCCACCCCTCAGCCAGCGGCAAGTGCGACCCCAGCCAACGTTGAGGTCCAAGGTGGGAAGAGGAAGTCCAAGAGGAAGCACACGTCCTCTAAGAAGAAGAGAAGTAAGCAGTCAGAGACCGAGGATGAGTCAGGTACGCCATCCTCTGATTCGGATAGCGAGGGCCCCATGGATAGCTACTGGGGCTTGGGGGAAGATAATCCCACTTTGGGCACATGAAAGGAGGGCCAATTCCCATCGTAAGACCTTCAATGGTGTACTGGCATGGAAGGATGGGGCATTGGTGGAGGATGTAAAAGTTGCTACCAATCAATCCACTGATTTTATATTGGGGAACCATTTGTCCCAGAAGAAGAGGAATAAGATCCTCAATGGGGATTACGTGGACATGTTTACCCTTCTCCCTCCAACCAAATTGACAGGAAAACTAACTAATGTGGGGGAGGGAGACAGTGCTCCTGAAGGTAGGAGTCTATCAATTGATGAAGATGATCATCCAAATGTCATAGACCAAATGGAGCAAACAGCACGCAGACCTAGTGGTGGGAGGAAAAAATCCTTAAATAAGAGACACGGGGGAATGATTAATGGACTTCAATGTCTGTACACTAATGCACAAAGCATGGGAAATAAACAAGATGAGCTTGAGCTCTTGGTACAGCAAACTAAATATGACATAATAGGCATCACTGAAACCTGGTGGGATAAGTCCCACGATTGGAACGTAATAATGGGGGGATACAATCTATTTCAGAGAAACAGACCAGACAAGAAAGGAGGAGGAGTGGCGTTATATGTCAGGGATGTTGTCAGGGGTTTAGGAGCAGAGGCACGGGCAAGGGAGGAAACAGAGAGCGAAGGGGAGGAGGCAGAAGAAAAGATGAGTGATGACGACGACCCGAGATCTCCTAGTCTTTCCAGTGAATCAGAGGATTCACAGAAAGGAGCACCAGTGGCCAGGGCAAGGGGGGCACCCCAGGAAGATAGAGCCAGAAGGGACTCAGGGGGGAGCAGCTGGAAATCGGGACCAGCGTCACCGCCAGGAAGCAGGGAAGAGGAAGGGAGCCAGGGGGGAAGCGCTGGCAGCTGACCACAGGAGGGAGGGCATGAGTCAGGAGTGGCCACACCTCCATCGGGGAGCGAAGAAACGGTTAAGAGGAAGGTGGAAGGTTGGGCGCGCGCGCCAAGTTCAAATGCAGAGGAAGGCGGCGCAGTAAGCAGCCCCGAAAGGGAACCAGGTCCTAAAGCCCGGCGCAAGGAGGCAGGAGGGTCCGGGTCAGCGTCAGAAGAATCCCGGAAGGAGGAGGCCCCGGGGGGTAGAGGGACCCAGAGGAGGACAGTCAGGCGGAAAAGGTGGAGCAAGGCTAGGATATTAAGTTGGTGCTCACGGGGCGGAGACTCAGACGGAGCTTCGCCGATCTAGCTACTAGACGTAGAGTTTGCGCGCAGCAGCGTGAGAATGGAAACTGTAATTCAATAAAGACTTTTACTTAATGATCGCTGGCTAGCGTGATCCTCTGTGAGCTAGGATCTTCAAGCAGCTCTGACAGTAAGCTCCGTCTCCCCATTGTGGGCATCTACAGCCTCGAGGAGGGGAGAGAAACAGGTGCCTACTAGCGAGCTCACGAACGGCAGACGACATGACGGCTGAGCAGCAGATAGAGGACCTCAGAAAAGCAGTGGCACAACTGAACGCCGAGGTTCTCGCATCCAGGAAGAGAGAGGAGGAGGCAGCTGCCGCCTGCAGGGATCTCCAGGTCAGGTTAGACGTGCTGACAAAGCAGACACCCCGGCAGGAGGGAATTGGGTTGGCGAGACGGACAGGCGGGCTGGTCTCTCACTTCGATGGGAACCTGCAACAGTATCCCAACTTTAGAGCCGACGTACTGTGCGCACTGCAACTGCTGCATAAAGACTTTAGGGATGAACAAGAGAGAGTGGGGTTCATCATGTCCCATCTGCATGGGGATGCGAAAGCATGGCTACGCAATTTATGGAGAGATAAGGATCCGGCGCTCCAGAATGCGGATGCCTTTATTAAAGCGATGGATGGGTGCTTTTTATCAAGTATTGACGTGGATCTTGCACGGAAGGAGGTGCATGGGCTGAGACAAGGGAGGGCCAGCGTCAGGCAGTATCATGCCCGCTTTTTCGCCTTGGTCAGTGCCCTGGAATGGGACAGAGATTCGGCTCCTGTAAGAGACCTCTTTTGGGAGGGGCTGCACAACTCGATTAAAGATGAGATCGCGAGGGGGGAGAGACCCCGAACCACCCAGGAGGTCGTTCAGAGGGCACTGGCAGTGGGGGTGAGGCTGGAAGGACGTCCGTGGAGCAAGGACGAAGGGCGTGGAGGGCGCGAACCAGCCGGGGGCCCCTCCTTCCTTCCCAGAGAAGCAGCGCGGGCGCAATCCACGCCTCCGCCAGGAGGAGGAGCCGAACCTATGGAGGTTGGAGGTGCAAGGGCTCAGTCAGCAACCAGAGCCCTAGCACCGGCAGCAGTGAAAGCGAAGCCTCCTAGAGGGAACAGGAAGTGTTACGTCTGTGAGGAACCAGGGCATATGGCAAAAGAGTGTCCCCAGAGGCCCCACAAGCTCACTGCAGCCTCAGCAATGGTGACTGCAGCAACGCAGCAAGGAGAACCACAGCAGGGAAACGACGGAGTCTGGCTGGAAACAGAGGCACTGGGGCCCAGCCAGACGTGTTAGTGACGCAGTCCCCAGAGATTTTACAGCCCGTGAACCCCCTCCCGCCCAAACCAGTAGTGAGGCTCACAGCATCTCTCCAGCTGCCCAATGGAATCACCATAGACGTGCCAATCACCATTGACTCAGGCAGCAATGCAGACTTTATAGGGCAGGACTTTGTCGACAGGCACGCTGTGCAGTTGCTGCCGGCCACACTGCCCCTGCAGGTTGTCACGGTGGATGGCAGGGAGCTGCTCGGGGGGCAAGTGGTGAAGCAGACACCACCAATGGTG
Organism: Podarcis bocagei; assembly: GCF_964188305.1. Classification (NCBI taxonomy): domain Eukaryota; kingdom Metazoa; phylum Chordata; class Lepidosauria; order Squamata; family Lacertidae; genus Podarcis; species Podarcis bocagei. The sequence continues at coordinate 83,930,218 of NC_138131.1, forward strand.
ATGCGACTTGGGAATCACAGAGAAATCATCAGCTTCAACGTCACTCAACTATCTGACACGCCCGTTGTATTGGGCATGAGTTGGCTGGACAAGCACAGCCCAACGATGGCTTGGTACCAGAGGCAGCTGACCTTCGGCTCTTCCTTTTGTGCTGAACACTGCATCGTGCCCAGGCAGGAAGGAGAGGAAGAGGAGTCACAGCTGCTGCTAGGCACGCTGCAAGCGATTCCCCACAAGTACGCTGAATTTTTGGAAGTTTTCTGCGAGAAGGAGGCAGACAGGCTACCCCCTCACAGACCATATGACTGCAAAATTGACCTGCTGCCGGGGGCGGCGCTGCCTAAAGGGAGACTGTATTCCATGTCAGAGGACGAACTGCAAGAACTCAAGGAGTTCATTGATCATAATTTGCAGCGCGGCTTCATCCGGGAGTCCAAGGCAGTGGGGGGCAGTCCCGTATTCTTTGTTAAGAAGCGGGACACGCCCCAAAAGAGACTCGTAGTGGATTACAGGATTTTGAACAGTGTGACTAGGCCATCGGACTTCCCCATGCCCCGAATTGACGACCTCCTCGCAAAGGTACGGAAGGGCAGAGTGTTCACCAAGTTGGACCTGCGGGGGGCGTACAACCTCATTCGCATGCGGGAGGGTGATGAGTGGAAGACAGCCATGTTCACGCCACTGGGGACCTACGAATATAGAGTTATGCCTTTTGGATTGCAAAATGGCTCCCACGTTTTTCAAGCATTTATGCATCACGTGTTGGCGGGACTTCTCTACAAGACGTGCGTCTGTTTCTTAGATGACATCCTGATCTTTTCGGAGTCGCAGCAGGAGCATGACAAACACGTCAAGGAAGTGCTGAGCAGGCTAAAGCAACATAGGCTCTACGCCAAGCTGGAGAAGTGCCAATTTGACGTGCCGGAGGTGGATTTTCTGGGCTACAAGCTGTCTGACAAGGGGCTCGCCATGGACAGCGCCAAGGTTCGAGCGGTGTTGGATTGGAAGAGCCCGCGCAACCGGAAGGAGGTCCAACGGTTTGTCGGCTTTGCGAACTTCTATCGCAAGTTTATCAAGGGCTTCGCGATGCAGACGGCGGCCATCACTGACACGCTTAGCTCCAAGAAAAAGAAGTTCATTTGGACAGAGCAGGCGGAGCAGTCCTTTCAGGCACTCAAGCGTCTCTTCGCGTCGGAAGAGCAGCTGCTTCATGTCAACCCCAGCAAGCCGATGAGGGTGGAGACAGACGCTTCGGACAGAGCCGTGGGGGCGGTCCTGCTGCAGAAAGACCCGCAGGGGGTGTGGCGACCGGGAGCGTTTTACTCCAGGAAGCTCAGCAAGTCCGAGCAGAACTACACCATATGGGACAGGGAGTTGCTGGCCATTCACGCAGCGTTCAAGGCGTGGAGGCACTTTCTGATCGGCGCCAAGCACACGGTGCAGGTTTGCACGGACCACAAGAATCTAGAGCACTGGCGCACGGCACAGTTCCTGAATCAGAGGCAGATACGTTGGGCTGAGTTCTTTGCGAACTTCGACTTCCGAATAGAGTATGTCCCGGGGGACACCAACATCATGGCAGACGCTCTCTCCCGTAAGCCACAGTATCTGGAGGACGCAACACCAGCGGCCGCCATGCACATCTTCGCACCGACAGTGTGGGCGTGCGCCGCGGCGACCGTGGACCTAGAGGCGGTGCGACGAGCGTTGCAGGGGGACTCCTTCGCACGAGCAAAGATGGCAGAGGTGCAAAGGGGCAAGGCAGCGGCCGACGGTTTCCAGCTAAGAGATGGATTGCTCATCCGTAAAGGGGCCATCTACGTGCCGGGAGACGAACTTCGAGCCAAGGTGCTGCAGCAGCTGCACGACGCGCCCACGGCCGGGCACTTTGGCAAGGAGAAGACGGTGGAATTAGTAGCCAGGGATTTCTGGTGGCCTGGAATGAGAGGGGAGGTCGCAGACTACGTGGCGAGGTGTGACACCTGCCAGAGGGCCAAACCAGTGCACAAACCGCCGGCCGGACTGTTGGAACCGCTGCAAACTCCGGTCGAACCTTGGGAAAGGGTGGCCCTGGACTTTGTCACGGATCTGCCCAGCTCAAGGGGCAAGACGGCAGTGCTGGTGGTGGTGGACCTGTTTTCCAAGATGGCCCATTTCATTCCGTGTGCTAAGGTGGCCACGGCGGAGCAAACCGCCAAACTGTTCATAGACCACGTGTTCAAGGTTCACGGTCTGCCACGGTCTATTCTGTCCGACCGGGGGCGGCAGTTCATCTCGAATTTCTGGCAGAAGCTGATGGGCTTCCTGAACGTCAAGATCAACCTGGCGTCGGCGAGACACCCGCAGACCAACGGGCAAGCGGAGCGGGTCAATGCCATCATGCAGCAGTACCTGAGATGTTATGCAAATCAACAGCCTGCGACGTGGGTGGATTACCTGCCGCTTGCCGAGTTCGCCTACAACAACACGAAGCACGTGTCCACGGGGGTCACGCCGTTCTTCGCCAACAACGGGAGGCACCCCAGAACCTTCCCGGGACTGGAAAGAATGGGGGAGGGGGAGCCGCAGACAGCAGATGCGTTCGCGTCGGAGCTGCAGGAAGTCCACGATCAGCTGAGGCGCCACCTGGAGCTGGCCAAGCACGCATACAAGGTACAAGCAGACAAGCACAGAAGGGTTGGAGAAGAGCTCCACGTGGGAGACTGGGTTTGGTTAGCAGCCCACGCTGTGCCGGCCAGGTCGTTGGCCAAGAAGAAACTAGGGCATAAGCAACTGGGGCCCTACCAAGTCGAAGAGCAGGTCAACCCGGTAGCTTTCAGACTGGCACTTCCGGAGGGTTCCAGGATGCATCCGGTATTCCACAGATCGGTGCTCACTCCCTACAAGGCACCGCACAGGTTCCAGGAACCCGGAACGGCGCCGAGTCCGGCCAGAGACAGAACAGGGCACGCGGGAGTGGCACAGAAGGAGCGCATCAACGAAGTCACGGAGATTTTGGACTCCAGATGGGGGGAAGAGGGGGTAGAATACTTTCTCGCCAAGGAGGGCACCCCGGCCAGTGCGAACAGCTGGGTGCCGGGCTACGCCTTAGACGAACCTCTGCTCAAAGACGAGTTTCATGCCCTCTTCCCACATAGACCTATGCCAGCAGACTTTTTCGACGACTGGCTTTTCACGCCCACGCTTTCGGCCAGCACGTTCCGGGGGTTCGACTCGGACGAGGAACCGACACGAGACGTCCGTTCCCCGGAGGGGTCACCCTCGGGATCCGCCTCAGAACCCTCGTATTGGTGGGACGATAGGCCAGAGGAGCAGTTCCGCAGAAAGTGGCTGGAATGCTCAGGACGAGCAACGCCGCCAGGAGGAAGTGAGGGAGAGACGGACATGGACATTTTCGGGGACGACCCTGGTTTCGAGCACGGCGGCACAGAGATGGAAGCGGAGGTGACCGTCGTCGACGAGAGCAGGGAGGAAGAACCGGAAGACTTCAGATGGAGGCCCGCCACGGGAAGCGACCGATATCCGACGTTCGTCCCTTTGCAACAGCAGCCCCCAGCTCCAGCACCGGAAGGAGGGGAGGGGGGAATGGGGGGCTTCGAGGGGGGGATGGATGTCAGGGGTTTAGGAGCAGAGGCACGGGCAAGGGAGGAAACAGAGAGCGAAGGGGAGGAGGCAGAAGAAAAGATGAGTGATGACGACGACCCGAGATCTCCTAGTCTTTCCAGTGAATCAGAGGATTCACAGAAAGGAGCACCAGTGGCCAGGGCAAGGGGGGCACCCCAGGAAGATAGAGCCAGAAGGGACTCAGGGGGGAGCAGCTGGAAATCGGGACCAGCGTCACCGCCAGGAAGCAGGGAAGAGGAAGGGAGCCAGGGGGGAAGCGCTGGCAGCTCACCACAGGAGGGAGGGCATGAGTCAGGAGTGGCCACACCTCCATCGGGGAGCGAAGAAACGGTTAAGAGGAAGGTGGAAGGTTGGGCGCGCGCGCCAAGTTCAAATGCAGAGGAAGGCGGCGCAGTAAGCAGCCCCGAAAGGGAACCAGGTCCTAAAGCCCGGCGCAAGGAGGCAGGAGGGTCCGGGTCAGCGTCAGAAGAATCCCGGAAGGAGGAGGCCCCGGGGGGTAGAGGGACCCAGAGGAGGACAGTCAGGCGGAAAAGGTGGAGCAAGGCTAGGATATTAAGTTGGTGCTCACGGGGCGGAGACTCAGACGGAGCTTCGCCGATCTAGCTACTAGACGTAGAGTTTGCGCGCAGCAGCGTGAGAATGGAAACTGTAATTCAATAAAGACTTTTACTTAATGATCGCTGGCTAGCGTGATCCTCTGTGAGCTAGGATCTTCAAGCAGCTCTGACAGATGTGTATACCTGTGAAGAGATCCAAGATTTAGAACCTCAAAGCCAAAGTGAGAGCATTTGGGTCAAAATTAAGGGAGAGAAGAATAACAGAGGCTTCTATGGGTATGTTCGTAGCAAAAGGAAGAACAAAGAAACAGTGGGGTCACTCAGAGGAGAAGATGGTGAAATGCAAACAGGGGACGCAGAAAGGGCTGAACTCCTCAATGCCTTCTTTGCCTCAGTCTTCTCCGATAAAGAAAACAATGCCCGACCTGAAGAATTTGGAGCAAATGATTCAGCAAAGGAAACACAGCCCAGAATAACTAAGGAGATAGTACAAGAATACTTGGCTAGTTTAGATGTATTCAAGTCTCCAGGGCCAGATGAACTGCATCCAAGAGTATTAAAAGAACTGGCAGATGCGATCTCAGAACCACTGGCAGTCATCTTTGAGAATTCCTGGAGAACAGGCAAAGTCCCGGCAGACTGGAGGAGGGCAAATGTTGTCCCTATTTTCAAAAAGGGGAAAAGAGAGGACCCAAATAATTACCGCCCAGTCAGTCTGACATCAATACCTGGGAAGATTCTGGAGCAGATCATTAAGCAAACAGTCTGTGAGCACCTAGAAAAGAATGCTGTGATCACCAATAGTCAGCATGGATTTCTGAAAAATAAGTCATGTCAGACTAACCTGATCTCATTTTTTGACAGAATTACAAGCCTGGTAGATGAAGGGAACGCAGTGGATGTAGCCTACCTTGATTTCAGCAAGGCATTTGACAAGGTGCCCCATGATATTCTTGTAAAGAAACTGGTAAAATGCGGTCTTGACTATGCTACCACTCAGTGGATTTGTAACTGGCTGACTGACCGAACCCAAAGGGTGCTCATCAATGGTTCCTCTTCATCCTGGAGAAGAGTGACTAGTGGGGTGCCACAGGGTTCTGTCTTGGGACCGGTCTTATTCAACATCTTTATCAACGACTTGGATGATGGACTCAAGGGCATCCTGATCAAATTTGCAGATGACACCAAACTGGGAGGGGTGGCTAACACCCCAGAGGACAGGATCATACTTCAAAACGACCTTGACAGATTAGAGAAGTGGGCAAAAACAAACAAGATGAATTTTAACAGGGAGAAATGTAAAGTATTGCACTTGGGCAAAAAAAAAAATGAGAGGCACAAATACAAGATGGGTGACACCTGGCTTGAGAGCAGTACATGTGAAAAGGATCTAGGAGTCTAGGTTGACCATAAACTTGACATGAGCCAACAGTGTGACGCGGCAGCTAAAAAAGCCAATGCAATTCTGGGCTGCATCAATAGGAGTATAGCATCTAGATCAAGGGAAGTAATAGTGCCACTGTATTCTGCTCTGGTCAGACCTCACCTAGAGTACTGTGTCCAGTTCTGGGCACCACAATTCAAGAAGGACACTGACAAACTGGAACGTGTCCAGAGGAGGGCAACCAAAATGGTCAAAGGCCTGGAAACGATGCCTTATGAGGAACAGCTAAGGGAGCTGGGCATGTTTAGCCTGGAGAAGAGGAGGTTAAGGGGTGATATGATAGCCATGTTCAAATATATAAAAGGATGTCACACAGAGGAGGGAGAAAGGTTGTTTTCTGCTGCTCCAGAGAAGCGGACACGGAGCAATGGATCCAAACTACAAGAAAGAAGATTCCACCTAAACATTAGGAAGAACTTCCTGACAGTAAGAGCTGTTCGACAGTGGAATTTGCTGCCAAGGAGTGTGGTGGAGTCTCCTACTTTGGAGGTCTTTAAGCAGAGGCTTGACAACCATATGTCAGGAGTGCTCTGATGGTGTTTCCTGCTTGGCAGGGGGTTGGACTCGATGGCCCTTGTGGTCTCTTCCAACTCTATGATTCTATGATTCTATGAGTCTATGATTCTAAAAGGGGAAAAGAGGTGGTCCTATGGTAAGCGGAGGTACAGGACGCCTAGGGCAGAGCGCACCTTTGAGAATTGGTTGGATGGGTACCAGGTTTTCATGGGATTTGTGTGTGCAGCTTATCCTCGGCGCTCCATGGATTTGGTTGCTTATCTGGCTCACGTGAGGAGGGCACATGCTCTCGCGGGAGAAAATGCCGCTTTAACGTACGATGAGAATTTCCGTAGAAACGCTTCTCTTTTTTTTTATAATGATTTTTATTAATTTTCCAAACATATAATAAAACACAAACAAAACAAAAGCATACAAGACATACAAACAAATAAACATGTATAATTACTTAAACTTATTTTCCTAAACCTTCTTTCCCGGACTTCCCCATACCTCCCTTTTTCTGCATCCTTATGTTAACCCTTTCTCAGCAACCCTTCGTTCAATTAATTCGGTCATTTTCGTTATGCATTCTTTAAAGTTATGATTTACCGCTGCAAACTCTATTTCTTATAACCATGACATCTCAGCCATCATCAATTTTACAACAGTCTTTAAGGTATTTTTTGAATTTCTTCCAGTCTTCTTCCACCGTCTCTCTCCCCTGGTCACGGATTCTGCTGGTCATCTCTGCCATTCCCATGTACTCGATCACCTTCGCTTGCCATTCTTCCAGAGTGGGTAGCTGCTGCGTCTTCCAATACTTTGCCAAAAGAATTCTTGCCGCTGTGGTAGCATACATAAAAAATGTTTTGTCCTTCCTTGGCACCAATTGGCCCACCATGCCCAGGAGAAATGCCTCTGGCTTTTTCAAAAATGTCCATTTAAGGACCTTTTTAATTTCATTATAGATCATTTCCCAGTAGGCCTTTACCCTCGGGCAGGTCCACCAAAGGTGATAGAAGGTACCTTCAGTCTCATTACATTTCCAACATTTGTTACTAGGCAGATGATAAATTTTTGCAAGTTTGACTGGGGTCATGTACCACCTATAAATCATTTTCATTATATTCTCTCTTAATGCATTACAAGCTGTAAACTTAATACCTGTATTCCACAACTGTTCCCAGTCATCAAACATTATGTCATGACCTATGTCTTGTGCCCAATTAATCATGGCTGATTTTACTATTTCATCTTGTGTATTCCACCTCAGCAGCAAGTTGTACATTCTCGACAAATTCTTAGTATTGGGTTCTAACAATTCTGTTTCCAATTTCGACCTCTCCATCTGGAAACCTATTTTCCTGTCTTGTTTAAATACCTCGTTTATCTGATGGTAATGCAGCCAGTCTCGTACCTTAGACTTTAATTTATCAAAACTCTGCAATTTAATTCTTTCACCATCTTGTTCTAAAATTTCACAATACTTTGGCCATTTGGATTCCATATTTAGTTTTTTTATCTCTTTAGCCTCCATTGGTGATAACCACCTAGGGGTTTTACTTTCCAACAAATCCTTGTATCTTATCCAAACATTATACAGTGCTTTCCTCACAATATGGTTTTTAAAGCCTTTATGCGATTTTACCTTGTCATACCATATATATGCATGCCAACCAAATCTGTTGTCATACCCTTCCAGATCCAAAATATCTGTATTCTCAAGAAGTAGCCATTGTTTCAGCCAGCAGAAAGCTGCCGATTCATAGTAGAGTCTCAAGTCCGGCAGGGCAAAACCCCCTCTGTCTTTTGCATCAGTTAAAATCTTAAACTTTATTCTGGGCTTTTTGCCCTGCCAGACAAATTTTGATATGTCTTTTTGCCACCTCTTGAAGCAATCCATCTTATCCAAGATCTGGAGTGTCTGGAATAAAAACAGCATTCTAGGCAATACATTCATCTTGATAACAGCAATTCGGCCTAACAAGGAAAGTCTCAACCTTCTCTCCTGCCTTCCACCCGCTGGGATCTAACGGATCCTAATTACTGGGGTGAGGACGTCAATCCCTACATCGAAAAGAAAAATCAGGACTCATCCAAGGCGGGTAAGACAGAGGTGAAGCGGCGCCGTCAGTGCTGGGAGTACAACAGGGGTGTATGCTCGCGACCCTCCTGTAAGTATCTGCATGAATGTGAGCGGTGCTGGGGTAACCACCCCGCCTCTGCCTGCTTCAAGAACAAACAGTAGCCCTTTCGGGGGGTGGGGGTTCTTCCACAACAATAACAGGGGTGCCCCCGGATCCACCCGCCAGGGGCCTGGTAACCGCCAGTAACTTGCACCTGGGTTTAGCCTCCTCCCCCATCAAACTTCAGCCCCTCAAAACCTTACTGGACCAGTATCCCGATCGAACAGCTGCACAATACCTTTGGGAGGGGTTCTCCAAGGGGTTCAGAATCCCCGTGGCTTCCCCCCCAACACCGGGAACCCACAAAATCAAAAGTCTGTTAAGGAAAGACCAGAGATAGTTAGAAAAAAGATAGAGAAGGAAATCAAGGCAGGGAGGGTGGCAGGCCCCTTTGCCGAACCCCCCTTTGAAGGACTTCACCTATCCCCTCTGGGCATTGTACTAAAGAAGACCCCAGGGGAATTCCGCATGATACACAACCTTTCCTACCCAAGGGGAGGCTCTGTCAATGATGCGATCCCCCAGGAGCTTTGTACAGTAAAATACGCCTCCTTTGACCAAGCAGTGAAAATGATTCGGCGATTTGGGCAGGGGGCACTTCTAGCCAAATGCATCATCGAGTCGGCATTCCGCCTCCTTCCCGTCCACCCGGCTGATTTCCGTTGGTTGGGCTTTAGATTTGACGGAGCGTATTTCATTGACAAAGCAATGCCGATGGGTTGTTCCGTGGCTTGCTCAGCCTTTGAGTCGTTTAGTACGTTTTTGGACTGGGCCCTACGCTTCAGGACAGGGTCGTTGGGCGTGTCACATTGTCTTGATGATTTTATTTTGGTGGCAGATAACAGGCAGCGATGCTCCGCCCTCTTGGAGGCCTTCACGGCTTTAGCTGGTGAGCTAGGGGTGCCGCTAGCCGCCGAAAAGACGGAGGGTCCAGCCACCTCTATTGTCTACTTGGGCATCGAGTTAGATACCGTGGCCCAGACCTCTAGACTGCCCGAGAATAAATTGATCGCTCTTAAAGCACTGATACAGCAGCTGCTACCCCTGAGGAAGGTTACCTTAAGGCAAGTTCAGTCCCTGCTAGGCCACCTAAATTTCGCCTGTAGGGTAGTGGCGCCGGGCCGCCCCTTTTGTGGCCGCCTGGCCAGATTGGCCACTGGTCTCAGGGCACCACAGCATAGGGTGCGCCTCTCCAAAGAAGTTAAGGCAGATCTGGGAGTTTGGTTACAGTTCCTCGACAAGTACAACGGTATATCCTTGTGGCAAGACTCCATGGCGCTCAACGCTGATTTCCAAGTTCAGTCAGATGCAGCAGGTTCCTTGGGTTTCGGGGTTTACTTCAGGGGCCAGTGGTGTGCCAAAAAGTGGCCTGCAGACTGGCAGGGCCAGCCCATTACTCGGGACCTTACATTCTTGGAATTTTTCCCTATCGTGGTGGCAGTACATCTTTGGTCGGAGCAGTTCCGCAACCATAGGGTTTGTTTCAACACAGATAACCAGGCAGTGGTAGCGGTTCTTTCTCAGCAGTCCGCGCGCTCCACCAGGGTGGGTAACTTGTTACGGTCCTTCGTCCTCCTGTGTTTGGAGCAGAATATATATTTTTCAGCCAAATTCGTACCTGGCATTAATAATGACATCATGGATGCTCTGTCTCGTTTTCAGATGGAGCGCTTTCGCTCATTAGCGCCGGAAGCGGAACAATCATCAATGCCTTTCCCGGAGCATCTCTGGAGCCTTGGGAGCAGGAAATGATGAAGGGAGTATTCGGTGCAGTTGCCCCTTCCACAATGAGATCATACAAGAAGGCTTGGGCTGACTTTTTAAAGTTCCGCAGCAGTATACCCAGCGCAAAGCAGAATTCCATTCCCTCAACAAGGGAGGTCCTCCACTACTTAACCCATCTGAAGGAGCTGGGCAGGGCACCAAAGACTCTCAATATTCAGTCCGCGGGGATTTCCTATTTTTGTAAAGCCTTTTTCGCCATCGACCCGTGCGCACAATTTATCGTGCGTAAGACCTTAGAGGGCTGGCGCCAGCTACAGCCCCCCAGCTCTGACAAGAGGAGGCCCATAACGTATGATATTTTGACTCAGATACACAAAAAATTACGAGAAATATGCTGGTCAAAATATGAAGCGCGCCTATTCTCTGCCGCTTATTCCGTAGCCTTCTTTGGTGCCCTGCGCATAGGTGAGGTAGTCTGCGAGGGAGGGGTTGCCCACGGCCAGAGGGGCATCCTGTTAAGTGATCTGACCCTATCAGAGACTGACCTGATGGTTCAAGTACGGAGCTCTAAGACGGACCAACAGGGCAGAGGGGCCCTCCTTCGGCTACCAGCTGCACAGGCTAGTGGTCCCTGCCCGGTGAGGGATACGAGGCGTTTCCTCTACTTAAGACCCAGTAGCCCCGGCCCCCTATTTATTCACGCGGATGGATCGCTCTTGGCCAGGCATCAGTTTACGCGGGTGATGCGCTTGGCATTGTCAGCTTGCGGTCTGTCCGCGGCCGAATTTGCGGCTCACTCCTTTCGGATAGGGGCAGCAACCACTGCAGTGCACCTTGGGCTCTCAGCAGACAGGATAAAGGACTTGGGGCGGTGGAGATCTAATGCATACAGAGCTTATGTGAGAAAGAATTTATGACTAGCTGTGGGGTTTCCTGACCGTGGTTTTCTGCCTGTTTGCTTTTCAGAATACAAGAGGGTGCGCATTTGGCTGGTGGGCCACAGCGTCGTGCATTGGGCCAAGAATCGTGCCATGAACACCGGTTTGGGTATAAATCTGAGCTTGCCTGCAAATGTAGAGCTGGCGTGGATAGCGCATAGAGGGATGCGCTGGAGCGAATTCAAGCCAGCCGTGATGGCGAGAGCTGCCTCGGAGGGCCCACCTGATGCCCTTGTTGTCCAGTTGGGGGGAAACGACTTAGCGTATCGCAAAGCTATTGACTTGAGATGAAACATTTTTGACGATTTTGCTGATCTGATGGCGACTTACCCAAACATTACGATCTTGTGGTCCTCGCTGCTTGAGAGGAGGACGTGGAGGGATTGTGTGAGCCCGGTTGGAATCAACAAGGCAAGAAAGGTCTTGGAACGGGCTGTGGAACGTAGAGTGGTGGCTCTGGACGGGTGCGTCATTAGGCACCCAGGCATCCAGTACAGCAACAAGGCCCTCTACAGACAGGATGGCGTGCATCTGTCAGATGCTGGAAATGATATTTGGTTGGGGGACATCATAGCAGGGATTACGGATTGGTGACAGGCTTGAAGGTATTGGCGGCGAGCTTTGCTCGATTGGCGGTTAGGCACTGGCAGGGGTAATTGTTATGCAAATGAGGGGGGAAGGAAGCGCCATCACCTTCCCCCAATGAAAATGGGTATTCCGGTAGAGGACTCCGGGGGGCGTTGCCTTGTCCGAAACCTAGGGAGGTAAGGGCCTCCGGCACGCCCCCGAGCGGTGACACCCGTGGGATCCTAGTTGGCGTACTTCAACAGGACTCCCACGGCTTGTGGACAACCCTTCCCGGTCTCCATGCCGGTTAGTCGATAGGAGCCAATGCCTAAGGCCAATACCTTCCAATTCTGTAATCAATACAGTTGTGGCCCTTTTATGCCCATTAACCTTAAATAATGTGTCCCGTGTCTTTATTTCACATGGGGGAGGGGACTTGCCACGCAAAGCCATTTCCGAGCTAGAGAGGAGAGGGGGTTGCGGGCTAACCCCTCCCACACACTCCACTCGCGGGGGCTGGCCTTTTGCCCCCGCGAGAACAGGGGAATCCCCGGGCATGCCGGCAACCCTGCCCGCCAATTGGTGGGGCCGGGGCGGTGGGGCCTAGCCCATTTAAGGCCAGGCACGTCCGGGGACCGCCCTCTTTGCCCCGTTCCAGCTCACCGGTTATCCCATCCCAACCACCCTTTAGGCTTAGCTAGATATGACCTTGCTATGGACTTCGGTTGGTCGCCGCAAGGGGCCTGGTAGGAATTTTTCCAACTTGGCGCACTTCCAGCCTTTTGGTTTTTTCGCCTACCTCGTAGCAAACGTCACAACTTCTCGGTATTGGCGGTTAGGCATTGGCAGGGGTAATTGTTATGCAAATGAGGGGGGAAGGAAGCGCCATCACCTTCCCCCAATGAAAATGGGTAGTCCGGTAGAGGACTCCGGGGGGCGTTGCCTTGTCCGAAACCTAGGAAGGTAAGGGCCTCCGGCACGCCCCCGAGCAGTGACACCCGTGGGATCTTAGTTGGTTTACTTCAACAGGACTCCCATGGCTGGTGGTTAACCCTTCCCGGTCTCCATGCCGGGTAGTCGATAGGAGCCAATGCCTAAGGCCAATACCTTTCAATTCTGTAATCAATAAAGTTGTGGCCTTTTTTATGCTCATTAACCCAGTGTTTCCCAACCTTTTTTGGGCAAAGGCACACTTGTTTCATGAAAAAAATCTCGAGGCACACCACCATTACAGCCCCGTGACGTCAGCGCGCAGCGTCACGCCGGGAGGGACATGAATTGCTAGCAAATTACATAATCACCTCCTTGAGGGCTGGCTCATCTTCTCCGAAGGCAGAACCCCATTAATTAACAGCACAGACTCACACCATAGCCAAGACGAGGGGGAAAAACCTCAGTCATGCACAGTCATGCACATGTGGGGGCTAAATGAGGACGAAGACCGGGCAGAGAGCAGGGTTCAAATCACCCCACCTGGCCAGGACAATCCCTGGGTGCTCCCTTGGGCCACTCGCCTGACCCACCTCACAGGGCTGTTGTTGCGAGGATAACACGGGGAGAACCACGCGCGCCCCCGGGAGCTCCTTGGAGGAGAAAGCGGGCGATGAATGCAATGCACGAAATATATGAGAGGCGACCAGGTTTTGCAGGTGAGGGGCCCCCGCCAGCCTCCGCTTCCAACACCCGGCGCAACGACGCCGAAGTTTCTCCCCGGGCTCGGCTCGGGGAGCAGCGCTGCTCCCCCCGGCTCCCCTTCGCCCTCCTGGCTCTCTCTGCCGCCCACTGGGGACCCCCCTCACCTGCCAAGTCCGGAGCGCCGGTGGAAGTTGCATGCATGCATGCAGGGCGCCACGTTGCCATTGCATTGTACTGCACTCCATTCAACGCCTGCACACATGCATTGCCTTGCACGCACGCCAAGGGGTCTCCCCGCGGTCCGATGCGTCCCCTCCGGCGCGGATGCAGCATTGCAAAAATAACACCCCCCCCGACGCAGCCCTACCTGGGGGGCAGCCTCCGCCTCCGCCGCTCCGCCTCCACGGGGATCCCCAGGCTCCATCCTGCCGCCCGATCTCCGCGGGGGCGCAGGCAGGCTGCGCGGGGTCCGCGCGGAAGAGCCCCTGCCCGCCCGGCCGCCGCCGCCGCGCTCATTCCATGGCCGGGAGAAGTGCGCTTCAAACAAAACGCCCGGCCCGCCAGGCCACGCTGGGAAACGTAGTTTGTGCACCCCGCGCGGGCACGGAGCCCAAGGGCGAGGGGACTACGGATCCCGGCAGCCCCCGCGCCGGGGACGGAGGGGGAGAGGCCGGGTGCAGGGATGGAGGGACGGGTGGGCGAGCGAGTGAGTGAGTGGCAGCCGCCAAGCCTTGGCCGAGAGCCAGGAAGGGCCTCCCCGGAGGAGGAGGAGGAGGAGGAGGGAGGCGCAGAGCGGGAGGGAGGGAGGGAACCCCAGGGGTCATCTAGTGAGGGCGCCCGAATCGAAAATTTGACTTAAAAAAAAAATCTTTCGAATTTTTTAATTTTTCCCACGGCACACCAGGCGACATCTCGCGGCACACTAGTGTGCCGCGGAACAGTGGTTGGGAAACACTGCATTAAACTTAAATATTGTGTCCCGTGTCTTTATTTCACAAGGGGGAGGGGACTTGCCACGCAATCCAAGATTCTTCTTTCTATGTAGTTGGAAACCAAAATAACCTGTTTGGCTTTCTTTAGGCTTATTACACTTCGCTTTGCTATTTGTGGGTGAATGAACACCGAAAGAGCAATCGAAGCTTATTCGTCCTTTTTCTATTGAGATGGAACCAAAACACCTATGCTTGATTTGGGCTTATAACAAACATGTCATCTGCGATTTTTGGTTGAATGTGCATTCTAACCCCAAAAACACCAATTTGAAATAAGCCCAATCAGAGCTTTATCATCTTCTTTTTATGTAGATGGAACCCAAAACACCTTTTTGCTTTCGTTTGGGGTGATTCTGGCGCACACCCAAATAACACCATGCGAATTGAAAAAAGCCCAATCAAAGCATTCGTCTTCTTTCTACGCATATGGAAGCGAAAAGAAGGTGTTGTGTTATTTTGGTCTCATTACACACACTTTGCGATTTCTGTGTCAATGTGCATTAAAAGCAAAGAACACGACATGAAGTAAGCGCAATCCAAGATTCTTCTTTCTATGTAGTTGGAAACCAAAACAACCTGTTTGGCTTTGTTTAGGCTTATTACACCGCTTTGCTATTTGTGAGTGAAGGAACACCGAAAGAGCAATCGAAACTTATTCGTCCTTTTTCTATTGAGAGGGAACCAAAACACCTGGGCTTGATTTGGGCTGGTAACAAACATTTCTGCGATTTTGGGTTGAATGTGCATTCTAACCCCAAAAATACCAATTTGAAATAAGCCCAATCAGAGCTTTATCATCTTCTTTTTATGTAGATGGAACCCAAAACACCTTTTTGCTTTCGTTTGGGGTGATTCTGGCGCACACCCAAATAACACCATGCGAATTGAAAAAAGCCCAATCAAAGTGTCAGGGAACTGACATCGGAGCAGAGGGGAGAGGCGGTGCTTCCCGATTCTGCAGAAGAAGGAACGAGTAAGGGTAGAGAGAGAAGGTCATCTGGGGAAGAATCCGTGAGTGGACCTTCGGGGGGCGTACAACTTGATAAGGATGAAGGAGGGGGATGAATGGAAAACCACCATGTTCACCCCTCTGGGAGCCTTTGAGTACTTAGTTATGCCCTTCGGATTACAATCGGGATCGAGCACCTTTCAAGCTTTCATGCACCACGTGCTGGGGTCCCTGCTGTACAAGAATTGTGTGGCTTTTCTGGACGACGTACTCATCTACTCAGAGAATGAGGAGCAGCATGTGAAAGACGTCAGAGAAGTGCTGAAAAGGCTGCAGGAGCATCAGCTGTGGGTCAAACTGGAGAAATGCCAATTCTATGCACGAGAGGTGGAGTTCCTGGGCTACAGGTTGTCAGCGAAGGGTCTGGCCATGGACCCAGGCAAGGTGCAGGCCGTGCTAGAATGGAAGCCTCCCAAGAACCGGAAGGATGTACAGAGGTTTTTGGGGTTTGCAAATTTTTACCGGAAGTTTATCCAGAACTTCGCTCATTTAACAGCACCCATAACAGATTGTCTCAGCAGCAAGAAGAAGTTCGTATGGACGGAGGAGGCCCAAAGTTCCTTTGAAAAGCTCAAGAAGGCGTTTGCGTCGGAAGAGCACCTCCTGCACGTGGATCTGCGGAAGCCGATAAGGCTAGAGACGGACGCATCAGACAGAGCTGTAGGGGGGATATTGCTTCAGCAGGCAAATGGGGAGTGGAAACCGTGTGCCTTCTTTTCCAGGAAGCTTAACAAGTCGGAGCAAAACTACACAGTGTACGATCGAGAACTGCTGGCAATTCACGAGGCTTTTCGACGGTGGCGACATTTTCTCATAGGCGCACAGCACAAGGTCCAGGTGTGTACTGACCACAAGAACCTGGAATATTGGAGAACGGCAAGAGTGCTCAACCAACGACAGGTGCGGGGGGCTCAAGAGTTTTCCAAGTTTAATTTTGAAATTAGGTACGTGCCCGGGAAGGAAAATGTCAGAGCAGATGCCCTCTCTCGCAAGCCTGAATACGAGGAAGGGGAGGGAGGACCAGAAGCATGACATGTCATTCCCGAGGACAAATGGGTGTGTGGGGGAGTGTTCGTCGGGAGGCAAGAGCTAGCCGGGTTGACGAGGGATGATCAATATGCACAAACCAAAATGCGAGAAATTGATATCACTGGGGAAACTCGGGGGGGGGGGGGTTGAAGTTAAGGACGGAGCATTGTACTATAGAGGGGTCTTGTACATACCTGAGGGGGAATTGAGAAACAGAATACTCAAACAGATGCATGACAACCCCACGGCAGGACATTTTGGACAACATAAAACTATGTTACTAGTCACCAGGCAGTTTTGGT
The DNA here is from genome assembly GCF_964188305.1 of Podarcis bocagei. Lineage (NCBI taxonomy): Eukaryota > Metazoa > Chordata > Lepidosauria > Squamata > Lacertidae > Podarcis > Podarcis bocagei. The sequence continues at coordinate 83,946,724 of NC_138131.1, forward strand.
GGCCACGGGTGAGAGAGGATGTGAAGCAGTATGTACGAGGGTGCCAGGTTTGCCAGAGAGCGAAGGGGGAGAGGTCGGCACCTGCGGGGTTACTGGAACCCTTACCTACACCAGAGAGACCATGGGAGGTGGTATCAATTGACTTTATGACTGATCTACCCAAAGCCAGGGGGAAAACGGCAGTTATGGTGGTAGTTGATTTGATGACAAAAATGTGTCATTTTATTGCGTGCTCGCATGCGGTGACTGCAGAAGAAACGGCCAAGTTGTTTGTAGAGCATGTTTTCAGGTTGCATGGCGCCCCCTTGAGGATTTTATCCGACAGAGGCCAGCAATTCACGTCCCGATTCTGGAGAAAGCTTATGAGTCTGCTGGACGTGGAGGTGGTGTTCTCAACGGCCAGGCATCCGGAGACCAATGGACAGGCAGAGAGAGCGAACAGCGTGCTGCAACAATATCTACGCTGCTACGTCAACGAGAGGGAGAATGATTGGGTGGACAAATTAGCGTTGGCTGAGTTTGCATACAATAACGCAGAACATGTGTCTACAGGGATGAGTCCGTTTATGGCAAATTACGGGTGCCACCCCAGGGCTTTCCCAGGGGAAGGGGAGGGAAGTTGGAGTGTTCCCGCAGCGGAGGAGTTTGTGGAAGAGATGCAGGCTTTACACCAACAGCTTAAGTTAAACCTGGAGAGAGCCAAAGAAGTGTATAAGCGGCAGGCAGACCGGCACCGCAGGGAGGGGGAAAACATAGGAGTGGGGGACCAGGTGTGGTTGTCCACCAAAGGGTTACCGTTCAAAGGAGATGCAAGAAGCCAAAGAGGCTGGGACCATTCCAAGTAGTTCAGCAAGTTAATCCGGTGACCTTTAGGCTCAAATTGCCATCTCACATGAAACTGCACCCTGTGTTTCACAGGTCCTTACTTTCACCTTTCAGGGAAGGGAGGGAGTGTCTGGGTCAGCAAAATGAAGCACCCTTGCATCCACAGATGGAGGAAAGGGAACTCAGTGGACATTCAGCTGAGATTCTCGATTCCAGGTGGAAAGGGGGGAGGGGGGAGTATTTGGTGGCATGGGAGGGGGAGCCAGATGAGGAAAACGCATGGGTCCCAGCAGAAGAAATGAGGGATGAGTACCTGCAGGAGGAGTTTCATAGCAGGTACCCGAGAAAGCCCAAACCACCAGAGAGATTTTGGAGGGAGCAATTTGGCACCACCGATGAGGAGGAAGAGTTTGAGGGTTTTCCCACCTCCGAAGAGGAGGTAGGGGGTTGGCCAGAAGAAGAATCCGATTGGGAAGAGGGGAGAGACAGCAGCAAATGGAGAGGGGTGTTTGAATCGTCAGATGGAGAGGAGAGTTCTTTCCGCGGGTTTCCTGCGTCACCATCAGAGGGAAGGACGGGGGGAGGGGAGGGCCCTGGGAGGGAGGTGGATGTCAGGGAACTGACATCGGAGCAGAGGGGAGAGGCGGTGCTTCCCGATTCTGCGGAAGAAAGAACGAGTAAGGGTAGAGAGAGAAGGTCATCTGGGGAAGAATGTCCCGGTGACACCAGGAAGAAGGAAGAGGGAGGAAGCATCTCGGAGGAGAGGCTCCGAGATGCTGGCACTGAAGGTAGTGAAGAGAGTGGAGGGGCACCTCTGGGCACGCCCACTCTGCGCAGAAGGGTTACGCGCAGAGAGGCGAGGCGAAGGGTGTCTGTCAAGGAGCTTTTATGTTGGAGGAAATTTAGGAAACACCCACTCACGGATACATCCAGCGACTGAGCAGCAGCAGCACCCAGGCTGCTCAGTCAGGGAAAGACACCACCAACTTCTAAGCAGTTTGGAACAGCTGCAGGTTTACACACAAGCAACCCCATTTCCCGTGACACAAAGCTTATTCGTCTTCTTTCTACGCATATGGAAGCGAAAAGATGGTGTTGTGTTATTTTGGTCTCATTGCACACACTTTGTGATTTCTGTGTCAATGTGCATTAACAGCAAAGAACACGACATGAAGTAAGCGCAATCCAAGATTCTTCTTTCTATGTAGTTGGAAACCAAAACAACCTGTTTGGCTTTGTTTAGGCTTATTGCACTTCGCTTTGCTATTTGTGGGTGAATGAACACCGAAAGAGCAATCAAAACTTATTCGTCCTTTTTCTATTGAGAGGGAACCAAAACACCTGGGCTTGATTTGGGCTGGTAACAAACATTTTTGCGATTTTTGGTTGAATGTGCATTCTAACCCCAAAAACTGTTGTAATTGCAGAGTCCTGTGCACAACGGAATGATGAGCAGTACGTGCCACATGCTTAATGTTGCTTTATTTTCAGTTCAATGTAGAGAAATTACAAACATGCATCTTGCCTCTGCGGGAGCAGAGAAGCAACCGTCCTTCTCCTCGGAATGAAGAACACCGAGAGAGTCAGTGAAAAACAGGAAACCAGTGTACGTCACATCCAGTTTCCCATTCCCGTGGGAAAACCCGACAGTACTCTGACTGTGGAATGTAAACATTGTCTTGTGACAAGCACTTCGCTGCACAGTGAAGAGAGCAGAAACCAACATCCTCCCCCTTTCTGTGAACATCACTGGGCAGCGTGTTCGTACAACATCAGTACAAACCCAACTTCTGTACATAGGTACAGTGTTGATCCCTTGATACAATCTTGGACAATACATCAGCAGGAATTTCATTACCTGGCATATAGGACACCGTTACGAGTCCCTTCTGAATATGTTCCCTAGCATGTTGCACCTTCAATTGCAAGTGCTTCGTGCTTTGCTTACAACCTTCTGAATTCAGCAAAGCCAAACATGCTTTGTTGTCCTGGTAAACCTGGATTGGACATTTGACAGGAATTTTCATGTCTTTGCACAATTGTAACAACCATTCACAATCCTTAAGTGAATAAGACAGTGCATTCAGTTCAGCTTCACAAGTACTTAAGCTAATTGTTGTTTGCTTCTTGCAAGACCAATCAAATAGACCCTGATTGTACATGTAGCAAACTCCAGACGTACTTTTCCTGTCTGCAGTGTCACTTCCAAAACTTGCATCTGCAAAAATCTCAAGACCACCAGACTTCTGATTGTTAAATCTCAGTCTGTAATGCATAGTGCCTTTTAAATAGCGTGCTATGCGTTTCAGAGCTTTCCAATCCTTAACAGTAGGATTGTTAACTTGTCTGCTTAGCAAATTACAGCTAACAGCAATGTCAGGTCTTGAACATCTGGCAATGAAGTTTAGCTTGCCTAGCACACTTCTGTACAGTGTAGTGTCAGAAAATGCTTCTTCAGTGTCTTCTACCTGATAACCTGTTGTCATGGGTGTGTCTACAGGGTTAGCATCCATCAGGTTCAGTTTGCTTAACACATCAGCAATTTTTCGTGACTGGTGTACTAGAATGTTACCACTTTGATCTCTTTCTATTTCCAGAGATAGGTAGTTGTTTACCTCACCGAGATCTTTCATGTCAAAGTGCTCTTTGAGCTGAGCTAGGGCGTTATTGTACATTGTGACATCTTTCCAAAAGAATAAAATATCATCAACATAAAACAAACAATACAGCTTCTTTTGCCCCTCCTCTTTGACAAATACACATGGATCAGCTTTCCCTTGCTGAAAACCTAGAGAAAACAATGCTTCAGTGAGTTTTGTGTGCCAACACCGTGCACTTTGTTTGAGACCATAAAGGGACTTCTTTAGAGCACAAACAAATCCCTGTTTTACCTGTACGCCATCAGGTGGAAGCATATAAAGTGATTCACCTAGAGATCCGTACAAAAACGCTGTATTCACATTGTGGTGACTAATGTGTAGATTCTCCTCTGCAGCTAGCTTGAGCATAAGCCTAATGCTCTCATATCTCACAGTGGGTGAGTAGGTCTCGTGATAGTCTTCACCTGGTACCTGTGCAAAACCTCTGGCTACCAATCTGGCTTTGTGTCTGACTATCTTGCCATTTTGATCAGTCTTCGCTTTGAAGACCCATTTGCTTCCAAGCAGTTTCATTCCTGGAACTACTGGGACTAGCTCCCATGTTTTGTTCCTTTCTAAGGAATCAAGCTCAGCCTTCATGGCATTTAACCATGGCTCAGCTTCCTTAGAATCCAAATCCTGGATTTCTTGGAAACTTGAAGGTTCAAATACCTTCTTGGAGCTTTTAACAGCTGCTACTGCTGTCTTAGCAAATTCATCAGCAAATCTCTTTGGAGGTCTGCCTTTTGTGGCTCTTTGTGACCTGCGAATTAGCCTTTGGTCTTCAACACTTTCCTCTTCCTTCTTAGGAGAAAAGTGGCCTATTGTGAACAATGGTTCTTCCAATTCCTGATCAGAGCTTTCAGAGGGTCGCATAGAGGCTTTCGCACTCTTGAAATCCTCTGAAGTATCCGATTCAGATTCAGACTCAGAATCAGAACCTTCATCAGTGGGTGTGGGTTGCTGTCGCTGCTTTTGCTGTTGCTTATCCTCAGTCTCATCACTGTCATCAGGATAACATTGAAAAATTCCCACATTCTCCCCCCACTTGGCATTGTACTCAACACTTCTTGTGAGCTTAATTGTCTTAGAGTCAGTCATCATTATTCTGTAAGAACCTTTCTGATAACCTAGAAAGATACCATGCAAACCACGCTTGCCTAATTTGGAGCCTTGTGGTGAGTGAACCCACATGTCAGAACCAAAATTTTTCATGTGTTTGATGTATGGTTTCTTGCCAAACATTTTCTCATAGGGGGTACAACCAATCGCTGAAGATAATCTGCGATTGTAACTGTAAACAAAACACGAGAGAGATTCGGCCCAATAACTCTCTGGAAGATTGGCATCATGCAGCAAGGTTTTTAACCCTTGAAGCAATGTCTGATTTGCCCTTTCGCAAAGTCCATTCTGCCATGGCGAGCGAGGACTGGACAAATCGTGTTGAATTCCTTTCTCAGTCAGAAAAGCTTCAAACTACTGAGAAGTGAATTCTCCCCCGCGATCAGTGAAAAGAGTTTTTATCTTCTTACCATGCACATTTTCCAACCAAGCACAGAATTCCTTAAACCTTTGAAAAGCCTCTGATTTCTGCTTGAGATTGTACACATAAATATACCTGGAAAATGCATCAATGAGAACCATGAAGAACCTATTTCCACCCAAAGAGGGCGATAGTGGACCAACTAAATCAGCATGAACAACCTGGTATGGTTCTGTAGCTTGCCTACTAGACACCTTACCTTTCGCAGCCATTTTCACCTTGTTTGCTGCGCATGCTTTGCACTTCATGTGGTACCTGCAGGGTTTAATCGTCATACCTTCAACCAAGGCAGGCATTTTAGATACTGCCTCAAAATGCAAATGACCAAATTTTCGGTGAAAATCATGAATACATCCTGCATGCAAACTTTTGTTAGAACCTGCAATGCAACAAGTATCATTCTGCACAACATCATCATAATACAATACAAACAAACAATCAACATTTTCAGCATGCAATACATAATCGTCTTTCTTTGTGATGGTGCATTTCTTGTTCTTGAAGGAAACGTCAATGTTCCGTTCATTCAGCTGCATCACACTTAGAAGATTGTGTGTGGCATCTGGAACGTACAGTACATCCTGTATCGATAAGTCCAAACTGTGAAGTACAACAGTTCCGTAGCCTTGACTGGGGATCGTGTGGTCATCCGCCTGGTGAATCGCACCTTCCTGCAGTGTAAAAGACACGAACAGTCGCTTATCGTTGCACAGGTGGTGGGTAGCTGCTGAATCAACAACGAAGAAAGATCTAGACGTCTTCTGGACCTTTGCAACCTTTGGAGTGAAGCGTGAGACCATTGCCTTGTGCTGCGTTGTCCTGGACACCGGACCTTTGCCTTTCCTTTGGCCTTTTCCACGCGATGAACTTCCGCTGCGCTGCTCTGTCTTGGCCCTGGGATATTTGCATTCCTTCTTCATATGGCCTAGACGTCCACACGAGTAGCATTTCACTGCCTTCAAAGCTTTGGCGCCCTCTGGTGGTTCCACTGCACTCTGGGATGACGTCTGTGAAGACTCCCCCATACCCATGCAGCTAGCACCCCGGCGATCTGCTTCATTCTGGATCACGGCAGTAACATAGGCTACTGTGAGCTGAGCAGTTGGCTGAACAGCAATCTGAGTGGCAACGGACTCCCAACTTGGACCCAAAGAATGTAGTATCATAAAGGAATACACAGCCTCTGGAAAGTTGAGTCCTCTCTGTTGCAACTCATGTCTCAGATTTTGCATCTCCATCAGGTGTGTACTCACATCTCCACCTTCAGCAAGAGCCATACCATGCAGCTTGGCATAGTAGTACATTGAGGAACCAGTCTCTGTCCTCAAGTGAGCTTCTCTTAAAGTGTCCCAAATTTCTCTGGCTGTGGTCTTTCTACGCAACAGACAGAGCTCTTCTGGGGATACTATCAACGTAAGCGTTCCCCTTGCTTTGGAATCCTTTGTAGCCCATTCATCTGTAATTGGAGCTGGGGGGTTGTCTGTAATAACATTAAACAGACCTTCCTTCCGCAGAACAGCCTCTGCATAAAGTATCCAGTCCGTATAATTTTTCTTATTGAGCTTAGGAATCCCAAAAGCATCAGCCAGCTTTGCATTAGCCATCATTGCTACTTTAATCAAGCTGCGTCACAGTACAGCTGCTTCCAAAAGCACTTGTGAAAAGTACTTTCGCTTTCCCAGCCACCAAGCCTGTGAGCCTGTGACTTAGTGCCTTTGCCTGTATCGCGGCAAAAACGGCTTCAAAAGTTCAAAATCCAGCCATAAAACCATAAACTAGAAGCTGGCAGGCTGCCCAGAGCATGAGCACATACCTCCATCAATCAAACTTGACGCGCAGAGCAGAGAACGCCGATCCGTTTGTCTGTTCCTCTGCCGGCATTCCGACTCGACTTCTGGAGTCTCCATTCTTCAGTTTGATTGCGTCTTTCTGGGCCCGGAACCAAAAATGTTGTAATTGCAGAGTCCTGTGCACAACGGAATGATGAGCAGTACGTGCCACATGCTTAATGTTGCTTTATTTTCAGTTCAATGTAGAGAAATTACAAACATGCATCTTGCCTCTGCGGGAGCAGAGAAGCAACCGTCCTTCTCCTCGGAATGAAAAACACCGAGAGAGTCAGTGAAAAACAGGAAACCAGTGTACGTCACATCCAGTTTCCCATTCCCGTGGGAAAACCCGACAGTACTCTGACTGTGGAATGTAAACATTGTCTTGTGACAAGCACTTCGCTGCACAGTGAAGAGAGCAGAAACCAACAAAAACACCAATTTGAAATAAGCCCAATCAGAGCTTTATCATCTTCTTTTTATGTAGATGGAACCCCAAAAACCTTTTTGCTTTCGTTTGGGGTGATTCTGGTGCACACCCAAATAACACCATGCGAATTGAAAAAAGCCCAATCAAAGCTTATTCGTCTTCTTTCTACGCATATGGAAGCGAAAAAATGGTGCTGTGTTATTTTGGTCTCATTACACACACTTTGCAATTTCTCTGTCAATGTGCATTAACAGCAAAGAACATGAAATGAAGTAAGCGCAATCCAAGATTCTTCCTTCTATGTAGTTGGAAACCCAAACAACCTGTTTGGCTTTCTTTAGGCTTACTACACTTCGCTTTGCTATTTCTGGGTGAATGAACACCTGTAATGGTTGGGAGTTACTCGTGCGTAATCCTGCTCTGTTTGAGCATCGGATTGCCTGGTTAAACCCTCCGGGCTACGCAGCCCATATTAGCGTGGCTGCACTTAGTCACTTGTAGAATCTGACTGTGGGCGTTTCTTAAAGCGTTGCAGACATAAGAGTTGTTTGACGCCCAATCGTTTCCGCCTCTCACTGCGCGGGAGTCTCCTGCGCAGGGTGGGCGTGGGCAGCGGGGTGCTTGGGCTCTCCTCGCTAACTTCCAATGAAGAGTCTTGGAGCCCCTGCACCTCCCTGTCCTGTTGCTCTCCTGGATCCCTGGTGTTACACTCATTCTCTTCCCCTTCTTCCCGGCTAAGTCTCCCTCTAGTGCTAGGACCTTCCCCTGCAGAATCCGAGACCCTCTCCTTCTCCCGTGCCTCTGATGGCAGTTCCCTGACAACACCGAAAGAGCAAACGAAGCTTATTCGTCCTTTTTCTATTGAGAGGGAACCAAAACACCTATGCTTGATTTGGGCTGGTAACAAACATTTCTGCGATTTTTGGGTGAATGTGCATTCTAACCCCCAAAACACCAATTTGAAATAAGCCCAATCAGAGCTTTATCATCTCCTTTTTATGTAGATGGAAACAAAAGGCATTTTTGCTTTGGTTGCGGGTAATTCTGGTGCACAACCAAATAACACCATGCGAATTGAAAAAAGCCCAATCAAAGCATTCGTCTTCTTTCTACGCATATGGAAGCAAAAAGATGATGTTGTGTTATTTTGGTCTCATTGCACACACTTTGCGATTTCTGTGTCAATGTGCATTAACAGCAAAGAACACGACATGAAGTAAGCGCAATCCAAAATTCTTCTTTCTATGTAGTTGGAAACCAAAACAACCAGTTTGGCTTTGCTTAGGCTTATTACACCGCTTGGCTGTGGGTGAATGAACACCGAAAGAGCAATCGAAGCTTATTCGTCCTTTTTCTATTGAGATGGAACCAAAACACCTATGCTTGATTTGGGCTTATAACAAACAGGTCATCTGCGATATTTGGTTGAATGTGCATTCTAACCCCAAAAACACCAATTTGAAATAAGCCCAATCAGAGCTTTATCATCTTCTTTTTATGTAAATGGAACCCAAAACACCTTTTTCCTTTCGTTTGGGGTGATTCTGGCGCATACCCAAATAACACCATGCGAATTGAAAAAAGCCCAATCAAAGCTTATTCGTCTTCTTTCTACGCATATGGAAGCGAAAAAATGGTGTTCTGTTATTTTGGTCTCATTACACACACTTTGCGATTTCTGTGTCAATGTGCATTAACAGCAAAGAACACGACATGAAGTAAGCGCAATCCAAGATTCTTCTTTCTATGTAGTTGGAAACCAAAACAACCTGTTTGGCTTTGTTTAGGCTTATTACACTTCGCTTTGCTATTTCTGGGTGAATGAACACCGAAAGAGCAAACGAAGCTTATTCGTCCTTTTTCTATTGAGATGTTACCATATGTTTACGTATGCTTGATTTTGTCAGTATCTCAGCTCACAGTCAGAGGTAAACTGGCCTTCACGGGCAAACTGAGCGAGATACTTGTTTACCTTCCGTCTGCTACTCCCGGCAGGCTAGGTCGTAAACCGGCGATTCTCCTCGTTAGATGTGAGGAGAACACACCCTCTGCTTCTCTCTCCTTGCTTCCGCCCCCCCCAGGGAGGGGAAATGAGACAGACAGGAGTCCTATTTACATATCTTTTATTCCTGTCATTCAGCAGTACAAAGAAACGTGACTGCACCCTTCAGACTCCATCAGAAGAGTCATAACTCCTCCCCTGTGCTTCCAGCACAGGTCAGATGACACTCTGAGCTAACATCCGGTGCTCAGTACAGAGAATAGACTCCCCCTTTTCCCCAACAGTACAGTTTGAAACAACAACATCCTGTTTTGCATTCCAGCCACCTGCAGCTGGCTTTTGCCTTGGTGCTTTTTCCCAACATCCTCCCCCAAAAGCATCAATAGGCAAAACATGATCCAGATTAGAAAACAAACAGTTGTTATACATATAACAGTCCCCTGTTGTTTCAGTTCCACCCTTGGAACTCCCCACCACTGGTTTCACCAGTGTACCTCTCTGGTTGTCTGGCTTCCAAGGAATGAGTGCTTCTGCATTACCTTGGTTAGCTACTCTCTGTTGTGTCTTTGTCTCTGACTTAGACACTGCTTTAACCTGCTTTGAGTTGTTAACAATAGCAACACATGCAACAGCTAAGTTAGCAAACTCTTTTGAGTACCTCTTTGATGGTACACCCTTTGTGACTCTCTCAGACCTGCGTATGAGGTTCTGATCCTCTGTGCTCACTGGTTCAACCTCTGGACTTTGTTGAGAACCAGTAGCAATGGCAAACAGTGGTTCCTCCTTCACCTGTGAAGGTCTATCCATTGTGTGAGATTTTCTCTCAATGACTGTTACAACTGAACTCTCTGAGCTATCAGTGTCATCATCAGTACCACTGTAATCTGTGTAATCAGAAAAATCATCATCTGAATTGTCACCTGTGGGAAATGTGTGCACAACTACCCGCTCTTGTACTGGAGCACTCTCAAGAAACTTTGTGAGAATCACCTGACCACATTCAGACAAAATTACTCTGTAGAGACCCTTTTCATTACCCACAAAAATGCCTCTGGCATTCTTTACTCCACCTGGAGCTTCTGTTCTCACATGAGACCCGAAAACCTTAAAATAGTCAACAGAAGGTTTTCTATGGAACAGCTTCTCAAAAGGAGAACATCCCAACTCTGTTGAGACCTTTCTCACCCACATGTGAACATAGGACGCTAGCGACTCGGCCCAATATTCATGTGGCAAATGTGAACTCAGCAATTGCGCATGCATCCCCTTTTGCAATTCTTTGTTCACCCTCACACAGACCCCCCTGTTCCATGCTTCGGTTGAAACAGCAACTTTGTGGTCTATCCCTTTTCCATCCAGGAACTTCTGAAACTTCTGTAACAGAAAAACTTGTTTCTCATCTGTGAAGAGACAATCAATGTTAGCATCATGCATATTTTTAACCTTGTCACAAAACTCCTGAAACCTTTCTAAGGTCTCTTGCGGTTTTTCCATCACAAAAACCCAAGAATAATTAGTAAAACAATCCACACACACAAGGTAATATTTTGCACCGCCTCTAGATGGTTCTAGAGGACCAATCACATCAGCATACACCCGCTGAAATGCTCTGTCGACCTTCTTGGTCACCTTCCTGGTGCTCACACTGGTCACACCTGCAAGAGAGATTTCGTTAGAACCAGAAGAATTACATTTCATGTAATCACTTTGATCAAAAGTCAACAAATACAGTCCATCCTTCTCTCTGGCAGTAAGAAACAGTTCTCCATCTGTAGATCTTGCAGCTTTTAGCATCATAGGACAGTTTCAGTCCTTTCTTTGCAATCTGCGACACACTCAGCAGATTAAATCTCAGTTCTGGAACCAGGTAAACATTGTTTATAGTCAAGTTCAGACTCTCAAGATACACAGTCCCAATCCCGGTCGCTTTCAGCTCCTGACCGTTGGCCTGTTTCACAGTGAAGCTTTGCTTCTTCAACGTTGAAAACAGTTCTCTGTGCGGGCACATGTGTTTTGTACAGCCAGTGTCGATTATGAACGCGTTCCCAACATCTGGCGTGGTTCCTTTCGCCATCATAGCCTTTGCAGGTTTCACCTGGCACTTGGTACGGCTTTTGCCTGACGCCTCAGGCTTCGTAGAGCTGCTCTTCGCTCCTCTTGACTGGCGCGGCTTCCTACAGTTTCGCTGTAGATGCCCAGTCTGTCCACAATTGTAACATCGGACAGCGCTCAATGCTACAACTCGCTCCTCAGTAGCTTCAGCAGCGGGGAGATTTGAACTCTGTTCTTCCCTCCCCCTGTCCTTCACTTCCAGTGCAGCTGGAACAGTTCCTTCGCTCCCCCATCTAGGGTCAAAGCTCTCCTCAGTTTTCGATGAGCTCTTAGGAACTTGGCCAGCATCATCCTTGCTCACCCCTTCTGGGGTAGTCGTCTTTCCAGACCATGATGAATAACTGCCACTGGTCAGGGGAGATGAATAAGGCAGGGCTCCCCCCTTCTTGGCATCCATCTTGAAGCCAAGCCTCTGTCTCACTTTCCAGCCTTGCTAAAACTCCAATAGCCTCTGCTGGACTTGTTTACTGCCTTTTCAGGCAAGCTGCAAGCTGTTTCTCAGACCTTGCACAGCATCGAAGACATAGTCAAAACAAAACTTTCGCTTCCCAGGCCCTCTCTCAGAGCCATCTGCGCAGCCAGTAAATTTCCACGTCTCTGACGAGCGTCGCTTAGCAACTGTGCATACTTGAAAGCTTATCTCTAACTTTTAGCCCGAAATGCAGCATACCTTGAGCTCCGTTGCTTGGAAAACACTTTCCTCTGGGTCCAGCCGTCTGTTCAGCTTCTGGCTGCTCTCAGACGCTATTTTCTCCCTTGGAGCAGAGGAGGACAATCCACCAGCCTCTCATGCAGATGTTCGATGAATCGCAACCACCGAAAGCTGCCATATGTCAGTATCTCAGCTCACAGTCAGAGGTAAACTGGCCTTCACGGGCAAACTGAGCGAGATACTTGTTTACCTTCCATCTGCTACTCCCGGCAGGCTAGGTCGTAAACCGGTGATTCTCCTCGTTAGATGTGAGGAGAACACACCCTCTGCTTCTCTCTCCTTGCTTTCCCCCCCAGGGAGGGGAAATGAGACAGACAGGAGTCCTATTTGCATGTCTTTTATTCCTGTCATTCAGCAGTACAAAGAAACGTGACTGCACCCTTCAGACTCCATCAGAAGAGTCATAACTCCTCCCCTGTGCTTCTAGCACAGGTCAGATGACACTCTGAGCTAACATCCGGTGCTCAGTACAGAGAATAGACTCCCCCTTTTTCCCAACAGTACAGTTTGAAACAACAACATCCTGTTTTGCATTCCAGCCACCTGCAGCTGGCTTTATCATTGGTGCTTTTTCCCAGCAGATTTGAGCTGGTAACAAACATTTCTGCGATTTTTGGGTGAATGTGCATTCTAACCCGCAAAACACCAATCTGAAATGAGCCCAATCAGAGCTTTATCATCTTCTTTTTATGTAGATGGAACCCAAAAAAACTTTTTTGCTTTCGTTTGGGGTGATGCTGGCGCACACCCAAATAACACCATGCGAATTGAAAAAAGCCCAATCAAAGCCTATTCGTCTTCTTTCTACGCATATGGAAGCGAAAAGATGGTGTTGTGTTATTTTGGTCTCATTACACACACTTTGCGATTTCTGTGTCAATGTGCATTAACAGCAAAGAACACGACTTGAAGTAAGTGAAATCCAAGATTCTTCTCTCTATGTAGTTGGAAACCAAAACAACTTGTTTGGCTTTGTTTAGGCTTATTACACCGTGTCAGGGAACTGCCATCAGAGGCACGGGAGAAGGAGAGGGTCTCGGATTCTGCAGGGGAAGGTCCTAGCACTAGAGGGAGATTTAGCCGGGAAGAAGGGGAAGAGAATGAGTGTAACACCAGGGATCCAGGAGAGCAACGGGACAGGGAGGTGCAGGGGCTCCAGGACTCTTCGTTGGAAGTTAGCGAGGAGAGCCCAAGCACCCCGCTGCCCACGCCCACCCTGCGCAGGAAACTCCTGCGCAGTGAGAGGCGGAAACGATTGGGCGTCAAACAAATCTTATGTTGGCAACGCTTTAAGAAACGCCCACAGTCAGATTCTACAAGTGACTAAGAGCAGCCACGCTACCATGGGCTGCGTAGTCCGGAGGGTTTAACCAGGCAATCCGATGCTCAAACGGAGCAGGATTACGCACGAGTAACTCCCAACCATTACAGCATTCTGACTCACCCTGAAAGTTGCTCGTGCGCAACAAGCAGAAGGGGGCATCATGAGTAAGACTGGAGGAGCTGGAGCCAGGGGAGGGGCAGCTGGAGGCCAATCGCTGGAGGAGAGAAACCGCGATTTGGAAGAGCACATAGCCATCCTGACAGCGAGGCTGGAAGAACGACGGTCGCTGGATGCTCAGGGGAAACCCACCCCCATAGTGATGAAGGAGTTACGGGACTTTATCGACAAGAACCTAAAGAGAGGGTTTATAAGAGAGTCAAAAGCAGTGGGGGGCAGTCCAGTATTTTTTGTGGACAAAAAGGACACTGATAAACCGAGGCTGGTCGTGGACTTCAGGGGGGTAAATTTGGTGTCAGAACCTGTGACTTTCCCGATGCCCAGAATCGATGACATTCTGACAAGAGTGAGGAAGGGAAAGAATTTCACCAAGCTAGATCTGAAGGGGGCTTACAACTTAATCCGGATGAGAGAGGGGGATGAATGGAAGACCACCATGTTCACACCCCTGGGGGCCTTTGAATATCTCGTTATGCCTTTCGGATTACAGTCAGGCTCCGCCTGTTTTCAAGCGTTCATGCACCACGTGTTGGGGTCTCTGCTTTACAAGAACTATGTAGCATTCCTGGACGACGTCTTGATTTATTCGGAAAATGAGGAGCAACATGTGAGAGATGTCAGGGAAGTGCTACAACATTTGCAGAAACACCAGTTGTGGGTCAAGCTAGAGAAATGTCAGTTTCATGCCCGAGAGGTGGAGTTCCTGGGGTACATGCTATCTGACAAAGGCTTAGCGATGGACCCAAGCAAGGTGCAAGCAGTATTGGAGTGGAAGACCCCAAAGACACGAAAGGATGTGCAGAGATTCCTAGGTTTTGGCAATTTCTACCGGACGTTCATCAAGAACTTCGCACACTTGACGGCCCCAATCACGGACTGTCTCAGTAGTAAGAGAAAGTTTGTGTGGATGGAGGAAGCCCAGCAATCCTTTGAAAGATTGAAGAAGGCATTCGCGTCGGAGGAACAATTACTACATGTGGATTTGGAGAAACCTATGAGGTTGGAGACGGACGCGTCAGAAAGAGCCATCGGGGCGGTTCTGTTGCAGCCAGGACTGAGCCAGCAAGAATGGAAACCGTGCGCCTTCTTCTCGAGGGAGCTGAGCAAGTCGGAACAAAACTACACTGTGTACGACCGAGAACTGCTAGCAATTTACGCCGCCTTTCATCGGTGGCGCCATCTGCTGATAGGGGCGCAGCATAAGATCCAGGTCTGCACAGATCACAAGAACTTGGAATATTGGCGGACAGCACAGGTGCTCAACCAGAGACAGATTCGCTGGGCGCAGGAGTTTTCCAAGTTTTCTTTCAAAATCCAGTATGTGCCCGGCCAGCAAAACGTGAGAGCAAACGCTCTTTCGCGGAAACCAGAGTACTTCGAAGGAGAAGGGCCGCCGGAGACCCGCCACGTCATACCTGAGGACCGATGGGTGTGTGGGGGTACTCTAGTGGGCACGAGAGAACTGGCAGGACTCACTAGGGACGATGAATTCGCCCGGACTAAAATCAGGGAACTCCAAGAGGGGAGGGGAGCACCAGAGGGGTTTGAGGAGAAGGAAGGGGTGTTGTACTACAGGGGGGTGATGTACGTACCGGGGGAGGCTCTAAGAAGAAGGGTACTCAAACAACTACATGACACCCCCACAGCGGGACATTTTGGGCAACACAAAACCATGATGCTGGTGACCCGACAATTTTGGTGGCCACGGGTGAGGGAAGGTGTACGTGAATATGTAAGAGGGTGTGACCGCTGCCAGAGGGCCAAAGGGGAACGCACGATGCCAGCAGGTTTGCTGGAACCCTTACCCACGCCAAACAAACCCTGGGAGGTGGTGTCAATTGATTTCATGACGGATTTGCCCAAATCAAGGGGAAAAACAGCAGTGATGGTAGTAGTAGACTTGCTAACCAAAATGTGCCACTTTATCGCCTGCTCCCATGCGGTGACGGCGGAAGAAACGGCACGGTTGTTTGTAGAACACATTTTTAGGCTGCATGGCGCCCCCTTGAGGGTTTTATCTGACCGCAGAAAACAATTTACTTCCCGGTTCTGGAGGAAGCTCATGAGCCTACTGCAAGTCGAGGTAAGCTTCTCGACAGCGAGACACCCAGAAACCAATGGGCAGGCGGAAAGGGCAAACAGTGTACTCCAGCAATACTTACGCTGCTTCGTTAGCGAAAGGCAGAATGATTGGGTAGAGAAACTAGCGCTAGCAGAATTTGCGTACAATAATGCTGAACATGTGTCCACCAGTATGAGCCCCTTCTTGGCCAATTATGGGTGTCATCCCAGGGCGTTCCCGGGCAATGAGGAACAGAGCTGGAGTGTACCTGCTGCTGAACAGTTTGTGGAAGAAATGGAAGCGTTACATCAACAGCTCAAGATGAACCTAGAAAGGGCTAAAGCCAGTTACAAGAAGCAAGCAGATAAACACCGGAGGGAAGGGGAAACCATTAGGGTGGGGGATCGCGTGTGGTTGTCCACTCAAGGGTTACCCTTTAAGGGAGGGTGCAAGAAGTTGCAGCCCAGAAGACTGGGCCCGTTTGAAGTTATACAACAGATAAACCCAGTGGCGTTCAAGCTCAGGTTGCCCAACAACATGAAAATACATCCCGTGTTCCACAGGTCCTTGCTCTCACCGCACAGAGAGGGGCAGGAATTAGAGGGGCGGGAGGTAGAAGTCTTGCCACAACCACAGGTAGAAGAGAGGGAACACCAGAGCTCGGCCGCAGAGATAGTGGATTCAAGGTGGCGAGGGCAGCAGGTGCAGTACTTGGTGGCGTGGGAAGGAGAGCCCTGGTCAGAAAACACGTGGGTGCCGGCAGAGGCAGTTGGCGACGAGCATATGGTGGAAGTGTTCCACCGACGGTTCCCAGATAAACCCAAGCCCTTAGAGCGATTCTGGGAAGAACAGTTCGGCACGACGGAGAAGGAAGAGAGTTTCGAAGGGTTTTCAGAATCCGAAGAAGAATCGGATTGGGAGAGTCATTCCTTGGGTGGGAACCTTAGCAGGTGGGAAGAGGTGTTCACACCCACAGATGAGGAGGACAGCTCTTTCAGGGGTTTCCTTGGCTCGCCGACCAGAGAAGAGGCTGCAACAGAGCCCCCGGGTCGGAGGGGGAGTGAAGGGGGCCCTGGGAGGGAGGTGGATGTCAGGGAACTGCCATCAGAGGCACGGGAGAAGGAGAGGGTCTCTGATTCTGCAGGGGAAGGTCCAAGCGCTAGAGGGAGACTTAGCCGGGAAGAAGGGGAAGAGAATGAGTGTAACACCAGGGATCCAGGAGAGCAACGGGACAGGGAGGTGCAGGGGCTCCAGGACTCTTCGTTGGAAGTTAGTGAGGAGAGCCCAAGCACCCCGCTGCCCACGCCCACCCTGCTCAGGAGACTCCCGCGCAGTGAGAGGCGGAAACGATTGGGCGTCAAACAACTCTTATGTTGGCAACGCTTTAAGAAACGCCCACAGTCAGATTCTACAAGTGACTAAGAGCAGCCACGCTACCATGGGCTGCGTAGTCCGGAGGGTTTAACCAGGCAACCCGATGCTCAAACAGAGCAGGATTACGCACGAGTAACTCCCAACCATTACACACCGCTTTGCTATTTGTGGGTGAATGAACACCGAAAGAGCAATCAAAGCTTATTCGTCCTTTTTCTATTGACATGTTACCATATGTTTACCTATGGTTGATTTGGGCTGGTAACAAACATTTCTGCGATTTTGGGGTGAATGTGCATTCTAACCCCAAAAACACCAATTTGAGGACCACTGGTGTGAAATTTACGGCATGTAATGCCCTGAAAGAAAATATTATGAAAATGATTTACAGGTGGTACATGACCCTAATCAAGCTTGCAAAAATATATCATTTGCCAGACAATAAGTGTTGGAATTGTAAAGAAACTGAAGGAAAATTCTTTCACCTATGGTGGACGTGCCCAAGGGTTAAGGCTTTCTGGGAAATGAAATATAATTGTCAGGGGCTCAGGAGCAGAGGTACAGGGGAGAGAGGAGATGGAGAGCGAAGGGGAGACTTTAGAGATGAGGAGGAGAAAGTAGGCTTCATAATAACTCATCTGCATGGGGAAGCTAAATCGTGGCTGCGCAATTTATGGCGCTGTCAGGGGTTCAGGAGCAGAGGCACATGGGAGGCAGGAGAGGGAGGACTATTGGGAAGAGTCCGAGGACAGCGAGGAAGAGGAGGACGGTGGCCCGAGGGATTCCATGAGCCTTTCCAGCGAATCGGGGGATTCCCAGGAGGGGGCGCCTGTAGCCAAGACAAGAGGAGCCCCAGGGGGGACTCATCAGGGGGAAGGAGCAAATAGGGAATCCCGAAGCAGCAGCAGGAGATCGGGACCGGCTTCCCCTCCAGAGCGTAGCGGAGGGGGGGGGGAGGTTCCAGTGTGTCAGGGGAAGCAGCTCCACCAGCAACAGCAGCTCCACCAGCAACAACACCAGCAACAGCAACAAAAGAAAAGAGGCTCAATTACAGGCGTAACTCCTACAGGAATAACAGGACAAGAAAAAGTGACAGCTGCCTCTATGGAGTCAGTGACACAAGCGTTACTCAAGATAAATCAATCTTTGGAGACCTTGACAAAGCAGAGTACAGAAAATACACAGAAATTAACAGAACTAACAGCAAGATTGGACTTGAATACAGAATCTATAAACAGGCTGGTTCAAGAAAATTCTGCAACACGTAAAATTGCAGAGGAAGCTAGAACTATTGCTGGAGAGACTCAAGAGAACTTAGAACCGATTGCTAAAAAGGTTCATGAACATGATGTAACTCTGGCTTTGTGGGAATTACAGAGAAAGGAAAGAAATCTGAAATTAAGACTGATTCCCGAGAGCGAAGGAGACAACCTGGTGGAGTTTTTAACACAAGAGTTTGCTGGTTTCTGGGAAGACTTGGAGGAGGAAGAATTTAAGATTACAACAGCATTTAGACTGGGCAGAAGACAGAACAGAAAGACCCCGAGGGACTGTTTGATTACCCTTAGATCTAAGGAAGAAAGAGATAAAATATTAAAATTACACTACCAAAAGGCCTTGCAAATTGAAAATTCATCCATACAGATTTTTAAAGACATCCCTAAACATATCTTGGAGTTGAGAACATTCTATAAGGATTTGGTTTACCTGCTGAAGAAGAACATCATCCCTTTCAGGTGGGAGTTCCCACAAGGACTGTCTTTTGACTATAAGGGAAAGAAGGTGAAAATAAAGACAATACAAGACAAAGAGAGATTCTTGGAAAGAAACCAAGAGGACTTACAGAAGGGAACTGTGGATCCAATTGCAGAACAAAGGAGAGCACTAGACATTCTGAACCTATCGTTTGGACTTAACCCATCACCATCAGAGGAAGAGCAACAACTTGGAGCGGTTGGAGGAGTAACAGAAAAATAACAAGACGGCTCTGCAATTCCTTAGCTGGACTTGTAATGGGCTGAACATGCCTTTGAAGAGACGTCAAGTGTTTCATATTTTGAAAAGAGAACAATTGGACTTGATTTGTTTACAAGAAACCCATGTAACCAGAGCACACAGGAAACTACTCATAAATAAAAGATTAGGACAAGAATTCATTTCATCGGATAAAGTTAAGAAAAGAGGAGTCGTGATCTATGTAAAAGAGAAATGGGTTCCAAAAATGATGTTTAAAGATGAACAAGGAAGATATCTGGCAGTTGAAATACAAGGAGAAAAATTCTTAATAGTTGGAATTTATGCACCAAATGAAGGCAAGGCGGAATTCTTCAAGAAACTTCATGAAACTCTGATGGACTATTTGGATTACAATATGATAATTATGGGAGACATGAACGGTGTAGTTTCTACAAATATGGACAAGGCACAAAGACTGACAATCTCCAAGGAAGGGAGACTTCTGAAGACCTTCTTTGAAATGACGGAAAATATGGACCTAATAGACATATGGAGAACAAGGAACCCTCTTGAGAGAGAGGGAACTTTTTTCTCTCAAGCAATGATGACCTGGACCAGAATTGATCAAATTTGGATCACTAGTGGGATGGCTCCAAAGATTAGGAGGGTAGAAATCTGCCCAAAAACTTGCTCCGACCATAACGCCGTGAAGATGGAAATGAAACTTACAACAACTGGTCAATTTAGATGGAGGATGAATGACACCCTGTTTCGAGATAAGGAGATCCACATGAAGGCCCAAAAAACTTTAAAGGACTATTTTGAAATAAATCTAAAGGCCGATGTGGAAAAAAGAGTGATCTGGGACGCAAGTAAAGCTGTGGTGCGAGGATTCTTGATTCAACAAAATTCAATAAAAAAGAGAAAGCAGAATGAGAAGAAGGAAAAGATTTTGGAAAAGATAAAAGAAGGAGAGAAAAAATTAAGATCAAAACCAAAGTCCCAGGAGATTTTGAGAGAGATTAAGTTATATCAAACACAATATATGGAATTGATGAATCAAGAGATTGAATGGAAGATAAAGCAAATGAAACAAAAAACATTCGAATCGGCAGATAAATGTGGCAAACTTCTGGCATGGCAATTGAAGAAAAGGCAGAAACTAAATACAGTTACAAGCCTAGAAGTGGATGGAAAGAACATATCTAAACCCAATGAGATTAGAAACTGTTTTCTGAGTTATTTCAAAAAACTTTATTCTCAAGGACCACAAAATGAAGAGGACATAGATAAATTCCTTTAAAAATATGGATTACAAAAAATCTCTCATCAAAGCAAGGTGGATTTAAACCAGAGAATAACAGAACAAGAGATAGAGGGTGCCATTCAAGACATGCAATTGGGCAAGTCTCCAGGGCCAGATGGACTGACTTCCAGATACTATAAATCTTTGAAGGAGTGGTTGGTTCAACCGTTAAAGGAAGTCTGCAACGAGATTTCAGAGGGGGAAAAGGCACCAGAATCGTGGAAAGAAGCGTATATTTCACTCATACCAAAGACAGAGACTGAAAAGACTCAACGTAAGAACTACCGCCCAATATCGTTACTTAATGTGGAATAAAATTTTTGCAGACATTTTGGCAAAAAGACTTAAAAGAGTGTTGATGGAGAAGATTCATAAGGACCAAGCAGGCTTTCTCCCAAAAAGGCACTTATCGGACAATGTAAGGAATATAATAGACATTCTGGAATTGCTAGAGGTGAACATAAACACTAAAGCAGTGCTGATTTTTGTGGACGCGGAGAAAGCCTTTGACAATATTTCTTGGAGTTTTATGAAAAAGAATCTTCATGGGATGGGGGTAGGCCAAGGTTTTGAGAATGGTATGGGTGCAATATATTCTGAACATAAAGCTAAGCTGATTGTAAATAATGTGATAACGGAGGAACTTAAGATAGAAAAAGGAACACGACAGGGGTGCCCAATTTCTCCATTGCTTTTCATTTCTGTTCTGGAGGTGTTGCTGAATATGATTAGAAATGACCAGCAGGTTAAAGGTGTACAGGTCGGAGCTAAACATTACAAGTTAAGGGCATTCGCAGATGACTTAGTATTGACCTTACAAGAGCCAAACACTAGTACGAAAAGAGTGTTGGAGATAATTCAACAATTTGGCCAGGTAGCCGGACTTAAACTGAACAAACAAAAAACTAAATTTGACAGTCATGGAGAAGGAGAAATTTCAAGAAGAGACAGGTTTGACAGTGGTTAAGAAGGTGACATACCTAGGGGTTCATTTGACATCTAAAAATTTGAACTTGTATAAGGACAACTATGAAAAATGTTGGTCAGAAATTAAAGAAGATCTAGAAATATGGTCAAATCTAAAATTGTCAATGTTAGGCCGAATTGCAGTTATTAAGATGAATGTATTGCCTAGAATGCTATTTTTGTTTCAAACTTTGCAGATTCTTGACAAGATGGACTGTTTCAAGAGGTGGCAGAAAGACATTGCGAGATTTGTCTGGCAGGGCAAAAAGCCCAGAATAAAATTTAAAATACTTACAGATGCAAAAGAAAGAGGGGGATTTGCCCTGCCGGACTTAAAACTGTACTGTGATGGGATGATGAGCTGCTTGTGCGTAAAATCGTAGTCCCTCAGAGTTTGTGCAACTCCACAAACCTCTGTGTGTGACAGAGCTCCTCAGACATGTCTGCTCTAGTCACTTGCAGATTCCGACAGTGGTTGTTTTCGGAAGCGCTTCCAGCATAAAAGCTCCTTAACGGAAACACGTCTTCGGGACTCGCGGCGTGACAGCTTCCGGCGAGGAATAGGTCTCCCTATGGGAGCTTCTGACACCTCCCCACTGTTCTCGCTGGACGTGTCCCTGAGCCCTCCCTCTTGCTCGCTTTCCCTCAGAGATCCTCCCCTTTCCCTGCTAGTTCCTGCTTTAGCTGCTGCGTCTCTCTCAGCCTTTGTGAGACTCTCCTCCAGAGACCCATCTCTCCCCCTGCTGGTCCCTGCTTCAACTGTTGAGTCCCTCCCAGCCTCCGTGAGCCCTTTCCCCACCTGTTCCTCCGATGGCAGTTCCCTGACATCCACCTCCCCTCCAGGACCCCCTTCACCCCCGCCCGTTCCCTCTCCTCTGGGCGGTGAGGAGGTAAAACCCCGAAAAGAATCCTCTTCATCTTCAGACGTCTCGAACATTTCCCTCCATCGGTCGCTGTTCCGGCTCGCTGAATCCTCCTCCTCCTCGGAATCTGTGAACCCCTCCAACTCCTCTTCCTCATCTGTGGTGGCAAAGTATTCCCTCCGGAACCTCGCCACTGGCTGAGGTTTACGTGGGAACCTCTGATGAAAAGTTTCTATTAAAACCTCGTCCTTGACATCCTCTGCCATGACCCAGGTGTTTTTGTTATTGGTTTCAGAACTCACAGGGTTAAAGAGTTCTGTGTGACGTCTCTTCCCTGAGGCGTGGTTAGAAACACATACGGGGAGTGGTTTGACGCCGAGTGTTTCAGTCTGCTTTTGGGACGCTACGCGAAAGGGAGAATGGGCGAGCTTTCGCCAGGTTTAATTTACGATGTTATTCTACTTGATTAAAGGCTAGAG
Organism: Podarcis bocagei; assembly: GCF_964188305.1. NCBI lineage: Eukaryota > Metazoa > Chordata > Lepidosauria > Squamata > Lacertidae > Podarcis > Podarcis bocagei. The sequence continues at coordinate 83,969,323 of NC_138131.1, forward strand.
AAGATAAGGAACGCTTTGTGTCTGTTCTGAATTATTCACCCACACGCTGCAATTGCTTCTATCTGCTGTGATCGCTCTGCTGACAGCCAGGGAGCCAGAGGACTTTTGGATCGGCACAAACAGTCTGCAAGCCGCGCAAGGGAAGCGCGCTGGACTCCATGTTTGTTTTTCTTGGCACTCATGGCAACTTTGGCTTATCGGTTGCCATAGGTTATGGGTGCTTGCCAACGCTTTGAAGCATTGCAGGAACGTCCCACGTGTGGGGAGGCCAGCAAGCTAGCTGAAAAGTTGCTGGGGCCAGCTGGAGCTCTGGAGCTGTTTCTCTGAGGCTGGAAGGAGCTCGCTGGGGAGAAGCGATCTGCCGGTGCCGGGAGGCGGAGGAAGCTACTGCCGAGACGTGAGTAAGCTTAGCCCCCGGGGGAGGAGATGGCAGACGATCGTGAATCATTCTCAGTTCCCTTCGAAAAATTAAACGGACAAAATTGGGCCGAATGGAGCCGGAAGCTAAAGGCCTGGCTGGTAGCCAAGGGGTTGTGGGAGGCGACCCAGGGACCCCCTCTACCACCACCTGCAGCAGGAGCAGCAGCGGCGGACATAGCAGCTGCTCACGCGTCGCAGAGGAAGAACCAGAAAGCCCTGGGAGCTATAGTGCTCAGTTTGGAGGGCTCCCAACTTCCTCTGGTTGAAGGGCTTGAAACTGCCCAGGAGGCCTACCAAGCCCTTGAGAGGGTGCACCACAGAACCACGGCTGGTGCAAAGATCCACACCACCAGACGCTTGTTTGAGATGAAGCTGCGTCCCGGTGGGAACATCAGACAGCATGTTACTGAGATGCTATCTGTTTTCAATGAGTTGCGGCTGTTGCAAGTCAACTTCCCAGAGGAACTGAAGGTTTATATTTTGCTCAGCTCTCTGGACAAAAGCTATGACAATTTGTGTCTGTCTATGGAATCCATGAGTCCACAGGATTTGACTCTATCGTACGTGACAGGGCGTCTTTCGGACGAACAGGAGAGGCGTGTCCGAGAGGGCAGGTCTGGCGCAGGCAGCTCCACCGGTTGCAGAGGTGGGGGGGGGGCAAGCCAGATGAGAGCTGTGTTCAGGCTTTTTCCACTCGTCGATGTTATGTCTGTGGATCGAACAGCCACCTAAAACGGGCTTGTCCGCAGAGAAGCAGAGAGACCGGGCAGGATGTCTCCAAGGTCGCTTCCCATGGGAACCAGTCTCGGAGAGGAGGCCAGCGTGGGAACGCGAAGGAAGGACGTGACTCAGAGAAGGGAGACTGTTATCATCTCACGGCTTCTCTGGCAACTTTGAAAAACAATTCCAGCAGGGACACAGCTGTGAAGTTTATAATCGACAGTGGATCGAGTCATCACCTAATTGGAGAGACACCTACTGGGGGGCTGCGGGACTGCAGGGCTGTTTTAGATGGGAAAATTGTGCAGTTTGCAAACGGTTCCCAAAAGCAAGTTTCTGACATTGTTGACGTGTATGTTCCTTTTTTGCAGGCGCAGCTGGAGATCTACGTTGTGCCGGGAGTGCATTGTTGTCTGTTATCTGTGCCAGCTCTTGTAAAAGAAGGGTACAAAATTTGTTTTGAAAATAACACCTGTTCTATTTCCAGAGGGGGGAAGCTGCTTGTCAACGTGGAGGGCAAGGACAATCTCTTTGTTCTGGAAACACCTCTGGAGGGTGGTGGGAATGCAGGAAAAGCAAAGGCGCAGTGTGCTAGTGTTCCCAGCCATGATTCATGTGTTCACATATGGCACAAGAGAATGTCTCATGCTTGTTTGGAAGATGTTAAGAGGCTGCCAGGCTGCACCAAAGGTTGTAAAATCACACCATGTGAGGGATCCCTAGAGTGCAGGGCATGCAACAAGGTTCAAAGGGGCAGGTTTCCCGGGGTAAAGAGGGTAACCACAAAACCTTTTGAGTTGGTTCACACAGACCTTACAGGACCCATGAAGTGTGAGAGTCTGGGTGGGGCCAGGTTTCTGCTAACGCTGGCAGATGATTTTTCTCAGAATTTATGGTGTTTCTCTCTCAGGTCGCAGAGGGAGGCAGCGCAACTGATCCAGGATTGGGTTGCGGAGGTGGAACTGAGGTTCTCCACCAAGGTGCAAGGGTTCAGGAGCGACCGTGGGTCACAGTTCACTGGGTCTGCTCTGAAGGAGTTTTTCAAGGAAAAGGGAATTCGTCACCAGGTGACGGGTGCAAAGTCTCCTCAAGAGAGAGGCGTGGCAGAGCACAGGAGTGAAACACTGGCTGAAGCTGTCAGGGTTTTACTGTGTGACTCTGGGCTGCCTCAGAGCTTTTGGAGTGAGGCTTGGACGTTTGCCAGTTTTGTTTTTAACAGGTCCTACAATCACGATGTAGGTGACACACCGTATTGTCTGTTGCACAAGCAAAAGCCACAGGTGCATTTCTTCCGTTCGTTCGGTTCTAAGGCTTCAGTGCCAATACCAACAGCGCAACGGAAGGAGGGTGATCCTAGGTGCCAGGACATGATCTTCTGTGGGTATGATCCTGCAACAAATGGGTGGAAGTTTGCATACCCAGAGGGTGATCAGACCAAGCTGCTGGTCAGCAAGCATGCTGAGTTCTTTGAGCAGGGTGGTTGGTCACAGCCTGGGTATGGTTCTGATTTTCTCTCAGAATGCTTGTCCGATTCTGAGGGGGAGGAAAGGGAGGAAGAAAGGGAGGAAGGAGAGGCAGAGGCGGAGCCTGTTGCTGAAGACCAGGTTGCTGATGATGGTCAAGCACAGGGGTGGGTTTCTCCACAGGTTAAGAGAGAACCCAAGAGCGAGCCTTCATCTCCTGTTAGCCAAGTGCAGAAAGCCCGAAGACGCAGCAAGTCAGAGGGGGAGTCTTCTGAGCTTGCTGGAGACACATTTGCTGACCCCAGTGGGTCAGGAGGAGCGCCCGAAGTTGTGCTCCGGCGGTCCACTCGGACCACAAAGGGGGTTCCACCTGAGAGGTTTCAGGTCACCAGTGCGTGGGTTGGTTTCGCACAGTGTGATTCTGGGAGTGTGGAAGGGATTCAACAATTGCCTGGGATAAATGCCAGTGGGAGGCAAAAGGCAGTGGGAGGTGAGTTGAACTCAAAGAGGTCTGTAAACAGGGGTTCACAGTTTCCCTCAGGGTTCGAGACGAGAGGGGGTGTTATTGGTTTCAGAACTCACAGGGTTAAAGAGTTCTGTGTGACGTCTCTTCCCTGAGGCGTGGTTAGAAACACATACGGGGAGTGGTTTGACGCCGAGTGTTTCAGTCTGCTTTTGGGACGCTACGCGAAAGGGAGAATGGGCGAGCTTTCGCCAGGTTTAATTTACGATGTTATTCTACTTGATTAAAGGCTAGAGAAGATAAGGAACGCTTTGTGTCTGTTCTGAATTATTCACCCACACGCTGCAATTGCTTCTATCTGCTGCGATCGCTCTGCTGACAGCCAGGGAGCCAGAGGACTTTTGGATCGGCACAAACAGTCTGCAAGCCGCGCAAGGGAAGCGCGCTGGACTCCATGTTTGTTTTTCTTGGCACTCATGGCAACTTTGGCTTATCGGTTGCCATAGTTTTCCGACTCCGGTTCCCCTTCCCACGTTACCAAATACTCTACTTGATCTCCCTTCCACCTGGAATCGAGGATCTCCGCTACATGGTAGCTGTGTTCCCTTTCCTCCATTGCTGGTCCCCGAGTGACCCTCCCTTCTCTGTCCCCTTTATACGGTGACAGCAACGACCTGTGGAAAACTGGGTGCAGCTTCATGTGGTTCGGTAACCGGAGTCTGAAAGCCACTGGGTTGACCTGTTGCGTGACTTCAGATGGGCCCAGTCTTTTGGGTCTTAACTTCTTACAACCTCCTTTGAATGGTAACCCTTGGGTTGACAGCCACACCTGATCCCCCACCCTAATTGTTTCACCTTCTCTTCTGTTTTTGTCTGCCTGCCTCTTATATTCCTCCTTGGCCCTGTCTAAGTTAAGTTGGAGCTGGCGATGGATCGCTTCCATTTCTTCTACAAACTGTTCGGCAGCTGGAACGCACCAGTTCTCCCCTTCCCCCCCCCCCCCGGGAAAGCCCGGGGATGGCACCCGTAATTAGCCAAAAAGGGGCTCATCCTCGTGGACACGTTCTCCGCATTGTTGTAGGCAAATTCCGCCAACGCCAGCTTCTCCACCCAATCATTCTCTCTGTCATTGACATAACACCTCAAATATTGCTGGAGGATGCCATTGGCTCTTTCCGCCTGCCCGTTGGTTTCAGGATGCCGGGCAGTCGAAAAATTGACCTCTACATGCAGTAAGCTCATGAGCTTCCTCCAGAACCTGGAAGTAAATTGTTTCCCTCGGTCTGAAACCACCCTCAAGGGGGCGCCATGCAACCTAAACACATTTTCTACAAACAATTTAGCGGTTTCTTCTGCCGTGACAGCATGTGAGCATGCTATAAAGTGGGCCATTTTGGTTAACAGGTCTACCACAACCATGATGGCTGTTTTCCCTCTGGACTTTGGCAGATCAGTCATGAAATCTATTGCCACTGCTTCCCATGGTCTTTCAGGTGTGGGTAGCGGTTCTAATAACCCTGCCGGTGCCCGCCTCTCCCCCTTGGCTCGCTGGCATTGGTCACACCCTCTCACATACTCCCGCACATCTTCCCTGACCTTGGGCCACCAAAATTCCCTGGTAACCAGCCACATGGTTTTGTGTTGCCCAAAATGCCCTGCTGTGGGGCTATCGTGCAGTTGCTTGAGTACCTTCTCCCTCAAATCACCTTCAGGTATATATAACGCTCCCTTGTAATACAACGCCCCGTTTCTCTCCTCAAAACCCCCGGGTTTATCTCCCTCCCTCCTGAGACCCCTGAGTTTCTCCTGGGCGTATTCATCATGCACCGTTTCCTCTACCAGTTCCCTTTGCCCCACCAATGCCGCCCCACACACCCAGCGGTCCTCTGGAATGACATGTCTTTCTTCGGGTGCTCTCTCCCCCTCCAAATATTCAGGTTTGCGTGAGAGAGCGTCCGCCCTAACGTTCTCTGGGCCTGGCACGTAACAAATCTCAAAGTTAAATTTGGAGAACTCCTGGGCCCATCTCAACTGCCGTTGGTTGAGCACTCGTGCCGTTCTCCAATACTCTAGGTTCTTGTGGTCAGTGCACACTTGCACCTTATGTTGTGCGCCAATTAGCAGATGCCTCCATCTCCGGAAAGCCTCATGAATAGCAAGAAGTTCTCGGTCGTACACCGTGTAGTTCCTCTCGGATTTGTTCACCTTTCGCGAAAAAAAGGCACACGGTCTCCACTCTGACTCCTCCTTCCCTGGCTGCAGAAGAAGCACCGCCCCTATGGCTCTGTCTGATGCGTCTGTTTCGACTCTCATCTTTTTTTGTAAATCCACATGCAGAAGTTGTCCTTCAGAGGCGAAGGCCCTTTTCAGTTCCTCAAAAGCTCGCTCCGCCTCCTCAGTCCAAACAAATTTCTTCTTACTGCTGAGACAGTCCGTAATGGGCGCCGTCAGGTGTGCAAAGTTTCGGATGAACTTACGATAAAAGTTCCCAAACCCTAGGAACCTCTGCACATCCTTCTTGGTTTTGGGTGTTTTCCATTCCAGCACTGCCTGGACCTTGCCGGGATCCATGGCCAATCCCTTGTCTGACAGGCGGTACCCCAGGAATTCCACCTCCTTGGTATGAAACTGACACTTCTCCAGTTTCACCCACAGCCGGCTGGCTTGCAGCCTGCTCAACACTTCTCTGACGTCTCTCACATGCTGCTCCTCATTCTCAGAATACACCAACACGTCATCTAGGAAGGCCACACAATTCTTGTAAAGCAAAGGCCCCAGTACGTGGTTCATAAACGATTGGAAGCACGCCGAGCCTGCTTGTAAGCCAAATGGCATAACGAGATATTCAAATGCCCCCAAAGGGGTGAACATGGTGGTTTTCCATTCATCCCCTTTCCTTATACGTATCAGGTTGTACGCCCCCCTTAGGTCCAGCTTTGTAAAAATCTTTCCCTTCCGCACCCTGGTCAAAATGTCGTCAATCCGGGGCATAGGGAAAGCCACGGGTTCTGACACTGCGTTTAACGCCCTGAAGTCACACACCAGTCTCGCCTTGTCCGTGTGTTTTTTATCCACAAAAAACACTGGGCTACCTCCCACTGCTTTGGACTCTCTGATGAAGCCTCTCTTCAGGTTCTTGTCAATGAACTCTCTTAGCTCCTGCATTTCTCTGTCTGACATGGCATACAACTTGCTTACAGGAAGCTGTGCCCCAGGGAGTAAATTGATTTGACAATCAAAGGGTCTATGCGGGGGTAGTTGGTCAGCTTCCTTCTCGCTGAACACGTCGCTGAGATCTGCGTATTGTGGTGGTACCTTCACTTTCTCCATTACTTCCGTCCCTGCTAGGGTGGCTTGGGCCCCTGCTGAACCCTTTCCCCCTTTGCAGTGTTCTAAGCAATGTGCTGAACCAAAGGAAACCACTCTCTGATGCCAGCCCACCAGCGGATCATGTAACGCTAGCCAGCTCATCCCCAAAATAATAGGAGCTCCTCCCAAGGTGGCCACATTAAACGCTATCAGTTCTGTGTGCCTTGCCACCTTCATTATCATTGGGACGGTCTGCAAGCTGACTTCTCCTCCCAACAACTCCCTGCCATCGATCGTGGTCACCTGCAGGGGGTTGCTTAAAGGGATAGTCTGTATTTGGTGTTCAGCTGCAAACTCTTTGCTCATGAAATTGCAGGAGCTGCCTGAGTCCAACAGCGCCTTTATCTTTAGGGGGTGTCCATTTTGCAGCTCTAGCGACACTTCTATCACTAGGGCAGGTTGAGGAGCTTCTGGCATGGGCACTTTCACTGCTCTTTGGCCTGGCTGCTGTGCCCCGACTGTGGCAACCAGGCGTTGGCTTTTACCTGCTCCGGTTTTTCCTCCTCTCTCCCCTCAACAGCTCCCACCATCCCTTGCCATTCCTTCCTCTGGGGGCAGACTCTGGCAAAGTGACCTGGCTGTTGGCAGAGATAGCATTTCCGGGCGCCTTTTCCCTCCTTCTTTCCCCCCTCACTGGGCTTTGAAACTGCGCGCGCGCGCGCTGTTCCGATTTGCATCGGCTCTGCCGGCGGGAAAGTTGTCTCCGGAATGTCTGGAATGCGGAACTCCTTCCAACGTTCCCCCTTCCCTTCCCGCCTCTCCAAAGCTCTCGCCTCCTGGCGCACTCCTATGGTCAGCGCAGATTTAGTCAGCTGATCCATAGAATCCGCCCTAGGACCCCGGGAAAGTTCGTCTTTCACAGCCGAAGCAAGGCCTTCTTCAAATAGCATTTGAATGGGTGCCGCCGATAAGTCCCACCCCAATCTGTGAACCAGCATGGTGAACTCAGTCCAGTACTCACGGACAGATCGGCTTCCCTGCTTGCAAGCCATTAGCTGTCTGCGCACCACTCCCTGCTCAATATCGCTGGAAAACATGAGATCCATTGCACGAAAGAACTTCATGGTGTCCTTTAGGACGTCATTATGCGTTGCCATCAGGGGTCTAACCCAGTCCCTCGCCCCCCTTTCAAGATGCCCAATCACGAAAGCCACTCGCGATTCCTCGTCAGGGAATTCATCAAACTGCACATTGAGGGCATATTGCATCTCTGTTCTAAAGGCATGGTAGTCCTTGGGGTCCCCCCCAAACTTCTGCACCAATCCTGGTACCTTTCTGGTGAACTGGGTGGCTCTCCCCTTCTTGTCTGCATCCTGAGCTCTTCTCTCCTCAAGCCTCGCCGTCTGCAGCGCCAGTTGGATTTCCAACGCTCGGTACCTTTCTTCCAAGCTTGGACCCGCTCCAACTCCTGCTTCTCCGGTTCCGGCTGGGTCACTCATGATGCCTTCTCCTGCACAAACAGCTTACAAAGACTGTCGGAATGCTGTGATGGGATGATGAGCTGCTTGTGCGTAAAATCGTAGTCCCTCAGAGTTTGTGCAACTCCACAAACCTCTGTGTGTGACAGAGCTCCTCAGACATGTCTGCTCTAGTCACTTGCAGATTCCGACAGTGGTTGTTTTCGGAAGCGCTTCCAGCATAAAAGCTCCTTAACGGAAACACGTCTTCGGGATTCGCGGCGTGACAGCTTCTGGCGAGGAATAGGTCTCCCTATGGGAGCTTCTGACACCTCCCCACTGTTCTCGCTGGACGTGTCCCTGAGCCCTCCCTCTTGCTCGCTTTCCCTCAGAGATCCTCCCCTTTCCCTGCTAGTTCCTGCTTTAGCTGCTGCGTCTCTCTCAGCCTTTGTGAGACTCTCCTCCAGAGACCCATCTCTCCCCCTGCTGGTCCCTGCTTCAACTGTTGAGTCCCTCCCAGCCTCCGTGAGCCCTTTCCCCACCTGTTCCTCCGATGGCAGTTCCCTGACATGTACTATGAAGCAGCAGCGTTTTGCTGGCTGAAAGAGTGGATGCTCCTCGAGAATACAGATATCTTGGATTTAGAAGGCTTTAATAATACATTTGGTTGGCATGCATATCTATGGTATGATAAAATCAAAGTGCATAAGGCCTTTAAAAATCACATTGTCAGAAAAGCGTTGTTTAATGTTTGGATAAGATATAAAGATTTGTTGGAAAACAAAACCCCTAGATGGTTGTCACCCTTGGAGGCTAAGGCACTGAAGAAACTTAATATGGAGGTCGGATGGCCAAAGTATTGGGAAATTTTGGAACAGGATGGAGATAAATTGAAATTACAAAGTCATGAGAAATTGAAACCTAAAGTATGAGATTGGCTCCAATATTACCAAATAATGGAGGTTTACAAACAGGACAGGAAAATTGGCTTCCAGGTGGAAAAATCAAAATTAGAGACTGAACTGTTAGAACCCAATACCAAGAATTTGTCAAGAATGCATAATTTGCTGCTGAAATGGAATACACAAGATGAAACAGTTAAATCAGCTATGATTAAGTGGGCACAGGACATTGGTCATAACATTATGTTTGCTGACTGGGAATGGTTGTGGAACACCGGTATTAAATTTACGGCATGTAATGCCTTAAAGGAAAACATTATGAAAATGATCTATAGGTGGTACATGACCCCAGTCAAGCTAGCAAAAATCTACCATTTGGCTGATAACAAGTGTTGGAAATGTAAAGAAACTGAAGGTACTTTCTATCACCTTTGGTGGACATGCCCGAAGATTAAGGCTTTCTGGGAAATGATATATAATGAAATGAAAAAAGGTACTTAAATGTACTTTCCCTAAGAAACCAGAGGCCTTTCTCTTGGGCATTGTCGGCCAATTGGTGTCAAAGAAAGATAGAACTTTCTTTATGTATGCTACAACAGCAGCAAGAATACTTATCGCAAAGTATTGGAAGACACAAGATCTACCCACCCTGGAAGAATGGCAGATGAAAGTGATGGACTACATGACATTGGCTGAGATGACTGGCAGAATCCGTGACCAGGGAAAGGAGACGGCGGAAGAAGAATGGAAGAAATTTAAAATCTATCTTAAGGACTATTATAAACTTGATGAATGTTAGAATGTCGAGGTTTTGAGAAAGAAAGGGTTACAGTGATATAAGATTAGACTGAAGGAAAGATTAAGAGGACAGAGGCTTGAGAGAAATAATTAGAAGTTGCTAAAAATTTTGGACATCGGGATGCAGAAAGGGGAGGTATGGGGGAGTCTGAGAAACAAGGTTTATGAAAAAAAGATTATGAAACTATACGTGTTTGTATGTCTTTTTATATGTTTGTATTGTTTTTAAAAAAATTGTAAAACCAATAAAAAAAATATAATAAAAAAGGGGGAAGCAGCTCCGTCAGCAGGAACGGAGGGGAGGTCAGAACAAGCTATCCTCCCGGAAGGGGAGGGGAGCAGTGAGAGGAGTGATGTAACGATCAGGAGAAAGGTTGGAAGCTGGGCGCGCGCGCCAAGTTCAAATGTGCAAGCGCACGGGGAAACGGAGAGCCCGGGGGAGGAGCCAGGTCCCAAAGCCCGCAGGAGAGCCATCTGTGGATTCAGCGTCAGAGGAATCCAGGAGGGGTGAAACTCCAGCGGGCAGAAAGACCCTGCGGAAAAGGAAAGACAGGAGGAGGTGGAGCAAAGCAAGCATCTTAAACTGGTGCAGGGGAGGGACTGATTCAGAGGGGACTTCAGCGGTCTAGCGTTACGGACGTGGGGCTGCGTGCCTCGGCTGTGAAACGAAAAATGAACTGCAATAAAATTTCTGTATATAAAGAGAGACTGGTGTTGGTCCTTTGTGAGCTGGGACCTGAGGCAGCCCTGACAGTAAGTCCCCTCTCTGTACGCAAAAAATTTTTTTTTGCAAACTCACGAAGGTTGGCAGAGATGACTGCGGAGGAGCAACTAACAGAACTGCGAAACGCAGTAGCGGAGCTTTCCACGGCAGTACTGATCTCCAAAAAGACAGGAGAGGAAGCAGAAGCGCGATGCCAGGATCTGCAAGCCAGGTGGGAGCGTGCATGCAAAGAAGGGTTCCCGGGGCCCAGGTCAGAGGGAATTGGACTCGGCTGGCAGGGGGGCAGTTTAGTAGCCCACTTCGATGGGAACCTGAAGCATTATCCCAGTTTCAGAGCTGACGTCGTATATGCGCTGCATTTGCTTCGGAAGGATTTTAGAGATGAGGAGGAGAGAGTAGGCTTCATTGTATCCCACTTGCATGGGGAAGCTAAAGCCTGGCTACGCAATTTATGGCGCGAAGATGGTCCTGCCCGCAGGGATTCTGACGCATTTATCGCGGCCATGGACGCTTGTTTCCAATCTACCGTGGACATTGATGTGGCAAGGCGCGAGATGCATGGATTGAGGCAAGGCAAGGCTACAGTACGACAGTACCATTCCCGCTTTTTTGCATTGCTGAATGTGCTGGGCTGGGAAAAGGACTCCGTGGCAGTGAGAGATTTGTTCTGGGAGGGACTCAATGGCTCCGTAAAGGATGAGTTGGCAAGGGGGGACAGACCTCAAACCCTCGCAGACGTCGTGCAGAGAGCGCTCACGATAGGAGTGCGCCACGAAGAACGCCCTTGGCACAGTGATGAGGGTCGCCAGGTGCGTGCACCGGCTAGAGCGTCTCCTTTTCTTCCCAGGGACCTGGGACGTACGCATCCCTCGCCTCCGCTGAGGGAGGGGGAGGAACCGATGGAGCTTGGTGGTGCCAAGGCTCAGACAGCAGCCGGAGCCCCAGCGCCCGGAGCAGTCAAGACTAAGCCTCCTAGAGGGAGCAGGAAGTGCTACATCTGTGACAGTGCGCAACACATGGCCAAAGAGTGTCCCCAGAGGCTCCAGAAGCACACTTCAGCCTTAGCAACAGTAACAGAGGCAGCTCACCACGGAGAGCAGTTTCAGGGAAATGACAGTGCCTGGCTGGAAGCAGAGATGCTGGGGCTCAGCCAGGCAAGTCAGTAAAGCAGTCCCCAGCGATTTTGCAGCCTATAGACCCCCTACCACCCAAGCCAGTGGTGCAACTCACTGCAACTCTCCAGTTACCTAATGGACTCACCCTGGAAGTCCCTGTTAGCATTGACTCCGGTAGCAACGCAGACTTCATGGGGGTGCAGTTCATCAAGGAACATCGCATAGCGCTTCTACCAGCCACGCTGCCCTTAAACGTTGTCACAGTCGATGGCAGGAAGCTGCTGGGCGGGCAGGTGGTACAACAGACACCACCCATGGTGATGCAGATTGGGAATCACCGCGAGGTCATCAGTTTCAACGTCACCCGCCTGTCAGACACGCCTATAGTGTTGGGCATGAGTTGGCTGGATAGACACAGCCCGTCATTAGCGTGGTACCAGCGACAACTCACCTTTGGTTCATCCTACTGCGCACAGCACTGCATCCAGCCCGGCCAGGAAGCGGAGGGCCAGGAGGAAGGGCAGCAGCTGCACCTGGGCATGGTGCAGTCGGTGCCCCACAAGTACAGGGGGTTTTTGGAGGTCTTCTGCGAAAAGGAAGCTGACCAGTTGCCCCCCCCCCACTGGCCCTACGACTGCGCAATTGACCTCTTGCCAGGAGCGACGCTGCCGACTGCGAAGCTGTATTCCATGTCCGAGGACGAGATGCAGGAGCTCAGGGAGTTCATAGAGCACAATTTGAAGCGGGGATTCATCCAAGAATCCAAGGCAGTGGGGGGCAGTCCTGTGTTTTTCGTGAAGAAGAAGGACACGCCCCCAAAAAGGCTCATCGTAGACTTTAGGGCCATAAACTCGATGACAAAGCCCAAGGCATTTCCCGTGCCTAAGATTGACGACTTGCTCGCGACGGTGCGAAAGGGGAAGATCTTCACCAAGCTGGATCTGCGCGGCGCGTACAATCTCATACGCATGAGGGAGGGTGATGAGTGGAAGACGGCCATGTTTACGCCGTTGGGCACCTATGAATACAAAGTTATGCCGTTTGGCCTCCAAAATGGCTCCCACTGTTTCCAAGCATTCATGCACCACGTGCTAGCGGGACTCCTTTACAAGAAGTGCGTATGCTTCCTCGACGACATCCTGATCTTCTCGGAATCGCCGGAGGCTCACGAGAGTGACGTAAAGGAGGTCCTGCAGAGGCTAAGGGAGCACAGACTCTACGCCAAACTGGAGAAGTGCCAGTTCGACGTGACGGAGGTGGATTTTCTGGGCTACAGGGTGTCCGACAAGGGACTCGCCATGGACAGCGCCAAGGTCCGCGCGGTGTTGGACTGGAAGAGCCCACACAATCGGAAGGAAGTCCAGAGGTTCGTCGGCTTCGCCAACTTTTACCGCAAGTTCATCAAAGGTTTCGCGAAAGAGACGGCGGCTATCACGGACACCCTCAGTTCCAAGAAGAAAAAGTTCATTTGGACGGACCAGGCGGAGCAGTCCTTTCGGAGACTTAAGAGCCTCTTCGTGTCCGAAGAACAGCTGCTACACGTGAATCCCAGCAGGCCCATGCGGGTTGAGACTGTCGCATCGGACAGAGCGGTGGGGACGGTCCTCTTGCAGCAAGATCCGCAAGGGAACTGGAGGCCCTGCGCGTTCTACTCCAGAAAGCTCAGCAAGTCGGAGCAGAACTACACCATCTGGGACAGGGTGTTGCTGGCCATTCATGCAGCATTCAAGGCGTGGAGGCACTTCCTCATCGGAGCCAGACACACTGTGCAGGTCCGCACGGACCATAAGAACCTAGAGTATTGGCGCACGGCGAAGCTCCAGAGCCAGAGGCACATATGCTGGGCGGAGTTCTTTGCGGATTTCGACTTCAGGATAGAGTACATCCCAGGAGACAACAATGTCATAGCAGATGCGCTCTCCAGGAAACCCCAGTATCTCGAGGAAGCGGCACCAGTGGCGGCCAAGCACATTTTCGCACCGCAGGCATGGGCATGTGCTTCAGCCGCCGTGGACCTGGACGCGGTGCGTCGCGCGCTGCAGACGGATCCGTTCGCGCAATCCAAGATGGAGGAACTGCGGAGGGGCACAGCAAAGGACGGCGATTTCCAGATACGCGACGGCCTGCTAACCCGCAAAGGTGCTCTCTACGTGCCGGGGGACGATCTCCGCGCGAAGGTCCTGCAGCAGTTGCACGACGCACCCAGCGCGGGTCACTTCGGCAAGGAGAAGACGGCGGACTTAGTAGCCAGGGACTTTTGGTGGCCCCAGATGCGAGGAGAGGTCGCGGATTACGTCGCCAGGTGTGACACTTGCCAGAGATCCAAACCAGTGCACAAGAAGCCAGCGGGACTACTGGAACCGCTGGAGACGCCACTACAGCCGTGGGAGAGGGTGGCGCTGGACTTTGTTATTGATCTACCCAGTTCGCGAGGCAAGACGGCGGTACTTGTGGTTGTAGACCTGTTCACCAAGATGGCGCATTTCATTCCTTGCACGAAGGTGGCCACAGCGGAACAGACCGCCAAGCTGTTCATAGACCACGTGTTCAGGGTTCACGGCTTGCCACGGTCCATCCTGTCTGACCGGGGCCGCCAATTCATTTCCAGTTTCTGGCAGAAGTTCCTGGGTATCCTGAACGTCAAGATCAACTTAGCGTCGGCGAGGCATCCGCAGACCAACGGCCAAGCGGAGAGGGTCAACGCCATCATGCAGCAGTACCTGCGATGTTACGCCAATCAACAGCCTGCGACTTGGGTGGACTACCTACCGCTGGCCGAGTTTGCCTACAACAACACGAAGCACGCGTCAACGGGGGTGACACCGTTCTGCGCCAACAATGGGCGACATCCCAGAACCTTCCCGGGGTTGGAGACGACGGCGCAGGGGGAGCCGCAGGGAGCTGAGCACTTAGCAGCAGAATTGCAGGAGGTCCACGAGGAACTCCGACGGCACTTGGAGCTAGCTAAACACGCCTACAAGGTGCAGGCAGACAGGCACAGGAGGGCAGGGGAAGACATCCAGGTGGGGGACTGGGTATGGTTAGCGGCCCAGGCAGTGCCGGCCAAGTCGTTAGCTAAGAAGAAGCTAGGACACAAACAGCTAGGGCCATACCAAGTTGAGGCCAGGATCAATCCTGTAGCTTTTTGGTTGACTCTCCCAGAAGGTTCCAGAATGCACCCGGTCTTTCATAGGTCGGTGCTCACACCCTACAAGGCCCCACACAGGTTTCAGGAGCCAGGGACAGCACCAGACCCACGCAGAAAGTCACCAGAGGGGGGGAAGTCACTGAGGGCCACGACATTCAACGAGGTCACGGAGATTCTGGACTCGAGATGGGGGGAGGAGGGAGTAGAATATCTCCTTGCCAGGGAGGGCACCCCGGCCAGCGCCAACAGTTGGGTGCCGGATTATGCTCTGGAGGAACCGCTTCTCAAAGACGAGTTCCATGCACTCTTCCCACACAGGCCCATGCCAGCGGATTATTTCGACAGCTGGCTTTTTACGCCCACACTTTCCGCCAGCACGTTCCAGGGGTTCTCCTCCGCAGAGGAGACGACGCCGGAATCGAGCCCTCCAAGGGGATTGTGCTCTTTTTTTATATATATATATAAATTTTTTATTGGTTTTACAGCATTTTTTAAACAATACAAACAAATAAAAGGACAAACAAACATGTATAATTTCCTAACCTTTTTTTCATTACCCTCATTTCTCAGACTCCCCCATTCTGCATCCCAATTTCCAAGATTATTTCAGCAGCTTCTAAATAATTTTATCAAATATGTGTCCTCATAGTCTTTTCTTCAACTTATTCTTATGTCACTGTAATCCCTTTTTCTTTCTCAACACCTCGACATTTTAGCATTCATCAATTTTATAATAGTTCTTAAGATAAATTTTAAATTTCTTCCAATCCTCTTCCGCCGTCTCTTTCCTCTGATCACGGATTCTGCCAGTCATCTCAGCCAATGTCATATAGTCCATCACTTTCACCTGCCATTCTTCCAAGGTGGGTAGATCTTGTGTCTTCCAATACTTTGCGATAAGTATTCTTGCTGCTGTTGTAGCATACATAAAGAAAATTCTATCTTTCTTTAACACCAATTGGCCGACAATGCCCAAGAGAAAGGCCTCTGGTTTCTTAGGGAATGTACATTTAAGTACTTTTTTCATTTCATTATATATCATTTCCCAGAAGGCCTTAATCTTTGGGCACGTCCACCAAAGGTGGTAGAAAGTACCTTCAGATTCTTTACATTTCCAGCACTTGTTATCAGGCAAATGATAAATCTTTGCTAGCTTGACTGGGGTCATGTACCACCTATAGATCATTTTCATAATATTTTCCTTTAAAGCATTACATGCCGTAAATTTTATCCCGGTGTTCCACAACCATTCCCAGTCAGCAAACATAATATTATGGCCAATGTCCTGTGCCCACTTAATCATAGCTGATTTAACTGTTTCATCTTGTGTATTCCATTTCAGCAGCAAATTATACATTCTTGATAAGTTCTTAGTATTGGGTTCTAACAATTCAGTTTCTAATTTTGATTTCTCCACCTGGAAGCCAATTTTCCTATCTTGTTTGTACACCTCCATTATTTGATAATAATGGAGCCAATCTCGTACTTTGGGTTTCAATTTCTCATGACTCTGTAACTTCAATTTATCTCCGTCTTGTTCCAAGATTTCCCAATACTTTGGCCATTCGGCCTCCATATTGAGCTTTTTCAATGCCTTAGCCTCCAAGGGTGACAACCATCTAGGGGTTTTGTTTTCCAGCAAGTCTTTATATCTTATCCAGACATTATATAATGCTTTTCTGACAATCTGGTTTTTAAAGGCCCTATGCACTTTAATTTTATCATACCATAAGTATGCATGCCAACCAAATGCATTATTGAAACCTTCTAAATCCAAGATATCTGTATTCTCGAGGAGCATCCACTCTTTCAGCCAGCAAAACGCTGCTGCTTCATAATACAATTTTAAATCCGGCAGGGCAAATCCCCCTCTTTCTTTTACATCTGTCAATATTTTAAATTTTATTCTGGGCTTTTTGCCCTGCCAGACAAATTTTGAAATGTCTTTCTGCCACCTCTTGAAACAGTCCATCTTGTCAAGAACCTGCAAAGTTTGAAACAAGAATAACATTCTAGGCAATACATTCATCTTAATAACTGCAATTCGGCCTAACATTGACAGTTTCAAATTTGACCATATTTCTAGATCTTTTTTGATTTCTGACCAACATTTTTCATAATTGTCTTTATACAAATTCAGATTTTTAGATGTCAGATGAACCCCTAGGTATTTCACCTTCTTAACCACTGTCAAACCTGTTTCATTCTGGAATTTCTCCCTCTCCATACCTGTTAAATTTTTCTCCAAAACTTTAGTCTTTTGTTTGTTCAGTTTGAATCCGGCCACCTGACCAAATTCTTGAATTATCTCCAACACCCTCTTTGTACTAGTATCTGGCTCTTGTAAAGTAAGTACCAAATCATCTGCAAAGGCTCTTAACTTATAATGTTTTGCTCCGACCTGTACATCTTTAACCTGCTGGTCATCTCTAATCATATTTAGCAAAACCTCCAGGACTGATATAAAAAGCAATGGGGAAATTGGGCACCCTTGTCGTGTCCCTTTTTCTATCTTAAATTCTTCAGTTATCACATTATTTACAATCAACTTAGCTTTTTGTTCAGAATATATCGCACCCATACCATTCTCAAATCCTTGGCCTACCCCCATCCCATGAAGATTCTTTTTCATAAAACTCCAAGAAATATTGTCGAAGGCTTTCTCCGCATCCACAAATATCAGCACTGCTTTAGTGTTTATATTCACCTCCAATAGTTCCAAAATGTATATTATGTTCCTCACGTTGTCTGATAAGTGCCTTTTTGGGAGAAAGCCTGCTTGGTCCTTGTGAATCTTCTCCATCAACACTCTTTTCAATCTTTTTGCCAAAATGTCTGCAAAGATTTTGTAATCCACATTGAGTAATGATATTGGGCGGTAGTTCTTAAGCTGAGTCTTTTCAGTCTCTGTCTTTGGTATGAGTGTAATATAAGCTTCTTTCCACGATTCTGGCGCCTTTTTCCCCTCTAGAATCTCGTTACAGACTTCCTTTAACGGTTGTACCAACCACTCCTTCAAAGCTTTATAGTATCTGGAAGTCAGTCCATCTGGTCCTGGAGATTTGCCCAGTTGCATGTTCTGAATGGCACCCTCTATCTCTTGTTCTGTTATTCTCTGGTTTAGATCCACCTTGCTTTGATGAGAGATTTTTTGTAGTCCATATTTTTTAAGGAATTCATCTATATCCTCTTCCTTCTGCGGTCCTTGTGAATATAATTTTTTTAAGTAGCTCAAAAAACAGTTTCTAATCTCATTGGGTTTGGATATATTCTTTCCATCCACTTCTAGGTTTGTAACTGTATTTAGTTTCTGTCTTTTCTTCAATTGCCAAGCCAGAAGCTTACCACATTTATCTGCAGATTCGAATGTCTTTTGTCTCATTTGCTTTATCTTCCATTCAGTCTCTTGGTTCATCAGTTCCATATATTGTGTCTGGTATAACTTGATCTCTCTCAAAATCTCCTGGGACTTTGGTTTTGATCTCAATTTCTTCTCTCCTTCTTTTATCTTTTCCAGGATCTTTTCCTTCTTCTCATTTTGCTTTCTCTTTTTTACTGAATTTTGTTGGATTAGGAATCCTCGCATCACAGCTTTACTTGCGTCCCAGATCACTCTTTTTTCTACATCAGTTTTTAGGTTTAATTCAAAATAGTCCTTTAAGGTTTTTTGGGCCTTTCTGTGGATCTCCTCATCTCAAAACAGGGTGTCATTCATCCTCCATCTAAATTGACCAGTTGTTATAAATTTCATTTCCATCTTCACGGCGTTATGGTCAGAGCAAGTCTTGGGGCAGATTTCTATATTCTTGATCTTTGGAGCCAGCCCACTAGTAATCCAGATTTGATCGATTCTGGTCCAGGTCATCATTGCTTGAGAAAAGAAAGTTCCCTCTCTTTCGAGTGGGTTCCTTGTTCTCCAAATATCTATCAAGTCCATATTTTCAGTCATTTCAAAGAAGGTCTTCGGAAGTCTCCCTTCCTTAGAGATTGTCTGTCTTTGTGCCTTGTCCATATTTGTAGAAACCACACCATTCATATCTCCCATGATTACTACATTATAGTCCAAATAGTCCATCAGAGTTCCATGCAGCTTCTTAAAAAATTCCACCTTCCCTTCATTTGGTGCATAAATTCCAACAATTAACAGTTTTTCTCCTTGTATTTGTATTTCAATTGCCAAATATCTTCCTTGTTCATCTTTAAACATCATTCTTGGGGCCAATTTCTCTTTTGCATAAATCACCACTCCTCTTTTCTTAACTTTATCCGATGAGATGAATTCTTGTCCTAGTCTTTTATTTATAAGTAATTTCCTGTGTACCCTTGTCACATGGGTTTCTTGTAAGCAAATCAAATCCAATTTTTCTCTTTTCAGAATATGAAAAACTTGACGTCTTTTCCTGGGCATGTTCAGCCCATTACAATTCCAGCTAAGGAATTCCAGGGCCATCTTGTTATTTGTCATTTACTCCTCCTACCGCTCCAAGTTGCTGCTCTTCCTCTGATGGTGGTTTAAGTCCAAACGATAGATTCAAGATATCTACCGCCCCTTTTACCTCTGGAATTGGGTCTACCGTTCCCTTCTGCAAATCCTCGTGGTTTTTCTCCAAAAACTTCTCTTTGTCTTGAATTGTTTTTATTTTCACCTTCTTTCCCTTGTAGTTAAAGGACAGTCCTTGTGGGAACTCCCACCTAAAAAGTATGTTGTTCCTTTTCAGCAGGTAGACCAGATCTTTATAGAAGGTTCTCACCTCAAGAATATATTTAGGGATGTCCTTGAAGATTTGTATATGAGAGTTTTCAATTTCCAAGGCCTTTTGGTAACGTAGTTTTAATATTTTGTCCCTTTCTTCCTTGGATCTAAAAGTAATCAGGCAATCCCTCGGAGTCTTTCTGTTCTGTCTCCTGCCCAATCTGAATCCTGTTGTTATCTTAAATTCTTCCTCCTGCAATTCTTCCTGCCAAAAGTCAGAAAACTCTTGTGTGAGGAACTCCACAAGGCTGTCCCCTTCACTTTCGGGAACTAGTCTTAATTTCAGGTTTCTCTCCTTTCTCTGTAATTCCAGCAAAGACAAGGTCGCATCATGTTCATACACTTTTCTGGAGATTGGTTCTAGTTTTTCCTGTGTCTCTTCAGCAATATGTCTGGCGTCCTCTGCGATTTTACGTGTTGCAGAGTTTTCTTCAATCAGCTTATTTATAGATTCTGTGTTAGATGTCACACTTTTCGTATTCAAGTCCAACCTTGCTGTTAATTCTGTTAATTTTTGTGAATTTTCTGTACTCTGCTTTGTCAAAGCTTCTAAAGATTGATTTAACTTGAGTAACGCCTGTGTCATTGAATCCATTGAAACAGCTGTCACTTTTTCTTGCCCAGCTGCTCCTGTCGGTGTTAGGCTTGATATTGAGCCTCTTTTCTTTTGTTGTTGTTGTTTTGCTTTAGCTCTGGTAGTTATCTCATCTGCTGGGCCGCTCATGTCCCAAGGACGTTCTCACAGGAGCAGTTTCCTGATGGAAAATCCCACTGTCTTAATCCGTTGCTCTGCAACTGTTACTTCTCAACCCTCTAGAGGGAGCAAACCAAAATGTCCAAGTGAAGGAAACAAAGAACAAAGAGACCAGGATTCCTCAATATAAGTGCTGCAACACTTTTTCTATATAATTACTCTGTCCACACTATCCAAAGAGTTGTTGCAGCAAAGTCCCAACACTGTAACAAGCAGAGCTTCCACAGTATAACTTTGTAACAAGTTGTATCAAGTTCTAAATACAGTTCCTGGTATCTTATTTTGACAGTCCGTCTCAGGGGATTAAGGCAGCGGAAAACTTTTCTCTTTTAAAAAGTCATGCAGGTTATAAAGTCACTTTTTCTCCCCTCTGCCCCTGCCTGCTAGAGAGGAGATCATGTCCAATGCCAAGGTTAAGCAGTCATAAGATTATTTTCCTTCAGATGCAGCTTTGTGTTTTCGTTGCTTAGTCTGTCATGCAGTTGGGGGAAGGCAGACTTCCTTATTTTTTGCCTTTCCCGTTTCCGGCTGAATTTTAAATTTTAGTTTTAAAGTCCCAAATAATCTTTCAGTCCTACTCACGGGTTTTTCAGTCGAATTTCAATTTACAGGAAGGAATCGGCGCTCTCCGTTCATGGCAACGCGGCTTCACTCCGCGGGCTGGGTTGCAACTCTCAGCACCATGCTCACTCCCGATGCCGTTCCGGAGCCTTTAAAAAGGCTCTTTCGCAGTAAAGGGGGGCGCTTCTGGTTCCCACCGAGTCTCCTTGTTCACAGGCTTCTGCGCCTGTGATTTTAGGGGTCCCCCGCTTGCCGTAGCGGGTCAGACCCGAACTCACGGAGCAGTCCTTCTCTGGAGCTCGGAGAAAGGACCGCCATTAAACGCTGGCGCCGACTGGAAGTCTCCAGGGGGGGGTCATGCTCGGGGGTGGACACGGACCGCTCTTACTGTTGGGACGATCAGCCAGAAGTGGGGTGGAGCAGGAGGTGGCTAAGGTGGCCTTGGCAAACAGCATCGCCCGAGGTAACAGGGGGAGAGGCGGACATGGACGTGTTGGGGGAGGAGCCCGGGTTCGAGCACACATACACTGAATTGGAAGCAGAGGAGATCGACGTAGACGAGGTCATCAAGGACTGGCCGGATCCAGTTGGGGGGCGGCAGACCGGGGGAAATGAACTGTTTCCAGCATTACCCCCCACGGCAATGGAGCACCTGGAACCAGCACCCGAGCAGCGGGAGGGGGGAAGGGGGGGCTTCGAGGGGGGATGGATGTCAGGGGTTCAGGAGCAGAGGCACATGGGAGGCAGGAGGGGGAGGACTATTGGGAAGAGTCCGAGGACAGCGAGGAAGAGGAGGACGGTGGCCCGAGGGATTCCATGAGCCTTTCCAGCGAATCGGGGGATTCCCAGGAGGGGGCGCCTGTAGCCAAGACAAGAGGAGCCCCAGGGGGGACTCATCAGGGGGAAGGAGCAAATAGGGAATCCCGAAGCAGCAGCTGGAGATCGGGACCGGCTTCCCCTCCAGAGCGTAGCGAAGGGGGGGAGGTTCCAGTGTGTCAGGGGAAGCAGCTCCGTCGGCAGGAACGGAGGGGAGGTCAGAACAAGCTATCCTCCCGGAAGGGGAGGGGAGCAGTGAGAGGAGTGATGTAACGATCAGGAGAAAGGTTGGAAGCTGGGCGCGCGCGCCAAGTTCAAATGTGCAAGCGCGAGGGGAAATGGAGAGCCTGGGGGAGGAGCCAGGTCCCAAAGCCCGCAGGAGGGAGGGAGAGCCATCTGGGGATTCAGTGTCAGAGGAATCCAGGAGGGGCGAAACTCCAGCGGGCAGAAAGACCCTGCGGAAAAGGAAAGACAGGAGGAGGTGGAGCAAAGCAAGCATCTTAAACTGGTGCAGGGGAGGGACTGATTCAGAGGGGACTTCAGCGGTCTAGCGTTACGGACGTGGGGCTGCGCGCCTCGGCTGTGAAACGAAAAATGAACTGCAATAAACGTTTCTGTATATAAAGAGAGACTGGCGTTGGTCCTTTGTGAGCTGGGACCTGAGGCAGCCCTGACAGGCGCGAAAATGATCCCGCCCTCCAGGATTCAAACGCATTTATCGAGGCTATGGACGCTTGTTTTAAATCAACGGTAGATGTGGATGTGGCCAGGAGGGAAACACACGGGCTGCAGCAGGGCAAAGCCATGGTGAGACAATATCACTCCCGCTTTTTTGCGTTGGTAAATGTGCTGGGCTGGGAGAAGGACTCTGATGCCGTGAGGGATCTGTTCTGGGAGGGGCTAAATGGACCCGTGAAAGATGAGCTGGCGAGGGGGGAGAGACCTACCACTACCACAGAAGTCGTCCAGAGAGCGCTGACGATAGGGGTACGCCTGGAAGAACGCCCTTGGGGCAGGGATGAGGGTCGTCTGGCACGCACACCGGCCAAAACACCTCCCTTCA
This sequence comes from Podarcis bocagei, assembly GCF_964188305.1. Taxonomy (NCBI): domain Eukaryota; kingdom Metazoa; phylum Chordata; class Lepidosauria; order Squamata; family Lacertidae; genus Podarcis; species Podarcis bocagei. The sequence goes on from NC_138131.1 coordinate 83,991,789, forward strand.
TACCCAGAGAAACAGGGCACGCGCACTCCACGCCTCCACTGGGGGAGGGAGAAGAGCCGATGGAGATCGGTGGTGCCAAGGCTCAGACAGCGACCAGAGCCCAAACACCAGGAGCAGTCAAGACGAAGGCTCCTAGAGGGAGCAGGAAGTGTTACATCTGCGACAGTGCACAGCACATGGCCAAAGAGTGTCCCCAGAGGATCCAGAAGCACACTGCAGCCTCAGCAACAGTAAGAGGAGCAGTTCAGCAGGGGGAACAGCTGCAGGGAAACGACGAAGCCTGGCTGGAGGCAGAGGCACTGGGGCCCAGCCAGGCGAGTCAGTGAAGCAGTCCCCAGAGATTTTGCAGCCCACAGACCCCCTCCCACCCAAACCAGTGGTGCAACTCACCGCATCACTCCAGCTGCCAAATGGATTCACCCTGGAAGTCCCTATTACCATTGACTCTGGTAGTAATGCAGACTTTGTGGGGGTGGACTTCATCAGGCGACATCGCATAGCGCTCCTACCAGCCACGATGCCCCTAAACGTTGTCACGGTCGATGGCAGGGAGCTACTGGGTGGACAGGTGGTACAGCAAACGCCGCCTATGGTACTGCAAATTGGAAATCACTGCGAAGTCATCAGCTTCAATGTCACCCACCTGTCGGCCACGCCCATAGTGTTTGGCATGAGTTGGCTGGATAGGCACAGCCCGGCATTAGCATGGTACCAGCGGCAATTGACCTTCTGCTCCTCCTACTGCGCAGAACACTGCATCCGAACCGGCCAGGAAGAGGAGGGACAGGAAGATGAACAGCAGCTACACCTAGGCATGGTGCAGGCAGTGCCCAACAAGTACAAGGCAATTTTGGAGGTCTTCTGCGAGAAGGAAGCGGACAAGCTGCCTCCCCACCTGCCCTACGACTGCACGATTGACCTCCTACCGTTTGCTTCCAGGGCTTGTTAAGGATGTCAAAAAAGGAGTGAGTTGCCTCCTTTCATCTGGGTTATCCAGCTTCTTGGAGATGTTTTGTAGTTGTTCAAAGATTTTTTGAACTGTTTGAGCAGTCAATAGGCAGCATTCCTCCAGCAGCTCCACCTTTCTACCAATTTGTACTTGTGCCTCGATTATGGGAGTAGTAGCCTTGTCGTCCTTTATCCCTGAGGATATCTCTTCAACTGTCTCTCCGTGAAAAGAGTTGGGGAAAGTTTTGGGAGGGAATGTGTGCTGTTTTTGGGGTAGCAGGTAATTATCTAGATTACTCTGTTTGAAGCCAGAGGGCTCTGCGTCGGTTTCTATATCAGGGCACCTGGTTCTTTTGGCTCTTCTCATTGCTAAATTCTTCTTAAATCAATGGGATCAGAGTTCTAAATAGAGTGATAAAGTGCTAAAGTTTTCAGGTCGCAATCTCATTCGATTCTCGTTCGGTCCTGGCTGGGCTGCTGCTAGGAGTTTTAAAGCTGGGTCCAATTAGAGCACTCCTTTAAGGTATCCCCCCCCCTTCGTCTCAGTTTGTTAAGACAACTGGGTTGTTTGGGGGGGTCCACGAAGTTTGAGGTGGGGAAAAAAATTTGTAGTTTTATGAATTTGTAGTTTTTAGAGTTGAAAGCCCACTAGAAGTCCTTAAAGATCCTTGGAGTAAATTTATCACGAAAAGTCGATGAGAAACTGGGAGGGAGTGCCTTAATGCCCGGGAGGGAATGGCTGGGAGCCTTCGTTAAGACTTCATTAACTTCATTGGGTCCCGGCACCGAGGAGGATAAAATAAGATGTTCAAAAGCACAGCGAGATAATGAAAGGAAATAAAATCCAAAGGAAGGAGGGGAGTCGGCAACAAAGGGCATTTAGTTAAAAGAGTTCTTTGAGCTCCGATAAGAGCGTCTTACCTCGGCGCCATCTTGAATTATTGTTTCATATTTGATCCCAGCTGCGATCAAATATGAAACAATGTGTGCAGAAATAGGCATACACACAATGGAATACTGGGCCTGGTCCACCTCAATAAAGTACTGGTTACGCTGCCATTTTCGCTGCTCTCCATCAAGCCTGCTCGCTGATCTGCTCAAAGACTCCTATAAATCAAGATGGTATCAGTACCTCGAAAAAAAGATTGAATCTTTAGGTATCGAGCTGGAGCCCCTGTATAATTCCAATGAGCAATACATTTTCCATAATATCCTAGCTAGACTAAAGGATGTGGAGAGACAAAATATTATGGCAGTTGTAAACAAAATTTGCTCCCCCATATTCTATGATTTAAATATCTTAGATAGCAGAGTCAATTACGTCACTAAATTAATAATCCCAGCCCAACGTAGGGCTTTTATGCTGGCCCGGTTGAATGTCTTTCCCTCAGCATTTGTCTGGGGAAGATATCAAAACATCCCTAGAAACAAGAGATTCTGCAGATGCTCTATGAATGTCCCGGACACTGTAGAGCATATTCTCTTTCATTGCCCATTGTACAGTACGCTCCGTCAACGCGTGCTGTCCCCTCTTTTGGGTGGTCTGGAACCCCAGCAAGGTGAATGTGTGGGATTCTGCCTATCCGACGTTGACCAAAGGGTAACGGCGGGGGTAGCCGAGTTTTTGGCTGCAGTCCTCCAAGGAGCAGGTTAACAAGGAAAACCACTGATTTTATATGTATATATATATATATATGATTGTAGCCAACTGCTGCCTTTTTATATATATTTCAAGGCTTTTACATGTTATTTTCCTTCTTACGGTTTTTATTTGCATAATGCCTAATAAAGGTTTGATTTCAACGACCTCCTACCGGGGGCGACACTGCCGACTGGAAAACTATATTCCATGTCTGAGGACGAACTGCAAGAACTCAGGGAGTTCATAGATCACAACTTGAATCCAAAGCAGTGGGGGGCAGTTCCCTGTTTTTCGTGAAGAAGAAAGACACGCCCCAACGGAGAATCGTAGTTGATTCCAGGATCATAAATTCCAGGACAAAGCCCACAGCATTCCCCATGCCCAAGATCGACGACCTGCTTGCGACGGTGAGGAAGGGACGGATCTTCACCAAGTTGGATCTACGAGGGGCGTACAACCTTATACGCATGCGGGAGGGCGATGAGTGGAAGACGGCCATGTTTACGCCTTTAGGCACCTATGAATATAGAGTTATGCCGTTTGGTCTGCAAAATGGCTCCCATTGTTTCCAAGCCTTCATGCACCACGTGTTAGCGGGCCTCCTCTACAAAAATGCGTATGCTTCCTAGACGACATCCTGATCTTCTCGGAATCGCAGGAGGCTCACGAGGGAGACGTCAAGGAGGTCCTGCAGAGACTACAGGAGCACAGACTTTACGCCAAACTGGAGAAGTGCCAGTTCGACGTGACGGAGGTGGATTTCCTGGGCTACAAGCTGTCCGACAAGGGACTCGCCATGGACAGCGCCAAGGTCCGCTCGGTGTTAGACTGGAAGAGCCCGCGCAATCGGAAGGAGGTCCAGAAGTTCGTCGGCTTCGCCAACTTTTACCGCAAGTTCATCAAGGGGTTCGCGAAGGAGACGGCGGCTATCACGGACACCCTCAGCTCCAAGAAGAAGAAGTTCACCTGGACGGACCATGCGGAACAGTCTTTTCGGAGACTCAAGCATCTCTTCGCGTCCGAAGAACAGCTGCTACACGTAAACCCCGGCAAACCAATGAGGGTTGAGACTGACGCATCAGACAGAGCGGTGGGGGCGGTCCTGTTGCAGCAAGATCCGCAAGGGAACTGGAGGCCCTGCGCATTCTACTCCAGGAAACTCAGCAAGTCGGAACAGAACTACACCATCTGGGACAGGGAGTTGCTGGCCATTCATGCAGCCTTCAAGGCGTGGCGGCACTTCCTCATCGGAGCCAGACACACTGTGCAGGTCCGCACGGACCATAAGAACCTGGAGTACTGGCGCACGGCGCGGTTCCTGAACCAGAGACACATCCGCTGGGCGGAGTTCTTTGCGGATTTCGACTTCCGGATAGAATACATCCCGGGAGACAACAACGTCATGGCAGATGCACTATCCAGGAAACCGCAGTATCTCGAGGAAGCGGCACTGGTGGCGGCCAAACACATTTTCGCACCGAAAGCGTGGGCATGCGCTTCAGCCACCGTGGACCTGGACGCAGTGCGTCGCGCACTGCAGACGGATGCCTTCGCACAATCCAAGATGGAGGAGGTGCGAAGAGGCACAGCGAAGGATGACGAGTTCCAGATACGCGACGGACTGCTCACCCGCAAAGGAGCTCTCTACGTGCCTGGGGACGACCTCCGAGCTAAAGTCCTGCAGCAGTTACACGACGCGCCCAATGCTGGGCACTTCGGCAAGGACAAGACGGCGGAATTGGTGGCCAGAGACTTTTGGTGGCCCCAGATGAGGGGAGAAGTCGCGGATTACGTCTCTAGGTGTGACACATGCCAAAGGGCCAAACCAGTGCACAAGAAGCCGGCGGGACTGCTGGAACCGCTACAGACGCCGCTCGAACCGTGGGAGAAAGTGGCCCTGGACTTTGTCACAGATCTGCCCAGCTCGCGAGGCAAAACAGCGGTACTCGTGGTCGTAGACCTGTTCACCAAGATGGCGCACTTCATTCCTTGCGCGAAGGTGGCCACAGTGGAACAGACTGCCAAACTGTTCATAGACCACGTGTTCAAAGTTCACGGCTTACCACGGTCCATCCTGTCTGACCGGGGTCGCCAATTCGTCTCGAGCTTCTGGCAGAAGCTGCTGGGCATCCTGAACGTCAAGATCAACTTAGCGTCGGCACGACACCAGACCAACGGACAAGCGGAGTGGGTCAACGCCATCATGCAGCAGTACCTGCGATGCTACGCGAATCAACAGCCCTCGACCTGGGTGGACTACCTACCGCTGGCCGAGTTTGCCTACAACAACATGAAGCATGGGTCTACAGGGGTGACACCGTTCTTCGCCAACAATGGGCGGCATCCCAGAACCTTCCCGGGGTTAGAGACGAAGGGGGAGGGGGAGCCACGGGGAGCAGAGCACTTGGCAGCAGAGTTGCAGGAGGTCCACGAGCAACTCCGAAGGACCTTGGAACTAGCAAAACACGCCTACAAAGTGCAGGCAGACAGGCACAGGAGAGTCGGGGAAGACATCCAGGTGGGGGACTGGGTCTGGTTAGCGGCCCAGGCAGTGCCGGCCAGAACGTTAGCTAAGAAGAAGCTCAAACACAAGCAGTTAGGGCCTTACCAAGTCGAGGCACAAATCAACCCAGTGGCCTTCCGGTTGACACTCCCGGAGGGCTCCAGAATGCACCCGGTATTTCATAGGTCAGTCCTCACACCCTACAAGGAACCCCACAGGTTTCACGCGCCAGGGACCGCACCTCACCCACTCAGAAAGTCGCCAACGGGGGAGGGGTCACTGAGGGCGGCACCACTCAACGAGGTCACGGAGATTTTAGACTCAAGATGGGGGGAAGAGGGAGTTGAATATCTCCTCGCCAGGGAAGGTACCCCGGCCAGCGCCAACAGGTGGGTGCCGGACTATGCCTTGGAGGAGCACTACCTCAAAGACGAGTTCCATGTACTCTTCCCGCACAGACCTATGCCGGCAGATTTTCACACCCACACTTTCAACCAGCACGTTCCAGGGGTTCTCATCTGCTGAGGAAACGGCGCCAGACACAAGCTCCCCGGAGGGATCACTCTTGGGGTCTGCCACGGACCGCTCTTATTGGTGGGACACTCAACCGGAGGTGGGGTGGAGCAGGGAACTGCTAAGGGGGCCCTGGCACGCAGCATCACCCGAGGTAACAGGGGGAGAGACGGACATGGACGTGTTGGGGGAGGACCTTGGGTTCGAACACGAATGCAGAGAGATGGAAGCAGAGGAGATCGACGTCGGCGAGCCCATTACGGGCTGGCCGGATCCAACTGGTCGGCCGCACGCCAGGGGGAAGGAACTGTATCCCGCACTCACCCCCACAGCACTGGAGCACCCGGAACCCGCCCCAGAAGAGGGGAAGGGGGGAAGGGGGGCTTCGAGGGCGGGATGGATGTCAGGGGCTCAGGAGCAGAGGTACAGGGGAGAGAGGAGATGGAGAGCGAAGGGGAAGGATCTGAGGGCAGCGTAGGGGGCAAGGGGGGTCCCAGGGGAGACACACCAGAAACAAGGGGCCAGCGGGGACTCCCAAAGCAGCAGCTGGAGATCAGGACCAGCTTCCCCACCAGAGCATAGTGGGGGGGAAGAGTCCCAGGTGTCAGGGGCAGCGTCTCCTCCAGCAGGGAGAGAAGAAGAGTCGGGACTGACCACGCCTCTGTCGGAGAGTGGGGGAACAGAGGGGAGGTCAGGTCCAGCTGGCCTCCCCGAAGGGGGAAGCAGTGACAGGAGCAGTGTAACGGTCAGGAGGAGGGTTGCCGGCTGGGCGCGCGCGCCAAGTTCGAATGTACAGGCGCGCGGGACAGCAGAAAACCCGGATGGGGAACCAGGTCCTAAAGCCCGCCGGAGGCAGGGGGAAGACTCAGGGGACTCAGCGTCAGAAGAGTCTAGGAAGGGCGAGACCCCAGCTGACAGGCGGACCCAGAGGAGGAAAGAGCAAAGGAAGAGGTGGAGCAAGGCTAGGGTCTTAAACTGGTGTCTGGAGGGAGGAGACTCAGACGGAGCTTCGGCGGTCTAGAGTCTCAGACGTAGAGCTGCACGCTCCTGATGTGAAAGACAAACTGAACTTCAATACAGACTTTTGTATATAACAACGGACTGGCGTTGGTCCTTTGTGAGCTGGGACCCTGGGCAGCTCTGACAATAATGAACTAAAAAAGGTATTTAAATATACCTTCCCTAAGAAACCAGAGGCCTTCCTTTTGGGCATTGTTGGCCAGAGGGTGCTAAAGAAGGACAGAATTTTATTTATGTATGCGACAACAGCAGCAAGAATACTCATCGCAAAGTACTGGAAGATAGAAGATTTGCCCACTCTGGAAGAATGGCAGATGCAACTGATTGACTATGTGGAAATGGCAGAAATGACTGGCAGAATGCGAGACCTGGGAGAAGAGACAGTGGAAGAGGACTGGAAAAAATTTAAGGACTATTTGCAAAAGTACTGTAAAATGTATGAATGTTAGAATGATGCAGGATATAAAGACAACATGGCATTAGTAACCTAGTTGAACGAAATATGAAAATAACTGAAGTATAAGAACAAAGATGAAATTTGAATAATATTATGTCAAGTTTAAATATCTAAATATTTGATAACAAAGGGTAAAATTGGAGACATAATAGCTGAAATGTTTAATTTAAAACAAATTCTGAGAGAAGGTGAAGCATTGCTGAACATGATTTGGTAAATGGGAACACAGGAAAGGGAGAGGCGAGGGGGGTCAAGAAAGAGGGTTATGGAAGTTTGGTTTAACTATGTTGTATGTTTTATGTCTGTATTTTTGTATCGTATTGTTTTTTGTTTTGTGTGATTTCGTACTTTTTTTGTCTTTTACTGTGAAAATTTAATAAAATATCTTTTAAAAAAACATAAAAAACAAACAAAAACACCAATTTGAAATAAGCCCAATCAGAGCTTTATCATCTTCTTTTTATGTAGATGGAACCCAAAATACCTTTTTCCATTGGTTTGGGGTGATTCTGGCGCACACCCAAATAACACCATGCGAATTGAAAAAAGCCCAATCAAAGCTTATATGTCTTCTCTCTATGCATATGGAAGCGAAAAGATGGTGTTGTGTTATTTTGGTCTCATTACACACACTTTGCGATTTCTGTGTCAATGTGCATTAAAAGCAAAAAACACGAAATGAAGTAAACGCAATCCAAAATTCTTTTTTCTATGTAGTTGGAAAACAAAACAACCTGTTTGGCTTTGTTTAGGCTTATTGCACAGCTTTGCTATTTGTGGGTGAATGAACACCGAAAGAGCAATCGAAGCTTATTCGTCCTTTTACTATTGAGATGGAACCAAAACACCTATGCTTGATTTGGGCTGGTAACAAACATGTCACCTGCGATTTTTGGTTGAATGTGCATTCTAAACCCAAAAACACCAATTTGAAAAAAGCCCAATCAGAGCTTTATCATCTTTGAATCATAGAATCATAGAATCATAGAATTGGAAGAGACCACAAGGGCCATCGAGTCCAACCCCCTGCCAAGCAGGAAACACCATCAGAGCACTCCTGACATATGGTTGTCAAGCCTCTGCTTAAAGACCTCCAAAGTAGGAGACTCCACCACACTCCTTGGCAGCAAATTCCACTGTCGAACAGCTCTCACTGTCAGGAAGTTCTTCCTAATGTTTAGGTGGAATCTTCTTTCTTGTAGTTTGGATCCATTGCTCCGTGTCCGCTTCTCTGGAGCAGCAGAAAACAACCTTTCTCTCTCCTCTATATGACATCCTTTTCTATATTTGAACATGGCTATCATATAACCCCTTAACCTCCTCTTCTCCAAGCTAAACATGCCCAGCTCCCTTAGCCGTTCCTCATAAGGCATCGTTTCCAGGCCTTTGACCATTTTGGTTGCCCTCCTCTGGACACGTTCCAGTTTGTAAGTGTCCTTCTTGTACTGTGGTGCCCAGAACTGGACACAGTACTCCAGGTGAGGTCTGACCAGAGCAGAATACAGTGGCACTATTACTTCCCTTGATCTAGATGCTATACTCCTATTGATGCAGCCCAGAATTGCATTGGCTTTTTTAGCTGCCGCGTCACACTGTTGGCTCATGTCAAGTTTGTGGTCAACCAAGACTCCTAGATCCTTTTCACATGTACTGCTCTCAAGCCAGGTGTCCCCCATCTTGTATTTGTGCCTCTCATTTTTTTTGCCCAAGTGCAATACTTTACATTTCTCCCTGTTAAAATTCATCTTGTTTGTTTTGGCCCAGTTCTCTAATCTGTCAAGGTCGTTTTGAAGTGTGATCCTGTCCTCTGGGGTGTTAGCCACCCCTCCCACTTTGGTGTCATCTGCAAATTTGATCATGATGCCCTTGAATCCATAATCCAAGTAGTTGATAAAGATGTTGAATAAGACCGGGCCCAAGACAGAACCCTGTGGCACCCCACTAGTCACTCTTCTCCAGGATGAAGAGGAAGCATTGATGAGCACCCTTTGGGTTCGGTCAGTCAGCCAGTTAAAAATCCACTGAGTGGTAGCATAGTCAAGACCGCATTTTACCAGCTTCTTTATAAGAATATCATGGGGCACCTTGTCAAATGCCTTGCTGAAATCAAGGTAGGCTACATCCACTGCGTTCCCTTCATCTACCAGGTTTGTAATTCTGTCAAAAAACGAGATCAGGTTAGTCTGACATGACTTATTTTTCAGAAATCCATGCTGACTATTGGTGATCACAGCTTTCCTTTCTAGGTGCTCACAGACTGTTTGCTTAATGATCTGCTCCATAATCTTCCCTGGTATTGATGTCAGACTGACTGGGCTGTAATTATTTGGGTCCTCTCGTTTCCCCTTTTTGAAAATAGGGACAACATTTGCCCTCCTCCAGTCTGCCGGGACTTCACCTGTTCTCCAGGAATTCTCAAAGATGACTGCCAGTGGTTCTGAGATCGCATCTGCCAGTTCTTTTAATACTCTTGGATGAAGTTCATCTGGCCCTGGAGACTTGAATACATCTAAACTAGCCAAGTATTCTTGTACTATCTCCTTAGTTATTCTGGGCTGTGTTTCCTTTGCTGAATCATTTGCTCCAAATTCTTCAGGTCGGGCATTGTTTTCTTTATCGGAGAAGACTGAGGCAAAGAAGGCATTGAGGAGTTCAGCCCTTTCTGTGTCACCATCTTCTCCTCTGAGTGACCCCACTGTTTCTTTGTTCTTCCTTTTGCTACGAACATACCCGTAAAAGCCTTTTTTGTTGCTTTTAACCTCTCTAGCAAGCCTGAGTTCATTCTGTGCTTTAGCTTTTCTGACTTTGTGTCTACACGTGCTGGCTATTTGTTTGAATTCCTCTTTGGTGGTTCCCCCCCTTTTCCATTTTTTGTACACATCCTTTTTTAATCTTAACTCAGTTAAAAGTTCTTTAGATAGCCACCCTGGCTTCTTTAGGTCACCTTCCATGTTTCCATCTCATTGGTATTGCCTGACGTTGTGCTTTTACTATCTCCCTCTTAACAAACTCCCAGCCATCATGAACTCCCTTTCCTTTTAGTATTACTGTCCATGGGATCTCACCCAGCACTTCCCTAAGTTTTATGAAGTCGGCTTTCTTAAAGTCAAGAAATTGAGTCCTAGTATGCTTGGCTGCTCCTTTCCGCTGTATAGTAAACTTCAGAAGAGCATGATCACTCGCGCCTAATGATCCTTCCACTTCTACCCCACTAACCAGGTCATCAACATTGGTTAGGACCAGATCTAAAATGGCTGTTCCTCTTGTTGCTTCTCCCACTTTCTGGACAATGAAGTTGTCTGCAAGGCCAGTGAGGAATCTGTTTGACCTTATGCTCTTGGCTGGGTTTGAAATCCAACAAATATCCGGGTAACTGAAGTCCCCCATTACTACTATCTCCCTTCCTTTTGCATGCTTGGCCATCTGTTCCAGGAAGGCATCATCTATGTCCTCCGTTTGGCTTGGGGATCTATACTAAACTCCCACAATGAGGTCTCTGTTATGTTTCTCTCCCTTAATTTTGACCCAAATGCTCTCACTTTGGCTTTGAGGTTCTAAATCTTGGATCTCTTCACAGGTATACACATCCCTGACATATAACGCTTCCAGTGAAATCAGCGGAGAGAGCACAGGACCTCCGCTTGGCACGCCCACGCTGCGCAGAAGGCTTCCACGCAGAGAATCTAGGAGGAGACTTGGAGTCAAGCAACTTTTATGTTGGAAGAAATTTAGGTCACACCCACTGACGGATTCTGCCAGTGACTAAGACAGTCGCGTTTCAAGGGCTGTCAAACCAGGGAAAGTTTTAGCTATACGACTAGCTTGCAGCAGTTTGCAGTTTACGCACAAGCAACCCCAATTCCCATTACAGCAATCCGTCAGTCCCTTGTTGCTTGTGCGGAGAGCAGCAGAGGCAGTGTCATGAGTCAAGCTGGAGGAGCAGGCGCCGGAGAGGGGCCAGGAAGGAACCAACGCTCGAAGAGAGAAACAGAGAGTTGGAGCAGCAACTGGCTATAGTAGCGGCGCGGCTGGATGAAAGGCGGACTCAGGATGCCCAGGGGAAGCCCAACCCCATCGCAAGGAAGGTACCGGGACTAGTGCAGAAGTTTTCAGGCAACCCCAGAGACTATAATGCTTTTAAGACAGATGTGCAATATGCGCTGGACCTGCAGTATGAGGACTTTGCAGACGATGGGGGGAGGGTCGCTTTTGTGATAGGGCACCTGGAAGGCGGGGCCAGAGAATGGATTAGGCCCTTAATGGCATCGGAGAATGCCGCCTTAAAGAACTTGAGGAAATTTTTTAGCGCCATGGACCATATGTTCTCAAGTGATGTGGAGCAAAGCGTGACACGCCAGCAGCTGATGGAGTGCAAACAAGGGAACCAATCAGTGAGAGAGTACTGGTCACGATTTGCAATGCTAATCCACAAACTCGGGTGGGAACTGGGTTCAGAACCAGTGCAAATGCTATTTGAGGAAGGCTTAGCCTCTTGGGTAAAAGATGAACTTTCCCGCTCGCCCCGCCCGCAATCGATGGACCAGCTGACTAAAATGGCGCTTGCTGTGGGAGTATGCCAAGAGGCGCGCGCTCTGGAAAGGCGGGAAGGGAGAGTGGAGCGTTGGCATGACAATCGCATTCCAGACGTGCCTGGGCCACCTGCACCACCCGTGCTGCCCGCGGAACCAATGGAAATTGGAGGAGCGCGCGTGCGCGGGGTTTCAAACTCCGGCGAGGTTCGCAAGAAAGAGGGGAAAACGACCAGGAAGTGTTTTCTCTGCCTACAGCCGGGACATTTTGCCAGAGTCTGCCCTCAGAGAAAAGCGTGGTAAGGAATGGTGGGGGCCGCGGGGGGAGAGCAGGAGCAGGGAAACGGCAAGGCTTGGCTGCAGGAGAGCGGGCACAGCAGCCAGGCGAGCAACCAGTGAAGGTGCCCAAACCAGACCCCCCCCGGGCAGCAATAGCCATAGAGGTGGTGTTAGAACTCCCCAACGGACACCCTATTAAGGTGAAGGCATTGCTGGATTCTGGCAGCTCTTGCAACTTCTTTAGCAGGGATTTTGCACTAGAACACCAACTCCAGGTGGTGCCTCTCGAACACCCCCTGCAAGTAACAACCATTGATGGGAGAGAACTCTTGGGGGGGGGAGTGACCCACTAGACCCCTCCCATGAAAACGAGGGTCTCCAGACACACTGAGACAATTGCCTTTCACGTTGCCACATTAGCAGGGCCACCAATCATACTGGGAATGAGCTGGCTGGCACTGCACGATCCAGTAGTGGGGTGGCACCAGCGGACAGTCACCTTTGGGTCAGCTCACTGCGTAGAGCACTGCCACGAAGGGGAAGCCCCGAGGATGGCAGTAGCCAGGATGGCAGGGATAGCGGTGGGAGAAAAGGTGAGAGTACTGTTATTGGTTTCAGAACTCACAGGGTTAAGGAGTTCTGTGTGACGTCTCTTACCTGAGGCGTGGTTAGAAACTCTTATGGGAGTGGATTGACTCTGAGAGTTTCAGTCTGGTTTCGCTTTTGCGGAGAGAGGACGCAAGATGGGTGGCTTTCACCAGGTTTGAAGTTAAACTTCATGATTAAAGGCTAAGAAGATAAGGAACGCCTTTGTGTCTGAATTTATTACTGCAATTGCTTCACCGCTGTGTTTATCTCTGCTACCGGCAAGAGGGAGAGGCAGGAAGGATTTTTGGATCAGCACGGACAGACAGCAGAGCTGCGCAAAGGGAAGCGTGCTGGACTCCATGTTTGTTTTTCTTGGAACTCATGGCAACTTTGGCCTCTCCGTTGCCATAGGTTATGGGTGCTTGCCAACGCTTTGAAGCATTGCAGGAACGTCCCACGTGTGTGTGGGGAAGCCAGCAGGAGAGTTGCTGGGTCCAGCTGGAGCTCTGGAGCTGTTTCTCTGAGGCTGGAAGGAGCTCGCTGGGAGGAGAAGCCGATCTGCCAGAGGCCGGAGGAAGCTGATACCAGTCGTGAGTAAGCTTACCCCGGGGGAGAAGGAGATGGCTCAGTCCCAGGAACATGGCTTTGAGCTTAAGCTGCCATGTGAGAAGTTAACCACTAAAACGTGGTTGGAGTGGAGTTATTTAGCAGAGTTGTCCTTAGTTGGAGCCAAGCTCTGGGAATTGGTGAAGCCGATGTCTTCGTCAGCTGGGGCTGTTGCAAGCCAACGTGAAGCTGAGGAGCGTGTTCTGGCTTTTCTGGCTGAGAATGTAAGTGCTGATTTAAGGCCTATAGTTCTGGATGCAAGGAAACCTGCGGTCGCTTGGCTAGCTCTACAGGAAGTGTGCAAAGCTGGGGGCGGAAGCAAGGGCCGGGAGACGGCTGCATCGGAACAGGAGAGGCAAGAGGGCACTGACCACCTTCGTGGAAGCCGGTGCACAGCTGGGAAAGGCTGTGGGACCCCTGAGGGGGACGAAGGGACTATTGCCACTGCTGCTGTTGCTGCCAGTTTCGCAGGGTCTCAAAGCTGCGCAGGTGATGCAACATGTCTGCGTGAGGAGCTTGGAGAGAGGCAAGCTGCTGGGGGCCCTTTACCCACCACTGGGGGTGCAGGAAAGCGTCCTGGGAGCCCTGGGAGCAGTGGGGGGGCGGTGAGCAGTAAAAGCACAAAAAAGCCTCTTTTTCCAAAGGCTGCCAAGAGTTGTTTGCGTCGTAAGTCGAAGCCTGGGAAACAGGACAGAGCTAGATGCGTCAAGGTCAGCCATCTGCCTCAGAGGGAGATAACGGCTGCAGAGTTGTCTGGGAACTCTGAGATAAGTCCAGTCTTCGGAGCAACGAGAGAAGTTGCGGTTTCGGACGCTGCCAAGGACAGGGGGTGCAGCGGGACGTTTGTTGGCATGGCAACACTACAGAACAATTCCAGCAGGGACACAGCTGTGAAGTTTATAATCGACAGTGGAGCGAGTCATCACCTGATTGGAGAGACACCTGCTGGGGGGCTGCGGGACTGCAGGGCTGTTTTGGATGGGAAAATTGTGCAGTTTGCAAACGGTTCCCAAAAGCAAGTTTCTGACATTGTTGACGTGTATGTTCCTTTTTTGCAGGCGCAGCTGGAGATCTACGTTGTGCCAGGAATGTATTGTTGTCTGTTATCTGTACCAGCTCTTGTAAAAGAAGGGTACAAAATTTGTTTTGAAAATAACACCTGTTCTATTTCCAGAGGGGGGAAGCTGCTTGTCAACGTGGAAGGCAAGGACAATCTCTTTGTTCTGGAGACACCTCTGGAGGGTGGGGGGAATGCAGGAAAAGCACAGGCGCAGTGTGCTAGTGTTCCCAGTCATGATTCATGTGTTCATGTATGGCACAAGAGAATGTCTCATGCTTGTTCGGAAGATGTTAAAAGGTTGCCCGGCTGCACCAAAGGTTGTAAAATCACACCATGTGAGGGATCCCTAGTGTGCAGGGCATGCAGCAAGGTTCAAAGGTGCAGGTTTCCCGGGGTAAAGAGGGTAACCACAAAACCTTTTGAGTTGGTTCACACAGACCTTACAGGACCCATGAAGTGTGAGAGTCTGGGTGGGGCCAGGTTTCTGCTAACAATGGCAGATGATTTTTCTCAGAATTTATGGTGTTTCTCTCTCAGGTCACAGAGGGAGGCAGCGCAACTGATCCAGGATTGGGTTGCGGAGGTGGAACTAAGGTTCTCCACCAAGGTGCAAGAGTTCAGGAGCGACCGTGGGTCACAGTTCACTGGGTCTGCTCTGAAGGAATTCTTCAAGGAAAAGGGAATTCGTCACCAGGTGACGGGTGCAAAGTCTCCTCAAGAGAGAGGCGTGGCAGAGCACAGGAGTGAAACACTGGCTGAAGCTGTCAGGGTTTTGCTGTGTGACTCTGGGCTGCCTCAGAGCTTTTGGAGTGAGGCTTGGAAGTTTGCCAGCTTTGTTTTTAACAGGTCCTACAATCACGATGTAGGTGACACACCGTATTTTCTGTTGCACAAGAGGAAGCCACAGGTGCATTTCTTCCGTTCGTTTGGTTCTAGGGCTTCAGTGCCGATACCAACAGCGCAACGGAAGGAGGGTGGTCCTAGGTGCCAGGACATGATCTTCTGTGGGTATGATCCTGCGACAAATGGGTGGAAGTTTGCATACCCAGAGGGTGATCAGACCAAGCTGCTGGTCAGCAAGCATGCTGAGTTCTTTGAGCAGGGTGGTTGGTCACGGCCTAAGGTTGGTTCTGATTTTCTCTCAGAATGTCTGTCCGATTCTGAGGGGGAGGAAGAAAGGGAGGAAGGAGAGGCAAAGGCGGAGCCTGTTGCTGAAGACCAGGTTGCTGATGATGGTCAAGCACAGGGGTGGGTTTCTCCACAGGTTAAGATGGAACCCAAGAGCGAGCCTTCATCTCCTGTTAGCCATGTGCAGGAGGCCCGAAGACGCAGCAAGTCAGAGGGGGAATCTTCTGAGCTTGCTGGAGACACACTTGCTGACCCCAGTGGGTCAGGAGGAGCGCCCGAGGTTGTACTCCGGCGGTCAACTCGGACCACAAAGGGGATTCCACCTGAGAGGTTTCAGGTCACCAGTGCGTGGGTTGGTTTCGCACAGTGTGATTCTGGGAGTGTGGAAGGGATTCAACAATTGCCTGGGATAGATGCCAGTGGGAGGCAAAAGGCAATGGGAGGTGAGTTGAACTCAAAGAGGTCTGTAAATAGGGGTTCACAGTTTCCCTCAGGGTTCGAGACGAGAGGGGGTGTTATTGGTTTCAGAACTCACAGGGTTAAGGAGTTCTGTGTGACGTCTCTTACCTGAGGCGTGGTTAGAAACTCTTATGGGAGTGGATTGACTCTGAGAGTTTCAGTCTGGTTTCGCTTTTGCGGAGAGAGGACGCAAGATGGGTGAGCTTTCACCAGGTTTGAAGTTATGCTGTTAAACTTCATGATTAAAGGCTAAGAAGATAAGGAACGCCTTTGTGTCTGAATTTATTACTGCAATTGCTTCACCGCTGTGTTTATCTCTGCTACCGGCAATAGGGAGAGGCAGGAAGGATTTTTGGATCAGCACGGACAGACAGCAAAGCTGCGCAAAGGGAAGCGTGCTGGACTCCATGTTTGTTTTTCTTGGAACTCATGGCAACTTTGGCCTCTCCGTTGCCATAAGTACCACCTCAGTATGCAGACCTGGAAGAAGTTTTCAGTGAGAAAGAGGCGGATAGACTACCCCCTCACAGGCCCTTTGACTGTCAGATCAACCTACTCCCAGGGGCTCAGTTACCAGTGGGTAAGCTGTACGCCATGTCAGACAGGGAGATGCAGGAGTTGAGGAAGTTCATTGACAAGAACCTGAAGAGGGGCTTTATACGAGAATCAAGGGCGGTGGGGGGCAGTCCAGTGTTCTTTGTGGACAAAAGAGACTCCAAGGAGCCCCGCTTGGTCGTAGATTATAGGTCGGTCAACCGGGTATCGGAACCAGTGACCTTCCCTATGCCCAGAATTGATGACATTTTGGCCAGGGTAAGGAAAGGGAAGGTTTTTACCAAGTTGGACCTTCAAGGGGCGTACAATTTGATAAGGATGAGGGAGGGGGATGAATGGAAAACCATGATGTTCACCCCTCTGGGGGCCTTTGAGTACCTCGTGATGCCCCTCGGATTACAATCGGGTTCCAGCACATTTCAAGCTTTCATGAACCACGTGTTGGGGTCCCTGCTGTACAAGAATTGTGTGGCCTTCCTGGACGACGTACTTATCTACTCAGAGAACGAGGAGCAGCATCTGAAAGATGTCAAGAAAGTGCTGAAAAGGCTGCAGGAGCATCAGCTGTGGGTCAAACTGGAGAAATGCCAATTCCACGCCCGAGAGGTGGGGGGAGAGCTTCCAAGATGGCGCCGGCAAGGGCAGCCCTGCTCTAAGCTCCATGCTAGTCGTGCAGTTTTTTATTAGTTTTTAACAGTTTTATTAATTTCTTTTTACCTGTTTTAATTGCTAGCTAAGGCATTTAAACCTACAAGTGACACAGCAATTTGTCTCCCTTGTTGGAAGGACACTGAATCACCGGCTACACAAGGAACTAGAAGGCAAGCGTTGGTTAAAATTACTCCCGGGCACTGGATCACCGCTGCTGTAGCTGTAGCCTGGAGACAGGGTCTGAGCGGAGTCTCAATACTTGGGGAAGGGAAAGAAGCCAAGCCGAAGTTTTGAAGCCAGGCCAGGGGAGGACCAGAGGAGACCATAGGAGTCCTCAGGTGCCTGGACAAGCAGCTGAACCCGACGGGCTTGAGGACCCAGCCTCCCTCCCGAGCCGCTTTCTCCAGCTGCACTTCGTCATCCTACCAGCTAGTGTGGAAAGCTGTGAGGCTGTGAGGCTTCGGGTTGCTGAAATTACACTTTGAGAGGCAAAGAAGAAGTCTACGGCAGAGAGAGGTGAGAAGAAAGGAGACGGAAGTTCCAATTAAACAAAACAAAAGCCTGGAAGTTCGCAAAGCGGTGAGACCCTTCTGTTTTAAGTAAAGCCTGCCTTCACTTACCCCAGAGACCGAATAGGGGAGGGACGGGGGACCGGATAAAGATTTAAATTGAGAGCCCTTGACTTGTATAATTAACCGTGAAGAGGGCTGAGCTGGAGAAGATTTACTAGAGCCCTCAACAGGAGTAAATCTCTATCGGAATTTTACTCTTATTATAGCTCTTCAACGAACTGTGGAGAAATCCCTGGAGTTAAATACTCAGCTGCACAGCTAAATCACTGACTGTGGTAGGAAGTTCCCTTCTTCTCTCCTGTATTATTTATATTATTTAGTTCATATCTACTGTGGCTATGGGCAAGAGGAAACGCCTCAGAGAAGCAGAGGAATTACTGCTTCTCCCTAGCCCCAAGCTACAAGCTAAGGGAAGAAGAGTCCAGTCAAATCCTCAAGCAGCAGTTACTACACACAATAGATTTCTTCCACTAAGTGACTTGGATGTAGCCATTCCCAAGCCCCAAAATACCATCTTACACACTTGTAATCTAACGAGCACTCCCATTAAAGGTGGGTCTGACGTGGATGGAAAAAAGATCCAGGATAAAGAGAACCAGCTGGGAAATGAGTCCTCCCATTTACAATTAGTCATTAGGACACTGGACTGTATATTTAAAAAGATAGACTTTCTGACGTGCTCAATTTCCAAGCTAACTGAAAAAGTGATGGATATGGATGCCAAAATTGCCCTCAAAAATAACTACCAGAGGGGACCTCCACGGATAGCCCCACCAAAATCTGGGGCAAAGGGGATGAGAAAATACAAACTAAACAATCTCATGTGTAAGCAAAATCTAACACTGCAACCAAAGAAGGTGTGCCTAACGATAAGGTCAGAGATATGGGACTGGTCAAGCTTAGAAGGAGCTAAAATTGCCCTAAGTAAAATCCTGAGAATAAGCACAGTTCATATCGATCTTCGTGCTTTACTTCCGCTAACTCAATCAAATGGCCCTTACAAAGTTATTTTAGCCTTCCATTCGCTGAGATTACCCTTATTAATAATAAGAGAAAAATGGAAATTCATAAAAACAAAAATCATACCCACAAGGGTTTTTGCGGACAGCATAGTAAATCCACTACTTGTGGAAAAAGGGAAAGAGACATTAGATTCAGAAACAAGCTCTATAAAATCGCCAGACAAAGAGATCTTGCTCTCCCCACAGAGAACGGAGGAGATCGTCTGCAGCCCACAACTAGGAATGAATTTGGGTAGTTCCAGAATATCCAGTGGTGAAAGCGCCCTTATGAATTCATTTGATGAATTACAATCACAAGAAAAAGAAAAAATAATAAATAAATTAGACAAATTAAGAGAGAAGATGTTTCAGGCCAAAAGTAAAATAGGAAACAAAGAAATTCAAACAAACAGGGCCATTGAAGGCTCGGTGGACCTTCTCCAATTTAGCCCACAGCCCCAAAATAGGTCTATAAAATCCAAGGCAACGATACAGACAATCGTCCCGCCACCTTCATTAGTTAATTTGGAACCAGCTCATCCTGTACCAACCGGAATGGATATATCTACTAAAGAACAGCAAAATGTAAACAAAATTTCGACACATTCCTCAATGCCTGACCTGGAGTCATCATTATCGGACGGAGAATCCCTAGCTGATGATCTAGAAGTTCAATCTGTTATCGATACGGACTGGACAGAAGACCCCTTGGGCCATATAAATAAGATGATATACCCATGGAAGGAAAATCTAATAATAGCTAAAACTTGTACCGACCTAATCTCTGCCCCCCTAGGTGATAAGCTCTCTGATAAAACAAGGGATTTCAGAGAGGAGATCAGACCAAACCAGGACACTACCCCTATAGGACCGAGCGAGCAGAGCATAATTATAAACAGCTCAAGAGGCACACCTGCGTCAAAAGGAGAGAAGTCATCTACTATTAGTCAAAGGAAAATTACTGACTTCTTTAAATCTGACAACCCAAGATCAGCGTTCCCCCCTTCTCCATTGTGACTACCCAAACCCCAGTCAAATCTCTCCCCCCCCCCCCCCGTTCTCCTTTTTAAGCTGGAACATAGCAGGTTGGAAGGGGAAAAAATCTGACCCGGACCTTGTAAAACTAATAAACTTACACCAAGTAATTCTTTTACAAGAAACATGGGAAGAGGGGAGAGTAGATATTAATGGTTTTGATGTTACATCATTACCGGCATGCCCGTCTACTAAAGGAGGCCGGCCTAGTGGAGGATTAGTTATAGCAATTTCCTTGAAAATACAGGCAAAACTCACGCTTGTAAATGTTTCTACCTTTGCAATTACAGCCCTGATTACGGATAAAAATTTTGAACTTGTTATAACAAATGTCTATCTTCCTCCTGGACGCAACACTGCAGACTTATACAATAAATGGGGAATTTTGGAGGAACATCTTACTCTTTGTCTCTCCAAATACCCCAATATACCCAATGTTATAGCAGGGGACTTCAATGCTCGCATTGCAACAAACTGGGAGTCTTTAATCAAAGCCAAATGGTGGATAACTCCAGAATTCATTAATGACCTCGCCCTCCATACTCAAAGACTTTCCAAAGACAAAAGGGTAAATGAAGCAGGAACCCTTCTTTACCAATTGGTACTACGTCTAAACTTAGTGATTCTAAACGGGAACTGCCCGCCAGACGTACCGGGTGATTTTACACACATAAGCTCCTCTGCAAACAGTGTCCTGGATTATATGTTAGTATCTCATGACATTTTCCCCAAATTTTCCCATTTTAAAGTTGAAAATATTCAACTGAGCGACCACCTACCGTTGGTCGCCACAATGACTATAGACTGGACCCCAGATGGAGACAGGCACCCAACACATCTGATTACGAACTCAGTATTGCAAATCAAAAGTGTTAAATGGTCCGAATTACAGGCCCAAAAATACTCAGCATATTTCCAACAAGGGCTAAAACAAGCATATTCAGGCTTAATTGAGGACTACTACGATTATGACCAAACTCTAAGACTATTCTCGAATCTGTCAGAAGATCTATCGTCCTTTTTCTCTGTTCCGACGCATAAAATAAACCGAACACAAAGGAAGATAGGTGCATTGTGGTTCAATAGTGCTTGTAAACAGGCTAGACAACTTCTTGGTAACATCTACAAAGAATATAAAGCAACGGTCCTGCCAAAAGAATATTTCCAAGCAAAATCGGCCTACAAGCAAATTCAAAAGGGAGCTAGACAGGAATGGCAAGTGAATCAATGGTGGGCAATCATAGAAGCCTCATCATTACGGAACTCCAGACAATTTTGGCTCCTGGTAAATCAAAGAACTAAAAGATACCCTTTAACTATTATTCCTGTCCCGGTTTGGGAATCATACTTAAAAAATTATTTTGCCACAACTGACTGTACTGCTAACACAAGAGATGAATTTCAAGAACAGCTTCCCCTCTGGCCCCCCACTGATCCGGAGGACATCCATGATTTGATCGTTAAACTCAAAACAGGGAAAGCGCCTGGGCCAGACCTGATCCCGGCAGAAGCTATAAAATACCATGCGGACTGGTGGGCTTAAGTCCTGGCGACCATTTTTGATGCCGTTAACAACTCTGGAATGATCCCGGAAGTATGGAAGGACGCTATTATCGTTCCAATCCACAAAAAGGGCTCACCAGACGACCCAGGAAATTATAGAAATATCAGTCTGCTCTCAATAGTGGGGAAACTGTATGCCCGCTTCCTGTTGAACAGACTTACCCAATGGGCCGAAGAGAAAAAATTAATTGGGCCCGAACAAGCTGGATTTCGCCCAAAACAGTCAACAATTAATCATATTCTAATTTTACAGCATCTTGCCTGGAAATATTCCACCCCAAAGGGTGGCCAACTCTGTGTGGCATTCATTGATCTAAAGGCAGCATTCGATAGTATCCCCAGAAACATCCTCTGGGAAAAACTCACCCGCTGGGGCATCGACAGAAGGCTTCTCTGGCTAATAATTAAACTCCATGAGAACTCAGTGGCCAGAGTGAGACTCACTCCGGAGGGCGATCTCACCAATTCAATTCCCATTAACAGAGGTGTCCGACAGGGCTGTATATTGGCTCCATTCCTGTTTAATTTATTCATAAGCAACATGAGGACTCCCCTAACAGAGGCTCAAGAAAGGATTCACGCACCCCGCCTAGCACTTTATCGTTGCCCTCTGTTACTATATGCGGATGACGCAGTCATCCTCTCCTTTTCTAGAGTAGGTCTCAGGAGGGCCTTAAAATTTTTTGGATCATATTGTAACACAAATTCCCTTACAATTAATTATGGAAAATCTAAGATCCTAGTTTTCTCAAAGAGCCGGAAACTCCATAATTGGAGAATTGATGGGAGAGTCATCGAACCAGTTTATAGATTCCAATACTTGGGAGTTTGGTTACAACATAACCTTAGATGGAAGGCCCATGTAGCTTATGTTACAAACAGAGCCAAAGCTATCTCCTTGGCGATCTTGCGATTCTTCTTCACCGATGGAGCCCTCCACATCCCATCGGCGTTGAAAGTGTTCAAGGCCAAGGTGATCCCGACAATTGCTTATGCCATCTCAACTTGGGGGACTTTTGTCAACCTATCTCACCTACAGGTTATTCAAAATCAGTTTTTAAGAGGGATATTGAAACTGCCCAACTGTGTAAGTAATACAGCGTTACACATGGAACTTAATATTGTATCCCTGGAAAACGCCCTGTGGAAGCACATACTCTGTCACTGGTTATCTCTATGGCACAATCTCCCAAACTTGTATTTGATACAATGTATGTGGAGAGATGATTTCCAGAGCCCATGGGTAAAAAATTTACAACTGAAAATTACGGCAATGGGAATCTCCCCATCTAAATTACTAGAGCAGGACATAGTTCCAGCTAAAAGAACAGTAACCTGTAAACTAGAGGAGATGGACTTGCAGCAGAAAATGGTGTTGGGCAATGGTACCTGCTCACCTCAAAACCTTGGTTTATTACCCCTCTTAAGGCTCCCAAACTATTTGAATTCCTTAACTTCTTCGACTCATAGATATGCCTTTATAAAGGCAAGATTCAACGCCTTCCCATCGAACGTGCTGAGAAATAGATTTTCCAATGGACAGATATCGCTCTTATGTGATTGTAATTGTGGGGCACCGGAATCGTTGCATCACATAATCTTTGATTGTGCTTCTCACTCATCGGCCAGGAGCAAGTTTCTTGATCCATATCTAAAGGGAATCGCCGATGATTGGAATGAAGCCAAACTGAGATATCTACTAAATGATGAAGATCCCCTAAGATCACTCACGGTTGCCAGATTCTTGATCAGCGTCCTATCCCTAAAGAAGAAAAACGGACTCCTGTGCGGCTCAGATGACCCTTTTAAACCATGATATATGTTTTAGGATGTAACTAGGTGATATCACCACTGATGTCTTTTATTAATTTATGAGCAGAAGACGATGTCTATGTTGCAAATTTATTGTAATGTATGTTGTTGGGTCTTTTGCTTATTTTGCTTTGGTTCTTGTCTGTTCTTGTAAGTTTTTAGCTGTTTTAAATTTGGAGGTTTAAGTATATATATGTTGGTGGGAAACTGTCGTGTGACGGGCCAATGGCCGTAATAAATATCAATCAAGAATGGAAATAAAAAGTCCATTGTATAAAATACATTTGAGGGTCACTTGAGCAGGAAGCACGTGAGGCGCAGCAAAACACAGGCCGATAAACAGTAGACAAAGCCCATCTTTCCCAAACATCGCAGGAAAAGGCCAGAATTTACGAAGCGCATGAACCATCACAGCTTTCCTCAATGATGAAGCAATTGCTAATATATAATCATAGATCTAGGGAGTTTGAAAGGGCCACGAGGCTCATCTAGGCTTACCCCCTGCAATGTGGGAATCTTTGCCAAAGAGCTTCCCTCTTGTGGCTTATCCCCACAACAGATACTGACTTTGGATTTTGGTCAAGCAAACAGTCTAATCCAGGCATTCCCAACCTGCGGCCCTCCAGATGTTTTTGTCCTACAACTCCCATGATCCCTACCTCACAGGACCAGTGGTCAGGGATGATGGGAATTGTAGTCCAAAACATCTGAAGGGCCGACGGCTGGGGATGCCTGGTCTAATCTGTCAGTGCCTAAATGATCTCAAGTGTCAGAACAACTTGACTGCTATCAGGAAATTTCCCACCGTCCCATTTCGACTCTCCAGCACCTGATCTGCATCACCAAGCAATCCCAAAATGCCGACAGCTTTGAACCTTGCAAGATCAAATGTCTCGCCCTGGACTGGACTCGAGGGACGATTCCGACAGATTCCACATGGGAAACGCTCATGTCCCATGTAGCACCAAATCAGTAGTGCATGTGCTTTATAAAAAGCCTTGAGGAGATGATTGTGTTGTTGTTTAGTCGTGTCCAACTCTTCGTGACCCCCTGGACCAGAGCATGCCAGGCACTTCTGTCTTCCACTGCCTCCCGCAGTTTGGTCCAACTCATGCTGGTAGCTTCGAGAACACTGTCCCACCATCTCGTCCTCCGTTGTCCCCTTCTCCTTGTGCCCTCCATCTTTCCCAACACCAGGGTCTTTTCCAGGAAATCCAGGAAATGCTGGGTGAGATCCCATGGACAGTAATACTAAAAGGAAAGGGAGTTCATGATGGCTGGGAGTTTGTTAAGAGGGAGATAGTAAAAGCACAACGTCAGGCAATACCAATGAGACTGAAACATGGAAGGTGCCTAAAGAAGCCAGGGTGGCTATCTAAAGAACTTTTAACTGAGTTAAGATTAAAAAAGGATGTGTACAAAAACTGGAAAAGGGGGGAAACCAACCAAAGAGGAATTCAAACAAATAGCCAGCACGTGTAGACACAAAGTCAGAAAAGCTAAAGCACAGAATGAACTCAGGCTGGCTAGAGAGGTTAAAAGCAACAAAAAAGGCTTTTATGGGTATGTTCGTAGCAAAAGGAAGAACAAAGAAACAGTGGGGTCACTCAGAGGAGAAGATGGTGAAATGCAAACAGGGGACACAGAAAGGGCTGAACTCCTCAATGCCTTCTTTGCCTCAGTCTTCTCCGATAAAGAAAACAATGCCCGACCTGAAGAATTTGGAGCAAATGATTCAGCAAAGGAAACACAGCCCAGAATAACTAAGGAGATAGTACAAGAATACTTGGCTAGTTTAGATGTATTCAAGTCTCCAGGGCCAGATGAACTGCATCCAAGAGTATTAAAAGAACTGGCAGATGTGATCTCAGAACCACTGGCAGTCATCTTTGAGAATTCCTGGAGAACAGGCAAAGTCCCGGCAGACTGGAGGAGGGCAAATGTTGTCCCCATTTTCACAAAGGGGAAAAGAGAGGACCCAAATAATTATCGCCCAGTCAGTCTGACATCAATACCAGGGAAGATTCTGGAGCAGATCATTAAGCAAACAGTCTGTGAGCACCTAGAAAGGAATGCTGTGATACCAATAGTCAGCATGGATTTCTGAAAAATAAGTCATGTCAGACTAACCTGATCTCCTTTTTTGACAGAATTACAAGCCTGGTAGATGAAGGGAACGCAGTGGATGTAGCCTACCTTGATTTCAGCAAGGCATTTGACAAGGTGCCCCATGATATTCTTGTAAAGAAGCTGGTAAAATGCGGTCTTGACTATGCTACCACTCAGTGGATTTGTAACTGGCTGACTGACCGAACCCAAAGGGTTCTCATCAATGGTTCCTCTTCATCCTGGAGAAGAGCGACTAGTGGGGTGCCACAGGGTTCTGTCTTGGGCCCGGTCTTATTCAACATCTTTATCAACGACTTGGATGATGGATTCAAGGGCATCCTGATCAAATTTGCAGATGACACCAAACTGGGAGGGGTGGCTAACACCCCAGAGGACAGGATCACACTTCAAAACGACCTTGACAGATTAGAGAACTGGGCAAAAACAAACAAGATGAATTTTAACAGGGAGAAATGTAAAGTATTACACTTGGGCAAAAAAAATGAGAGGCACAAAAACAAGATGGGGGACACCTGGCTTGAGAGCAGTACATGTGAAAAGGATCTAGGAGTCTTGGTTGACCATAAACTTGACATGAGCCAACAGTGTGACGCAGCAGCTAAAAAAGCCAATGCAATTCTGGGCTGCATCAATAGGAGTATAGCATCTAGATCAAGGGAAGTAATAGTGCCACTGTATTCTGCTCTGGTCAGACCTCACCTAGAGTATTGTGTCCAGTTCTGGGCACCACAATTCAAGAAGGACACTGACAAACTGGAACGTGTCCAGAGGAGGGCAACCAAAATGGTCAAAGGCCTGGAAACGATGCCTTATGAGGAACGGCTAAGGGAGCTGGGCATGTTTAGCCTGGAGAAGAGGAGGTTAAGGGGTGATATGATAGCCATGTTCAAATATATAAAAGGATGTCACATAGAGGAGGGAGAAAGGTTGTTTTCTGCTGCTCCAGAGAAGCGGACACGGAGCAATGGATCCAAACTACAAGAAAGAAGATTCCACCTAAACATTAGGAAGAACTTCCTGACAGTAAGAGCTGTTTGACAGTGGAATTTGCTGCCAAGGAGTGTGGTGGAGTCTCCTTCTTTGGAGGTCTTTAAGCAGAGGCTTGACAACCATATGTCAGGAGTGCTCTGATGGTGTTTCCTGCTTGGCAGGGGGTTGGACTCGATGGCCCTTGTGGTCTATTCCAACTCTATGATTCTATGATTCTCTTCTCATGAGGTGGCCAAAGTCTTGGAGCCTCAGCTTCAGGATGTGTCCTTCCAGTGAGCACTCTGGGCTGATTTCCTTCAGAATGGATAGGTTTGATCTTCTTGCAGTCCATGGGACTCTCAAGAGTCTCCTCCAGCATCATAATTCAAAAGCATCAATTCTTCGGCGATCAGCCTTCTTTATGGTCCAGCTCTCACTTCCATACATCACTACTGGGAAAACATAGCTTTTACTATACTGACCTTGTTGGCAAGGTGGTGTCTCTGCTTTTTAAGATGCTGTCTAGGTTTGTCGTGAGATGATTACCCCTCCTTTATTGCCTGTTCCGGGTTGCCCAACCACTACCCCAGAGTCCTCTCTTGGCAGATCAAGAGGAGCAGGTGACGGCAAAGGCGGCCGGGTTTTGAGCTGGGGCAGTCAGAATAAGGTCCACTCTCGATTCAAAACCCTCAAATGTATTTGATATCATTGATTTTTCATTTCTATTCCTTGCAGATCATCTCGTTGTTTTATTGCTACAACCAAGGGCTGATGCAAATTAAGAGGATAATGATAATGATGATGATGATGATAATAATAATAATAATAATAATAATAATAATAATAATAATAATAATAATAATAATAATAATAAACTTTTATTTGTATCCTGCCCTCCCCGTCCGAAACCGGGCTCAGGGAGGCTAACACCAAATATGTAACACTGGTATAAAATCAAGCAATAACGAAATTACCTCCTGAAAACAAGCCAGGATCAAATTCAAATCCAATTAGATGGCTTTCCGCAGGATTAGGGTTGGGAACAGTAAACGCTCATCAGGCCCAACTCTTATATGGGCCTGTGAGAACACTGGGAGGCCTCTTTCATACTAGTCCTTACACAAAAAGAGAAGGGGAGTCAGGTTGAACCAAAGGCCCGGCGGAACAACTCCATCTTACAGGCCCTGCAGAAAGATGTCAGATCCCACAGGGTCCTGATCTCTTGTGGCAGAGAGTTCCACCAGGCCGGGGCCAAGGCTGAAAAGGCCCTGGCCCTGGTCGAGGCCAGCCTAATCTCCCTGAAGCCCAGGACCTCTAACATTTTTTTATTTGCAGACTGTTAGATCCTCCGTGGAGAGGCGGTCCTAGGCTGTATTCATTCGTTTGGCCCAACGTGGGGCTCGTACCCATGACCCCAAGATTCAGAGTCTCAGCGCTCTGCTGCCTGAGCTACTCACACAGCTGCCCTCTTGTGCACCTCACCTCAAATTTGTCCGAATTGTGCATGCCTGGGATTCACTGCATGAGATGGGAGGTGGGGTGGTTCCCAAAGTCAGAGCTCAGGTAGCCAACGCGGAGCCGGCCCTCACTGCCTTTCAGGTCCTTGGGGTGCTCGTAAGGCGGCTTGTGGAGCACGTTGATCTAGCAAGGGGATTCAAGAAAGCCGGGTTACGGAAATGACATGGGGGTGGGGGACATGAGGCCACATCTTTGAAGTTGTTCCAATGTTACAAATATACATACCTTTGACTTGACAGCCCAAGAAAGACACGCAGAAAATCTATGCTTTAACCGACTCTCCTCATTCCGCCATTTGAACGAATTTGGGCTCCACCTCCCTCCATGAGCCAAGAAGCAGGAAGTCATGTAGGCAGCAGGAACAGGGCATCCCGCCAGAATTCCCCAAGCCTGAGAGCACATACACGGCACCCCACCGAGGGAGGGACCAAGGGGGCAACCATAGACATCTGCCAAGGCAGTTTAGCAAGGCAGGTGTTCTGAATGCCCATCTCCAGACAAGTCCAGTGGGAAAGGACGTGTCAAGAGTTTTATTGTTCTTTCAGTGATGGAGATTTAAGGGGTCTGATAAAGGGACCTCATAGTGAATGCATAACCCTTGTATACCCCTCCTCATTTGTGATGTGCTAGTGATGTAGTGATGATGTATCAACGATGCTGCTTGAAGTGTATTCTGGGGGGAAGAAGGAAGTTTTAAAAGTTGACATTGCCCCATGCTCGGGGTTCTTACTCCTGGGCAGACCTGTGGTGCAACAGTAAGAATCATGGTCTACTGACCACTGTTTTGCTCCAAATTACCGGGCTGGGACTTCCTCCTTTTACTGACAGCATGGACCCATGGGGGACAAGTGCCCCGGTGAGCTAGGCTGTCAAGGAGTCACTCACCCTGGAATTTTTTCGCTTAACAGCCATTGGCGCCAATACAGAGCAGGCTTCCTAAACCTTGGCCCTCCAGCTGTTTTCAAACTACAGTGCCCATCATCCCTGACCACTAGACCTGCTAGCTAGGGACCATGGAGCTGTAGGCCAAAAGCATCAGGAGGGCCAAGGTTGAGGAAGCCTGATAGAGAGCTCTACCTCTCTTTCAAATCAGAGCCGGCAAAGGCGGTGGAGTTCCTGCGCGGGTGCCTCGAGGCGGTTGGAGGATGGATGGCAGCTAACTGGTTGAGGTTGAATCCTGACAAGACTGAAGTTCTGTGGTGTGTGGGCGGGTGGGGGGGACTCCCTGGTCCTGAACGGGGCAACTGTGCCCCTGAAGGACCAGCTGCACAGTCTGGGGGTCATTTTGGACCCATGGAGGCACAGGTCTGTTCTGTGTCCAGGGCAGCTCTATCTGGGATGCAGGATAAGACCCTCCCTGCCCACGGACTCTCTTGCCAGAGTGGCGCATGCTCTTGTTATCTCCAGCTTGGACGACTGCAATGCGCTCTATGTGGGGCTACCTTACTGCAATTAATCCAGAATGTGGTAGCCAGACTGGGGGCCGTGAACAGCCGCAGAGACCACATAACACCAGTCTTGAAAGACCTGCATTGACTCCCAGTACGTTTCCGGGCACAATTCAAAGTGTTGGTGCTGACCTTGAAAGCCCTAAACAGCCCAGCAGATGAAACTTTCCTCTGGTTGTCAATATTAAGAGGATGCCAGCAAGATCAAACCTTTCTGTAAAATAAAGGATTTAAATCCAGTCTGACTGAGACCACATACCACCGGTCCCAAGAGATCTGCTTTGGCTCCCAGTACGTTTCCAAGCACAATTCATAGTGTCGGTGCTGACCTTGAAAGCCCTCAATGGCCTCGGCCCAGTAGACCTGAAGGAGCATCTCCACCCCGGACACCGGGGTCCCTCTCCCGAAGGCCTTCTGGCGCTTCCCTCCCTGCAAGAAGCCAAGTTACAGGGAAGCAGGCAGAGGGCCTTCTCGTGGTGACGGCCGCCCTGTGGAACGCCCTTCCATCAGATGTCAAAGAAATAAGCAATTATCTCACTTTTAAAAGACATCTGAAGGCAGCCCTGTTTAGGGAAGTTTTTAAATATTTAATGCTGTCTTGTGTTTTTAATATTTGGTTGGCAGCCACCCAGAGTGGCTGAGGATACCCAGACAGATGGGCAGGGTAGAAATAATAAATTATTATATATTATTATATATCCAAAGCCAACATGAAAGCATTCAAACTCTGACGGAACGGAGCGGCGCACACCTCTTCACAGCATAGACCCACCTTGTCCAGGCAAAGGTTCCCATGTCTCTCGGCAATAGCCTTTCGGAAGCCGTGAGACAGTGGATACAGCATGCTGTGATGGGGGTGCACCGAAGGGAGCCGGTTCTTCTCCAGCTGGTCAGCCACAATACTGACAAGCTTCTTCATTCTCTCATCGTAATCGGTCCAATCACAGACGATCTGAAAGGGGGCAAAGAAAACCAGGGTTCTAGATTCAGGTAGGTAGCCGTATTGGTCTGATGAAGTCAAAATATATATAAAAATTGTCCAGTAGTGCCTTAGAGACCAACAAAGTTTGTTCTTGGTATAAGCCAGGCACCCCAAGCCTTCGGCCCTCCAGATGTTTTAGACTACAATTCCCATCATCCCCGACCACTGGTCCTGTTAGCTAGGGATCATGGGAGTTGTAGGCCAAAACATCGGGGGGGGGGCGCAGGTTGGGGATGCCTGATATAAGCTTTTGTGTGCATGCACACTTCTTCAGATACACTGAAGCGGAAGTCCCCAGACCCTGATATACAGAGGGAGAAGTCCCCAGACCCTGCTATATAAGAGTAAGGAGAAGCCCCCAGACCCTGATATATAGTGGGAGGGTGAGTTGGGGTTTTTCTCCGAAGGGTAGTAGGAGTCAATGGGTATGGTCCACCTGCTGGCAACTGTGAATGACTGAAAAAACAAGGGATGGTACGCAGATGACCTGAAATAGTTTTAGGATATGTAATGAGACACAGTCGTCCACAGGTTGACCATACCGATTGAGTCCTACTACCGTTCAGAGAAATACCCCGCCCCACCCTCCCTCTAAATATCAGGGTGTGGGGACTTCCGCTTCAGTGTATCTGAATAAGTCTGCCTGCACATGAAAGCTTAGACACAGAACAAACTGAGTTGGTCTCTAAAGTGACATTGGACAATTCCTGAATTAGGTGACGCTTTTACCATTACCGTGGTACCTTGGGACTCAAACGCCTCGGTTCCCAAATGCCGGAAACCCTGGGAGTGTTGGCCCTTAAAACTCTGCCTCACCTGCAAACAGTGCGCCAGGTTGCAGTAAGCGTCAGGAAAATCCGGCTTCAGTTTCAAGGCGGTGCAATACGAAGCAATTGCCTCTGGGATGTTTCCGGAATCCTAGAAAGGGAGGGATATTTCAGCAATTGCCACTAGCTTTTTTTCTCAACCATCAAAACCAAAGATGAAGAACAGACAGAAGGCACGATGATCCACACCTGGTAGACTTATAAAGTAACATTCAACAATCATTGGAATAGAACAGGGGTCGGCAAACTTTTTCAGCAGGGGGCCGTCCACTGTCCCTTAGACCTTGTGGGGGCCAGACTAGATTTTGGGGAGGGGGAAAAAGGAACGCATTCCTATGTCCCACAAATAACCCAGAGGTGCATTTTAAATAAAAGGACACATTATACTCGTGTCAAAACATGCCGACTCCCGGCTAGATTGAGAAGGCCATGGGGCCGTAGTTTGCCTCCCCATGCTATAGAATAATATTGAGTATCAGCATGTAAAAATTCAATAGAAACCTACTCTTAACAATTACAATAAATTGTAATTAATCGTACAATAAATGAATATTACAATGAATGATTATTGTAATTGATCATAGAATAAATGTTACAATAAATGGTTATAAAACAATGGCAAGTCACAGTGTCTACAATAGCCGCAGCGAGAATCTTAACAGACAAAGGATGGAAAGGAGAATCCCATCCCTACTAAGTTGGCGTAGCTAGCAAAAAGGCTAAAATACGCAGAATTAGCAAGATTATAATACAGGCAGAATTACGAGAGGTTTTGGAAGAAACATTTCATAGAGAACAGGACACTTGCAGAGTACAGTGGTACCTCTGGATGTGAATGGGATCCGTTCCGGAGCCCCGTTCGCATCCTGAAGCGAATGCAACCCGCATCTGCACGTCGCAATTCGCCGCTTCTGCGCATGACATCATTTTGAGGGTCTGTGCATGCGGCGAAACCCGCAAGTAACGTGCTCCGTTACTTCTGGGTCACTGCGGAGCGCAACCCAAAAATATTCATCCTGAAGCATATTTAACCCGAGATAGGACTGTATTGTCTAAATTTACAGGGGTGCCCAAATTTTCCCAAAGAGGGCCAGATTTGACATGAGGGCGGGGCAAATTTGTTGAGCTGTTTTAGGATTTAACCCCAAGGTTGTTGAGCTCTTTTTAGGATTGAAGTTGTTGAGCATTTGGGGGGGGGGGGGTTGCCCCAGTAAGTAAACCAGGTTACGCTCCCCGGCCACACGCTGGACATGTGTGGTCTAAAAAAAAATGTTGGGAAAATTTAAATTCTTTGGCAGGTGTGGATTGACAAAGGACAGCAGGAAATATGACAAAACCAATGCATTTTGAGATCTAGGAGAGACGAGCAAAAGGGCGCCATCGGAAATGTGACGTAGGGGTGATTGGAAGTCACAATGAGATTTTTGGGTGTGGAACTCCACCATACTTTCCGTCTATATAAGCCACCCTCTATTTGGGGGGGCTCAAATTTAAGAAAATGAGCCATTCACCCACCCAATCACCCGTATAAGACCTCCCCCCCATTTTTATTTCAAAGTAAAAATAGCAATTTTTTCATTTTCCTTTTAAAAAAATTATTTACAAACAAACACATAGACACAAAACAAAATTCGTATTACCCTACCACCCAAAATTTCAGACATTAAAACCACCCTCGTGGCTTCCCTCCACCGCCCCTCACCCTCCTATATAATATTTCACATTGCCATTTTTATTTCCCCCCTATTTATTTATTTATTTTTGATTTCATTTTACATGCTAGTTGCCGTACATTTTCAACACTATACATTACATATATGGATTCCCCACATCTAACCCTATACACAACTCAGCATTTACCCAAATACCCACGTGACTTCCTTCACTCACATTCACATTGCAATTTTTATCTAAATTTATATTTCTTAACTCTTTTAACTTACTATTTATTATTATTATAAACCAGATTTACAAACATTAAACCAAACATATCAACATGTTAGTTTTTGAACAGTACTTGAACACATAATCTTCAAACCATTTCCATTATATTTTTATTTTCCAGTTTGATTGGTACCTTATTACTGCACTTGACCTTGCCAGTTCTATAAATTCAATTAGTTTCTTTATCCAGTCATCCTTTGTGGGTATATATTTCCTGTTCCAGTTTTGTGCAAGGAGTAGCCTTGCTGCAGCTGTCGCGTATAAGAATAATATCTTCCCATCTTGTGGTATTTCTTTACCTCTTATACTCAGTAAATATGCCTCTGGTTTTCCCCTCTAAATTAATTCTGATCATCTTTTTTATTTCCTCATGAATTTTTTAACGTTTCTGTAGCCCCACCATAAACGTATCGGCGTGCCCTCTGCCTCCTCAGACTTCCAGCATAAATTCCAATTCTCCCCTTTTTCTTTTTGTGCCCCATCTCGGTTTGGGACGGCTTTTGCCAGTTGTTTTCCTTTTGTAAAAACTAAGATTCCCCTGCTGCCCCCCCCCGTTTTTTTTTTTAAAAATAGATTTAGCAGAGACACAAAGCTTACCTTATGGATGGAAGCGAGGTTGCTGTGGGCATCGGCAAACGCAGGATTTATCTGGATTGCTCTTGTGTAGCATTGCAGAGCTCCCTGGACGTCTTGCATTTCCTTCAAGGTGTTCCCCATGTTGGAATAGGCGTCTGCAAAAGTGGGACTGATTCTGACATGGAGGGGGAGAGAAAAAGTGCCATTTTGGTACAAAAATACTCTGAAGTTACGCTGGAAATGTAAGGGTCAAGAAGGCTCTTTCTATCCTATACGGTGGTCTTTAGGGCAGTTCATTAAAAAAACTTTTTTAAAAAATGCCTTCTCCAAAGCCTTCACAAAATAGGAAAACGTCCAAGAAAACAGCTATTTTCATGGAGGGTTGAGATATTAACTGATATGCACAAAATTTCAGATATAGCTATATAATCCCTAGTGTAGTAAGATAAGACCTTGGGAGCAGGCATCTTCAAAAAAGTGTTTTTTATGAACCACCCTAGTGGTCATGTGAGACAGTGAGACCTTGGTTCTCAAATGTTTTTTATACAGGTTTCTTTATACAGAAGGTTTTTTATACAGAAAGGTTCAGCATTGTGGCATCCTCTTCATACGGACAAGCTGCACTTTCCTTTTGGGAAATTCCATGCTCCTCAATTCTGGCAATTATTAATCACTCTCAATTCCACCCTAATAATTGCCACCTGCCCGGATTTTAACTTGTCTGAATTAATTTTTATTTGAATTACTTGATGTCTGCTTTTAGGCTCGTTGTGTTGTTTTTATGATGTTAGCTGCTCTGAGCCCAGCCTTGGCCGGCGAGGGTGGGATACAAACAAAAACAAATTATTATTATTATTATTATTACTACTACTCAAACGCTTTGGTTCCCAAATGCCGAAAACCCAGAAAAAGTGTTCCAGTTTCCAGGCGTTTTT
The DNA here is from genome assembly GCF_964188305.1 of Podarcis bocagei. NCBI lineage: Eukaryota > Metazoa > Chordata > Lepidosauria > Squamata > Lacertidae > Podarcis > Podarcis bocagei. The sequence continues at coordinate 84,026,039 of NC_138131.1, forward strand.
CGGAAGCCAAACATCAAATTTGGCTGTCAGCTATTCTTTCTGGGGCGCCTGCACCAATCAAACAGACTTCGGGAACAGATTAAGTTTGGTGCTTTGGTTTTTGCAATTTATGTGGTGTTTTTGTTTCGGAGGCTTTTTTGGTTCATTTGTTTTTGCGACTGTGCGGATCCCAGTTTAGTTACTGATTGATTGATTGATTGATTGATTGTGTGATTGCAGAAACGGATAGAAGCCCCGGTCCCCATCCGAACAATGACTATCATCAGTGCAGGTGAGGAAAAAAAATAATTTTCATTTTTATCATTTACAAGACTGTTGTATTTATTTTAGAGTACAGTACATGGATGACTGCTTTCATTTTAGGGATCAGTGGTCTCGTTAGATAGTAAAATTCATGTTAAATGGCTGTTTTAGGGATTGTTTTTCAAAGTCTGGTACGGATTAATCCGTTTTGCATGACTTTCTATGGGAAAGTGCACCTTGGTTTTGGAACACATTCAGTTTGAGAACCAAGGTACCACTGTATAATTAACTGGGGGGGGGAGAGAACATTTGTGTAAAAACCAGAAGCCTTTCTAATAGGTTTAACGGGTGAAGAAATACCAAGAGACCTAAAAAGACAGTGTATTCTATTTATGCCAGAATGTTCTTAGCCCGGATGTGGAAGGAAGAGAAGGTCCCAACAAAAGAAGAGTGGATTATCAAAATGACTGTGAAGATCAGACATCAAGATGATAGGAAATTTAAGCAAAGAAAAAAGTTAAAAGGACAAAATGGGGAAAATAATGAAGATGAAATGTGAAAAAGCATGGTGCAAAAACCTTAAGGATATAACCATCTGTCAGGGGTTTAGGTGCAGAGGCACGGGCAAGGGAGGAAACAGAGAGCGAAGGGGAGGAGACAGAGGAAAGGATGAGTGATGACGACGACCCGAGATCTCCCAGTCTTTCCAGTGAATCAGAGGATTCACAGAAAGGAGCACCAGTGGCCAGGGCAAGGGGGGAATCTAGAGAGGCACCCCAGGAAGATAGAGCCAGAGGAGACTCAGGGGGGAGCAGCTGGAAATCGGGACCAGCGTCACCGCCAGGAAGCAGGGAAGAGGAAAGGAGCCAGGGGGGAAGCGCTGGCAGCTCACCACAGGAGGGAGGGCAGGAGTCAGGAGTGGCCACACCTCCATCGGGGAGCGAAGAAACGGTTAAGAGGAAAGTGGAAGGTTGGGCGCGCGCGCCAAGTTCAAATGCAGAGGAAGGCGGCGCAGTGAGCAGCCCCGAAAGGGAACCAGGTCCTAAAGCCCGGCGCAAGGAGGCAGAAGGGTCCGGGTCAGCGTCAGAAGAATCCCGGAAGGAAGAAGCCCCGGGGGGTAGAGGGACCCAGAGGAGGACAGTCAGGAGGAAAAGGTGGAGCAAGGCTAGGATATTAAGTTGGTGCGCACGGGGCGGAGACTCAGACGGAGCCTCGCCGATCTAGCTAGTAGACGTAGAGTTGCAGACAGCAGCGTGAGAATGGAAACTGTAATTCAATAAAGACTTTTACTTAATGACCGCTGGCTAGCGTGATCCTCTGTGAGCTAGGATCTTGAAGCAGCTCTGACACCATCGTTAGTTCAAAGATGGCAAAATTAAGGGAGAATGAGATAGGCAGGAGAAGTAAATATTTAAAAAACCAGAAGAGGGAAGCTGGGGGAGATTGGGATTCATCTATGCTGTCTGCAAGAATGATGTTTGTGTTGAATATAAAATGCTAAAACTTAATAAAAACTATTTATATATATAAAAAAATTAAACAAGAATGGGAAAAATTTATTGAATACCTTAAAGATACATATTTAGAAATAATAATAATAATAATAATAATAATAATAATAATAATAATAATAATAATAATAATAATAATAATTGTATCCCGCCCTCCCTGGCCGAAACCGGTCTTAGGGCAGCTAACATCAAATATATAACATTAGTATAAAATCAAACAATAATTAAATTACCTCCTAAAAACAAATCGGGATCAAATTAAAATCGAATTAGATGGTTTTCCACAGGCAGGATTGATATAACATTGATGAAGCCAAAGTAGCAAATAAGGAAATGGAATAGAACGAATCATTGTAATTACATGCAAAAAAAGATGGCAAAATATGGAAACGGGGGGTGGGGGGTGGGGGAGAGTCCAAGGGGTTTGTATAATCCCAGTATTGTATATATTGAAAATGTTTGGAGTGTATGGAAATAAAATGATAAAATAAAAAAACTGAATAATAATAATAATAATAATAATAATAATAATAATAATAATAATAATAATAATAAAATTATTTATATCCTGCCCTCCCCAGCCGAAGCCGGGCTCAGGGCGGCTAACAACAATCAAAATAGTCCAACATTTTAAAACATTCATTATAAAATTAATTAAATCAAATTAAAATCAAATTAATGGCAACCATCAAGCAAAATTCTGTGCAGGTTGCCAGAGGAGGGAGTCAGACTGCGCCCTGACCAAAGGCCTGGTGGAACAGCTCTGTCTTGCAGGCCCTACGGAAGGATGTCAGGTCCCACAGGGCCCTAGTCTCTTGTGACAGAGCGTTCCACCAGATTGGAGCCGCAGCCGAGAAGGCCCTGGCTCTAGTTGAGGCCAACCTAACCTCTCTGTGACCTGGGATCTTTAGGGTGTTTTTATTTGCAGACCGTAAATTTCTCTGTGGGACATACCAGGAGAGGCAGTCCCATAGGTACGAGGGTCCTAGGCCGTATAGGGCTTTAAAGGTTAAAACCAGCACCTTAAACCTGATCCTGTACTCCACCGGGAGCCAGTGCAGCTGGTACAGCACCGGATGGATATGATCTTGCAGCGAAGACCCCGTAAGGAGTCTCGCCGCGGCATTCTGCACCCGCTGGAGTTTCTGGGTCAGTCTCAAGGGCAGCCCCACGTAGAGCGAGTTACAATAATCCAGTCTGGAGGTGACCGTCGCGTGGATCACAGTGGCTAGGTCAGGGTGAGAGAGATAAGGAGCCAACTGCTTAGCTTGGCGGAGATGAAAAAATGCCGCCTTTGTTATAGCTGTAATCTGCGCCTCCATGGAAAGGGAGGTGTCGAAGATTACACCCAAACTCTTAACGGACGATGCTGGCACTAATTGCACCCATGCAAGAGATGGGAGTTGCCCCCTCAATCCCATATCGCTCCGTCCCAGCCAGAGGACCTCTGTCTTCGAAGGATTTAACTTCAACCGGCTCCCACGTAACCATCCAGCCACAGCTTCCAGACATCTGGTCAGTGTATCTGGGGCCGAGTAAGGATGGCCATCCATCAACAGATAGAGTTGGGTGTCATCGGCATACTGATGGCAACCCAGCCCAAAACTCCGGACAAGCTGGGCGAGGGGGCGCATAAAGATGTTAAAAAGCATCGGGGAGAGTATCGCACTCTGAGGCACTCCACACACCAAGGAGTGGCGCGATGACAATTCCCCCCCAAGCGCCACCCTCTGTCCCCGACCGGAGAGAAACGAGCGCAGCCATTGAAGGACTGTGCCCTGGATCCCCACGTCGGCAAGGCGGTGGTCGAGAAGTTCGTGATCGACCATGTCGAAGGCTGCTGACAGGTCTAGAAGAATCAGCAGCCCCGACCCGCCTCGATCCAGCTGCCTGCGGAGATCATCTGTTAGGGCGACCAGAGCCGTCTCGGTCCCATGACCAGCGCGGAAGCCGGACTGGAATGGATCGAGAGCAGATGTTTCATCCAGAAACCTACCAAGCTGTTCAGCAACCGCTCTCTCAATCACCTTACCCAGGAATGGAAGATTCGAAACCGGGCGGTAATTGGATAGATCTAAAGGATCTAATGATGTTTTCTTTAAGAGCAGACACACCACTGCCTCCTTCAGTTCCCCTGGGAATATCCCAGTGCCAAGGGACAAATTGATGATATCCCCCAGGGGGGCCCGCACCTCGTCTGGACACGCTCTAATCAGCCAGGACGGGCACGGGTCAAGAGGACAGGTGGTGGGCTTTCCAGCTCGGAGGAGTCTGTCCACATCGGCTGGGGATATCCGGTCAAAGTGGTCCAATACTGGACCCGAGGACAGTCGAGGGGCCTCCAGTTCCTTTATTGTATCCAAATTGGCAGGGAGGTCATGGCGGAGCAACAGGACCTTCTCCGCAAAAAAGCTCGCAAATGCCTCGCAGCTGTGTGTCGAATTGTTATTTAAATTTGGCTGTCCTTCAAGGGACAAAAAATAAAATAAAAATAAAAATAAAAAATAAAAAACCTAAAAGAAAAAGAGAAAGTGCTTTATCCACAAGAGGAGAGCTTTCCCACAGGCACCAGACCAGCGCATGAGGAGTAATAATAATTATTATTAACAACAACAATAATTTATTATTTATACCCAGCCACTCTGGGCGGCTTCCAGCAAAAGATTAAAATACAGTAAGGAGGAGCTCTTTCAATCTATTTTCCCCATGGCTTTGGAAGCTCACCTGATGGCCTCCTTGTAGTGCATGAGGGCCTCCTGGAGCTTCCCCTGCTGTTGCAAAACACTGGCTAAATTTGAATGCGCAGCTGCAAACTCCGGGAAGACCTGCGGGGAAGAAGCTCACTCTTAGTTTCCCTGAGAAGCATTCTAAAGAGACGGAGGCCGCTCTTTGAGGCTCAAAGGTTGTGGGCGTGAAATAAATCCTCATTTGGATTGACTTGCAAAAATTAAGGAGGAGGAGGAACCTATGGACTGCCTTTTTAGCATGCATAGGAAATACTGTTGGGAGATCAGACTGTCAAATGACCAATGCCGTATTTTAAAGAGCCCCTCTTTGATGCTCAAATGTGGCAGGGGCTGGCTGCAAAATAAATCACCGTTTGGAATGATTTGTGGTAATGATAATAATAATAATAATAATAATAATAATAATAATAATAATAATAATAATAAAGGGCCTATGAACTGCCTTTTTCGTACGCATAGGAAATACTGTTAGAAAATAAGACTGTCAGGGGTCAAGCTCAGCCGACACAGAGAACAGCATGTGCCCAGCTTTTATTTCAATTTCTGTACCGTTCCTTAACACCTTGCATTGTTCTTCTGATGAAAAAGCAGATTTTTGGTCATTCCAGGAGGCCTAGGAATATAAAAAGGGGGACAGACCCTCTTCCTTCCAAAAGGGACTTATCGGACCATGCTTTGTCGAGCCTCAAAATGCTACTTCACTTTCACTTCTTCACCATTATTTCCGTTATTGATCAAGAAAAATTTGATCGGCGATTTTTAAAAAGACCCAGACTAGGAGTCCAGGGTACGCATGCCTAACCCTTATATGTCAATTTAATTGTTGTAATTCTCCACGCACGTACCTCAAGAGCTTTCCGGTAGAGGCGGACAGCCTTCTCGATATTCCCTTGTTCTCGCTTGATGTTCGCCAGGTTATTAAGAGAATCCGCGTGAGTCGGACATAAACGGAGAGCTGTATTGTAGCATTCCTCGGCTTCGGCAACCTTCGAAACACAAAACAGAGTTTTTACACGAATATTAGTATGTCTTTCACAGGAGCCCAAAAGGCTGCTCTGTGATGTGATGGCTGGATTGAGGTTTGATACGGCCCCTCAGCTCCTGACGGTAACTTGGTATTAGAGCGGTTCATAAAAAACTCTTTTTTTGAAAATGCCTGCTCCAAAGTTCTTCTCTTACCAACAGTAGAGATTATATAGCTATATCTGGAATGGCATGCATATCAGTTAATATCTTATATATATATATGCCAGCTGTCCTTTGTCAACAACCAATTGTTGCTGTTTTTTATATTGAATATATGCTATATGGTAACTGTTGCACCTCATAGGTAACTCAAGCCTTCTGCACGTCACAAAAGATGTATTTTATCAAAGTCATTGTTGAACTGAAATACAATTAAGAAGTATATTAATAGTGAAATGCAATTAAGAAGAAGCATATTAACAGTAAAACCCCACAATTGTTGAGCCTTTTTTAAGGATTTGACCCCAGAGGTGCTGACCTTTTTTTAGGATTAAAGTTCTTGAGCTTTTTGGGGGGAAGTTTTGCCCTAGTAAATAAACCGCCACGAGGGCCGGATTAAATCGACCAGAGGGCCAGATTAGGCCCCTGAACTGGACTTTGGACATGCCTGGTCTAAAAGAACATTGGGAAAATTTAAATTCTTTGGCAGGATAGCAGGAAATATGACAAAACCAATGCATTTTGAGATCTAGGAGAGATGGGTGGAAGGCCCCCAAAGTGGACTTTGGACATGCTTGGTTTAGGGGAACATAAATACAAGAGCAGACTAATCCGATTCAAACTCTCTTTCCCGCACACTTACCGTCTTTTGCAAGATGTATTTAAGGAAGACAGTAAGGGAAATGGTTTTGGTCATACTAAATCAAAATTAAGAGACAGAGTTGCTAGATAGTAAAAGAAAATCATTGCCAAAAACGTATAAGAATGGCATACAAAGGATGAAGAAGTTAAGTCGGTTATGATTAAATGGGCTCAAGATTTTGGTCATAACATTGAATTAGATAAGTGGGAAAGATTATGGGCAAAAACAATTTATTGAATGTACAGCACTAATTAAAAATTTAATGAAGATTTACGTATAGGTGGTATTTGACGCCGACTAAACTTGCTAAAATATATATAACTCAAGATAAGGCACGCTAGAAATGCAAGGAGAAGGAAGGGAATTTCGTCCATAGGTGGTGGATGTGCACTAAAGTCAAAGTCTACTGGGATATGATTTACAAAGAATTGAAAAAGATCTTTAAATATACTGTTATTAAAAAAACCAGAGGCTAATTTTTGAAAGTGATTTACAAATGCTAAAGTAAATTGTTTTAAGTAGAGTAAGAAGGTAAATAGGGCGATATATGTTCAGGTAGGCAGCTGTGGTGGTCTAACGCAGTTGAAATATATAAAAAATATATAAATTGTCCAGTAGCACATTGCAGACCAACTCAGTTTGGTCTTGGTAGAAGCTTTTGTATCTGAAGAAGTGGACCTGCATACAAAAAATTATACCAAGAAGAAGCCAAGTTTAGCAAGCCCTGTTTAGGGAAGCTTTTAATGTTTGACGGACTATTGTATTTTAATATTTTGTCGCCAAGAGTGGCTGGGGAAACCCAGCCAGATAGGCGGGGTATAAATTTATTATTATTATTATTATTATTATTATTATTATTATTATTATTATTATTATTATCATCATCATCATCATCATCATCATCAGGTGCTACTGGACAATTTTTAAAGGGTGATATAGAAATGCTAAGAGGATCGTGACTGCTTAAGAAAGCCAGGGAGTGGGAGCGGGGGAGGGGGGAGGGGAGTCGACGCTTGGTATGAGCAAAGTTGTATGTGACGATATGACAAAGGAAAAAATAAAAGAGGACTTCTTCTAGGTTCTGTACCCCAAATCCCCCCCCCAAAGAGCCCAATTTCGAGGTCACCATCATCCGGAAGGCTTTTTTCAGCAAACCCTCTGACATACAGAAAGCAAAAGGGACCGGTTTCATTTTCTTTTTTTAATTTTTATTTTATTTATAACATAGTCCACAACAACTCATACATACAAACAGACCCACCACCATTGACTAATTATCAAAATTAAACTCCTATCCCCTTACACAAAGAAAACATAACATAAAAATAAAAGACTTTATTCTGTTAAATGGCCGCCTTATTTACCTCTTGTATACTATTTCTTTTGTATGGGATTATTACAATTTTTCCTAATTATGACTTAAACCACAAAGTCTCCTGTAGAAATTAATTGAAACAAGTCCAAGTGTATATTTTGGGGCACTGTTTGGTAAAGTATTCTCTGCATTTTCCCCATTCCTTTTGGAATTCTTGTCTGGGTTGTGCCCTAATTGTCTCTGTTAATCTGGCCAATTCAGCATGGGGTAAAAGCCTAAGAAAAAGCTAAACAACTTCAATCCTAAAAAAAGTTCAACAATTTAAACCCTAAGAAAAGAGCTCAACAACTTCAATCCTTAAAAAAAGTAAACAACTTTGGTCGGCCCTTATGGCCCTTCACTTCATCAAATCTGGCCCTCTTTGAAAAAAGTTTGGACACCACTGCCTAATAGGAAAGTTTCTGTATTTTTTTTTCACAGGCCCACCAGAAATGTATAAGTGTCCCTTCTTCTTTACTGCACCTCCAGCACAGTTTTTTTGTTTTATACATTTTAGCTATTTTGGCAGGTGTTAAGTACCATCTATAAAACATCTTTTATATAGATGTTCCCCCCACCCCAAGGCAAAAGGGACCAGTTTCTTACGCTGCCTTTCTCTTTCAGCGCGTTGGCCAGGTTGCAGTAGGCGTCAGGGAAGTGGGGCTGGAGCTCAATGGCCCTCTTGCAGTGGCGTAGCGTGGGTTGTCAGCACCCGGGGCGAGGCAAGTAATTTGCGCTCCCTAACCCGTGGATTTGCGCCCCCTAACCCTAACCCCCAGATGTTGCGCCCGGTGCGGCCGGCCCCCCCTGCACCCCCCACGCTACGCCACTGCCCTCTTGTAGGTATCGATTGCCAGATCGATCAGCCCCTGTTCGTAATACACACATGCCAGGTTGCCGTGGACAACAGCGTGGTTGGGACTCAGGCTCAGGGCCCGTAGGTAGGCTGCAACGGCTCTGAAATGAGATCAAGGACTGGTTCAGTTTCATTGTCACCAGGGTGGATAAAAATCTGTTTTTTTAAAAATAAAATGCTTTGGGAGGACGATTAAGAGGATCGAGGCGGGCCGGGACTGCTGATTCTTTTAGATTTGTTAGCGGCCTTCGACATGGTCGATCACAAACTTTTGGACCACCGCCTTGCCAACGTGGGGATTCAGGGCACAGTCAGACAATGGCTGTGCTCCTTTATCTCAGGTCGGGGACAGAGGGTGGCGCTAGGGAGGGAGTTGTCGCTGCGGCACTCCTTGTTGTGTGGAGTGCCGCAGGGCACAATCCTTTCCCAGATGCTTTTCAATATCTTTATGCGCCCCCTTGCCCAGATTGTCCGGAGTTTAGGGCTGAGTTGTCGTCAATATGCTGATGACACCCAACTTTATCTGTCAATGGACTCGGCCCCAGACACACTGACCAGATGCTTGGAAGCCGTGGCTGGGTGGCTGCGTGGGAGCCAGTTGAAGTTAAATCCTTCGAAGACAGAGGTCCTCTGGCTGGGTCAGGACAACATGGGGTTGGGGGGCCAACTCCCATCTCTTGTGGGGGCGCAATTAGTGCCAGAGCCTTCTGTCAAGAGCTTGGGTGTAACCTTCGATGCCTCTCTTTCCATGGAGGCACAGGTTGCAGCCACAGCAAAGGTGGCATTTTTCCACCTCCGCCGTATTAAGGAATTGGTTCCTTACCTTTCTCGCCCTGATCTGGCCAGTGATCCATGCGATGGTCACCTCCAGGCTTGATTATTTTAACTCGCTCTATGCTTAGACTCACTCTGACACCCTATATGGGATTTGGTATATAAATTTTCCCGTGGCTTTTTTTGCTGGCCCATGTAGCACCAGCATGGATAGCTGGCTTGGGTGAATAGCTGATGTTTCCTCCCTTTGTAGTCTTGATGAGGCTGCATTTTAAGCTGTATTTTAATTAACTGGGGTTTTTTTCTATTCTATTTTATTGTAATTTATATTTGGTGTTAGCCGCCCTGAGCCCGGCCCTGGCCAGTGAGAGCGGGGTAGAAATAAATAAATAAATAAATAATTCGGGGAAGAATTATTTGTTTTAAGTTTTTCATGTGTGCGAAAACTCAGTCCAAGTTTTTCTTGGGGAAAAAATGTTTCAGCACATCAGTTAAGCAACATGGATACATATGCTACCATGTTACTGTTTTAGTGAAATAAATTGCTTAAATTGTTATGAAGGAATGACCGCTCCCCGCTTAAAATGGGGGGCGCCCTTTGCGTGGACGCGTGCAGCCCCTAGATCTGGAGCGGCTCCAACAGCATAGGCTTGGCTTTGCCTTCCCTCAGGTGGGATACCTGGAGGTCTCCACCTACCTCAGTCAGTTGTCCAATCCCACCTGGGGGAAGCGTTGCCAAGGAGACCAGGCCAGGTAGGGGAGGGATTACCTGCCCACACAATAGAGGGAGGATCTTACCTAGGAATCCACACTTGGCTCCAGAGCTTCTCCCACCCTACCCACCCTCAGTTAAGGTCTTATTTTGCAGGTTAACTTTTCTTCACAGGTTTTGCAGGTTAACTTTTCTTCACAGGTATGCGGGCGCTGCTACGTTAAGGTCGCTGTTAAAGGGCCGGAAAGGAATTTCCCTGCATTGGCAGGTTTCGCCTTTCCCGTAGCAAAACGTCACAACTTTGGCGGTATCAGGCCTTGGGCGGAATCCTTTTGTCCATCTTCCTCTTGCGGCGGCGATACCAGGGTTCCCCGTTAAAGGGGTTTTCTGGAGGGAGGCTTTGGCCGTACACCGAAAGGTCGTCATTGCTCCCTCCTGCGGCGGCGTTACGGGGGCGGCCATCTCTGCTTGAACATATGTTCTCCAGAGCCGGCCCATCCCCCCCCCCCCCCACACACTGGATAACCCTGATGCTCCCTAGGTCCCCGGCTGGGGACCGGGGAGGGAGAACGCCCAATGCCTGAGCCAAGGTCTACCCACATTTGAAATTTAATAAAGTTGTGGCCAATTTAATCCCATAGCACGTTGTCTTGAGTCGTTATTCACATGACGGGGGGACCGTGCAAGATCTGGGGACTCCGCCTGTCCACGCAAATGTTTCTTTTCTCCTTCCAATCAAGTACAGCAGAAAAGTTGTTCAAATAAAAAGTGTTCACTTATTAAAACTCACCATCATTTCGTCACAATCGGGCTGTATATAGCAGAACCAAATCATTTTGATATAACTGTAGAAAAGACTCTGAAGTTAGGATTCCAAAAAGGAAACCTGCCTCCGATTGTCAATATTAAGAGGATGCCAGCAAGGCTGAACCTTCCGGTAAAAGGGGGATTTAAATCAAGTCTTATGGATTTGGGATTTAAATCAATTTGCTTTAAATAAAATCAACCCTCTAGGCAACAATGGGAGTTAGTTTGGGTATGGGTGCAACCACTAAACTGAGAATATAAGACGTAATGTGATTATACGCAAAACCAATAAAAAACATTTATATAAAAAAGAGAATATAAGCTCTATGCCTATTTGCTTACCTGTCAAATATACGCGCCTCCTTCAAGACGTTCCCCAGATTAATGTAAGCATCCAGGAAGTTGGGGTCCAGGGTCACCGCCTGAAAATATTTAAGATAATAGATTTTTGTTACTAATACAGTCATACCTCAGGTTGAAGTAGCTGCGGGTTAAGCATTTTCGGGTTGTGCTCCGTGGCGACCTAGAAGTAACAGAGCGCGTTACTTCCGGGTTCTGCAGCTTGCGCACGTGCAGACACTCAAAATGATGCCACACGCATCTACGGAAGCAGCAAATTGTGACCCGAGCATGTTCGCTTCAGGATGCGAACGGGGCCCCGGAACGGATCCCGTTCGCATCCAGAGGTACCACTGTATAACAGCATGGTTACTTTTAAATAAGTGGGTCAACTTTGACCTAGGCTGCCTCCTACCTACCTTCCTACCTTATCGATCTACCGACTTTATCTTATTATCTATCTACTTGCCTACCTATCTTATCTATCTATCTACCTACCCTATCTATCAAATCTATCTACCTACCTACCATCTAATCCAGGTGTGGCCCAACTTGGCCCTCCAACCCCCATCATCCCTACCTAACAGGACCAGTGGTCAGGGACAATGTGAGTTGTAGTCCCAAAACAGCTGGAGGGCCAGGTTTGGCCATGCCTGAATCTATCTACCTACTCAATCAATCAATCTAACTAATCTATCTATCCATCTACCAACCTTTCTTATATATGTATCTATCTAATCTACCTACCTAATCTATCTATCTAATCTAATCTAATCTAACTATCTATCATCTATCTAATCTATCTATGCAAGGAATATCAACTGTACGAGAAATGGTACCAACTAATGGTACTAACAGGACACCGGAGGCCCATTGCAGCTGAAAAAATGCCTCCAGTTTTAATATAAAAAAGAATGGGAAACGTTTATTGCATATTGACAAAAGCAGTGCACACAGGTTAATACATTAGCAGGATTAATTTTTTTAAAAAACCCCACCTGTAATGGTTAAATTTAAAGTAGAATCATAGAATCATACAGCTGGAATAGACCACAAGGGCCATCGAGTCCAACCCCCTGCCAAGCAGGAAACACCATCAGAGCACTCCTGACATATGGTTGTCAAGCCTCTGCTTAAAGACCTCCAAAGTAGGAGACTCCACCACACTCCTTGGCAGCAAATTCCACTGTCAAACAGCTCTTACTGTCAGGAAGTTCTTCCTAATGTTTAGGTGGAATCTTCTTTCTTGTAGTTTGGATCCATTGCTCCGTGTCCGCTTCTCTGGAGCAGCAGAAAACAACCTTTCTCCCTCCTCTATGTGACATACTTTTCTATATTTGAACATGGCTATCATATCACCCCTTAACCTCCTCTTCTCCAGGCTAAACATGCCCAGCTCCCTTAGCCGTTCCTCATAAGGCATCGTTTCCAGGCCTTTGACCATTTTGGTTGCCCTCCTCTGGAGTAAGGACAGTCCCCGGATTTACAAATCAGTCCCCATACAAAATCCATTTAAGTTGAAAAGTATCCCCGGACTCATTGAAAAAAAATCTGATAACCTTAAATTAGTGATGATGATTTTATTGAAGAAGAAGAAGAGTTTGGATTTGATATCCCGCCTTTCACTCCCTTTAAGGAATCTCAAAGCGGCTAACATTCTCCTTTCCCTTCCTTCCCCACAACAAACACTCTGTGAGGTGAGTGGGGCTGAGAGACGTCAGAGAAGTGTGACTGGCCCAAGGTCACCCAGCAGCTGCATGTGGAGGAGTGGAGACGCGAACCCGGTTCCCCAGATTATGAGTCTACCGCTCTTAACCACTACACCACACTGGCTCTCCAGTGATGATAATGAATGATGATAATACAAAGGAACCAGGGGAGGCAAGTCAAATAATCCCATAATGTGGGATTAACATTGATTGTGTATACAGTTGTTTTTTAAAAAAATATTATTTAATTTAATGATTTGGTTTTTTGTGAAAACTAAAAAAAATTATACAGTGGTAGCTTGGGTTAAGTACTTAATTCGTTCCGGAGGTCTGTTCTTAACCTGAAATTGTTCTTTTTTAAAATAATAATAATAATTTTTATTAAATTTTCCTATTTACAAATTCGCCATCCCAAACAGTATTCACAAATTTCAACTTTTTGGACTTCCACGAGCTTTTCCACCAATCCATATTTTCTATTTTTATGCATTCTCTAAATTTATATTGCCATTTAATATTATCCTTTCAGATCTATTTCTTTTTTACAATACATCTTTAACTTTCACAAAGCCTCTTTAAATCCCACTAGCGTTGTCTGTTCGTCACATATGCTTTTCCGATAATCTGTAAACTTTCCCGAGTCCTCGATGAACTTGTGATCCCATTGATATCTAATCTTCCCAGTCAGTTTATCCAGTTCTGCATAGTCCATAAGTTTCATTCTCCACTCTTCAAGGGTCGGTAGCTCCTCTTGTTTCCATTTTTGGGCCATTAATATTCTTGCCGCTGTTACTGCGTATTGGAAAAGTTTGTAATCCTTTCTATTTATCTCTCTTCCAGTTATTCCTAACAAAAAGGCTTCTGGTTTCCTTACAAATGTGTATTTAAGCATCTTCTTCAACTCATTATATATCATTTCCCAGAAACCCTTTACCTTCTTACATTCCCACCACATATGGAAAAAAGATCCTTCTTTTTCTTTACATTTCCAACACTTATTACATGTTTTGAACATTTTTGCTAACTTAACCGGTGTTATGTACCATCTATATACCATTTTCATAATATTTTCCTTTTTCCATTTTCATAATATTTTTCCCAGTCAGCCAATTGTATATTATAACCAAAGTCTCTGGCCCAATGTATCATAACCGACTTTACCTCCTCGTCCATCGTTTGCCAATCCAACAACATTTTATACATTTTTGACAATATCTTATAATCATTGTTTATCATCTCTATTTGAAATTTTGATTCTTTTTCCGTATATCCACTCTTTTAAATCCTTTTTAAACATTTCATTTACCTGAAAATAATGCAACCAATCAAACACATGTTCTTTTACTTGTTCATATGGCTTCATTTTCCATTTCCCCCCTTCTTTAATTATTAGCTCTCCGTAAGTGATCCAATTCCCTCTCATATTGATTTTCTTTACACTCATAACCTCTAATGGAGACAACCAGTGTGGAACTTTGGGTTCTAATATATTTTTATACCTATCCCATATTTCTATTATGGAGCTCCTGAAAATGTGATTCTCAAAACCCTTGTGACTTTTCTTCTTCTCCAACCACAAATACACGTGCCACCCAAATCTATTATCAAATCCTTCTAACTCTAACAGTTTATTGTTTTTTAATTTTATCCATTCCCTTAACCAGCAGAGACAAGACGCTTCATAATATAATTTCAAATCTGGCAGCGCAAAGCCTCCTCTTTCCTTTGCATCTGTCAATAACTTACATTGTATTCTTGGCTTTTTGCCCTGCCAGATATATCTTGAATTTGCCACTCTTTGAAAGTCGTTGTCCCCCTAATTATAGGAATCATTTGGAACAAAAATAACATCTTTGGAAGCACACTCATTTTGATCGTTGAGATTCTACCCCCAAAAGAAAGTTTCATCCTTCCCCAAACTTACAAAACTTTTTTGATTCTGTTCCACACCGGTATATAGTTGTTTTGAAATAAATCAATATTTCTTGGAGTTAACCATATTCCCAGATATTTTACCTTCTTCGCCACTTCAATCCCTGATTCTCGTTGCATTACTTCTATTGCACTTTGGTCCATATTCTTAATCATTACTTTGGTTTTTTTCTTATTTAATTGTGGGAGCCAGGAAGTCATGGAAAAGGCTTGTAGTGCCACCTGGTGCCTTGCTGACCTCGGTGACCAGCACTCTGAGCTTACAATGTATTAGAATGTATTGACCCTATAAGGAGTTAGGTTCCCCCCTCTGGGCACTGTAACCCTATATGGTTTGTGGGTGGGTTAAAGCTTGACCGGATGAGGTAACGTGAGACATTGGAATGCAGCCATGCGGCTGGAGAGAACAAAGGATAATAAAATCGGAGGAGAGAGAGGAAGGAGCTTTTTTGCCCTCCGTCCATGGAGACATTTGCCTTTGTGTGTGTTTTTTCTTTGCCTTGCACCCCAAAATGACGGCTGGTTTCCGTCAACTGGTTCCCACAAGTGGTGCCCTCTCTGAGGCAGAATAAAAGGATACGGCTGAGGTTTTTAAAAGGGAAAAAAGAAGCAACTGGAAGCAAACAGTCTGAGGCAGACTAAGAGGATTTTAAAAGAAACTGTGAGAGGATTTTTGATCCAAGCAGTGGTTATCATCGACTCACTACGTCCGGCAAGGATTGCAAAGCGCTCTACAACTTTAAAAAAGATCCCGGTGAGTTCGATCCCTTCTATTATATTGATTTTTGAAAAATGGGCAGCTCTTTGACTACTCCCCAACAGAAATTTTTAAAAGACTGAACAGCTTATCTCTGAACAATTGACTTTCGGCCACATTGAACCATCTTCATCCCACTGGCTCCAGCAGACAAGGAACAGTTTGCTTTTACATTGCCAGTATATCACGATTCGCAACGTTATCAGTGGATTGTCCTCAAGGCATGCGGAACTCCCCTACACTTTGTCAACATTTTGTGGTGAAGCATTGAAACCTTTCCACATGCGCCACCTAGAGGTGCTGCACACGAGCTGCACCTGGCCGTATTTGCTACATCGTTGCCAACAGGAATTTTATATGCTCAGGCGGAACAAGAAGAAGACTATCTGCATTATAGAATGGTTACATCTACCACATACCCCACCGAAGAACATTTATTCAGTAATTGAATCCACATCAGACATTGTTATCAAAGGACGTTCACGTGCAAATTGCTTTAGCTGATTTTATAGGTGTCATCATTTTTAACCCTCCAAAGGATGACCGTTTGACATTTCTGACACAGGTCACCTATGTTTGGCTACCCCCTTGTCTCTCACACCTCTCCCCTCTGCACTAACCCTCTTCACGGATAGAACAAGAAGTAGGGGGGTGGTGACATGGGAGGAGGGAGGAAAATGGAAATGTTTATATACCCCTCCACAGTCTTCTGCCCAGTGAGCTGAGCTAGCAGCTGTGATTCTTGCCTTTCAATCCTTTCCTACTCAACCTTTCAATCTTATTGTGGATACTCAGTATGTATATCGCCTTTTTGCTAGTTTACCAATATCTTATATAACTCCTTCCTTGGATTCTGACTTGTTTTCCTTGTTTCTTGGCCTGCAGGCCTTACTTTAGCACAGAGAGTTATCTTATTATGTTGCACATCTTCGCTCCCACACATCACACCCAGGGTATTTAGCAGAGGGCAATGCAAGAGCAGATGTGGCTCTGAGGGACATTTCTACCTTTTCTCTCTTTTCTGACCCTATACTAGGTCATAACACCTTTCACCTTCCTGCGAAAGCATTGGCAAAGCATTTTTCTATTCCTTTGGCCCAAGCAAGGGATATAGTTTCCCAATGTGCTTCTTGTTCTAAATCTCAGCTGGCCATTCCTTTTGATGCTGTCAATCCTAGGGGCACGTCTGCATTGGCGTGTTGGCAGATGGATGTCACACACACACACCTGTGTTGGCTCCACTCTCCAAGGTTCACCTCACGGTGGACACCCACTCTGGATTCATATGGGCTACGCCCATGAGGGGGGAAACAGCTCGGCATGTCATTCAGCACACTATCCGCTGTTTCTCAGTCATGGGTAAACCTGCGCGTATCAAAACTGATAATGGTCCAGCATATATTTCTAAAACATTTTCGGAATTTTGTATGTTGTGGAATGTGAAATTAACTCATGGCATACCCTTTAACTCCACAGGTCAAGCTATAGTGGAAAGAGCACACCTGACGTTCAAAACACTTAAGTAACTGCTTAAGTATTTTCTGTACAAGTGAGTAACGTTAGAGAGCAATTGATAGTCCTAGCCACGTTTCTTTCCGAGAAATAAACGTAAAAAAGTACCTTAAGATTTAAAAGAGATAATTGGGAAAGGACTTAGTTAAAAGTATCTAACTCTTCCCGGTGGTTCATTTTTTATCCTTTTTCCTTCTTTGTTTGGATTGCAGCGTTCTGCTCTGCCGATGACGCGCTGTGGTCCTGCGGTAGCGCAAGGGCGGCGCAGCGGAAATGCGCACGGCGTGTGATGGGGCCCTTGTGAATGGTGGACTAGACGATTCATCTCCATGTGGGCGGCTCCTCTAGGCCTCTCAGCAAAATTGGGTTGCAATGCATTGAGGTTTCTGGCACAAATTTAAGACTCCCCACCCCCCTGAGTTTCTGCATGGGCCTGTCCGGCAGATGAATCAGTCTGGTTGGCCACTCATAGCACCCAGGGGCGTTGCGGCAAAGCGCGGCAGTTGGCAGCGAGGGCGCGAGCGGCGTGCTGTTAGGGGGCGCTGGCGACTTCTCGTGCTCGCATTGCAAGGACCGGGACCTTTGTGCAAAGCTGTCATTTGAGGTTGTGAAAGTAACATTCAGATGTGCGTCCTGCACAGGTGAGTTCAGGGTTGGAGAGCCAAGTTTCTGCTCTTTAAAAAGAGAGACCGTGTCTTTCATGGGGTATTCTGGATCTTCTAATGTAATTTCTACTTACAGTAGTCCCTTGGTTCTGAAACGGAATCCGTTCCAAAACCAAGGATGCCGGCAAGGCCGGGCTCAGGGCGGCTAACACCAAATATAAATTACAATAAAATAGAATAGAAAAAAACCCCAGTTAATTAAAATACAGCTTAAAATGCAGCCTCATCAAGACTACAAAGGGAGGAAACATCAGCTATTCACCCAAGCCAGCAGGTGACATGTTTGTTACCAGCCCAAATCAAGCATAGGTGTTTTGGTTCCATCTCAATAGTAAAAGGACGAATAAGCTTCGATTGCTCTTTCGGTGTTCATTCACCCACAAATAGCAAAGCGGTGCAATAAGCCTAAACAAAGCCAAACAGGTTGTTTTGTTTTCCAACTACATAGAAAAAAGAATTTTGGATTGCGTTTACTTCATTTCGTGTTTTTTGCTTTTAATGCACATTGACACAGAAATCGCAAAGTGTGTGTAATGAGACCAAAATAACACAACACCATCTTTTCGCTTCCATATGCATAGAGAGAAGACATATAAGCTTTGATTGGGCTTTTTTCAATTCGCATGGTGTTATTTGGGTGTGCGCCAGAATCACCCCAAACCAATGGAAAAAGGTATTTTGGGTTCCATCTACATAAAAAGAAGATGATAAAGCTCTGATTGGGCTTATTTCAAATTGGTGTTTTTGTTTGTTTTTTATGTTTTTTTAAAAGATATTTTATTAAATTTTCACAGTAAAAGACAAAAAAAGTACGAAATCACACAAAACAAAAAACAATACGATACAAAAATACAGACATAAAACATACAACATAGTTAAACCAAACTTCCATAACCCTCTTTCTTGACCCCCCTCGCCTCTCCCTTTCCTGTGTTCCCATTTACCAAATCATGTTCAGCAATGCTTCACCTTCTCTCAGAATTTGTTTTAAATTAAACATTTCAGCTATTATGTCTCCAATTTTACCCTTTGTTATCAAATATTTAGATATTTAAACTTGACATAATATTATTCAAATTTCATCTTTGTTCTTATAGTTCAGTTATTTTCATATTTCGTTCAACTAGGTTACTAATGCCATGTTGTCTTTATATCCTGCATCATTCTAACATTCATACATTTTACAGTACTTTTGCAAATAGTCCTTAAATTTTTTCCAGTCCTCTTCCACTGTCTCTTCTCCCAGGTCTCGCATTCTGCCAGTCATTTCTGCCAATTCCACGTAGTCAATCAGTTGCATCTGCCATTCTTCCAGAGTGGGCAAATCTTCTATCTTCCAGTACTTTGCGATGAGTATTCTTGCTGCTGTTGTCGCATACATAAATAAAATTCTGTCCTTCTTTAGCACCCTCTGGCCAACAATGCCCAAAAGGAAGGCCTCTGGTTTCTTAGGGAAGGTATATTTAAATACCTTTTTTAGTTCATTATTGTCCCAGCTCACAAAGGACCAACGCCAGTCCGTTGTTATATACAAAAGTCTTTATTGAAGTTCAGTTTGTCTTTCACATCAGGAGCGTGCAGCTCTACGTCTGAGACTCTAGACCGCCGAAGCTCCGTCTGAGTCTCCTCCCTCCAGACACCAGTTTAAGACCCTAGCCTTGCTCCACCTCTTCCTTTGCTCTTTCCTCCTCTGGCTCCGCCTGTCAGCTGGGGTCTCGCCCTTCCTAGACTCTTCTGACGCTGAGTCCCCTGAGTCTTCCCCCTGCCTCCGGCGGGCTTTAGGACCTGGTTCCCCATCCGCGTTTTCTGCTGTCCCGCACGCCTGTACATTCGAACTTGGCACGCGCGCCCAGCCGGCAACTCTCCTCCTGACCGTTACACTGCTCCTGTCAATGCTTCCCCCTTCGGGGAGGCCAGCTGGACCTGACCTCCCCTCTGTTCCCCCACTCTCCGACAGAGGCGTGGTCAGTCCCGACTCTTCTTCTCTCCCTGCTGGAGGATACGCTGCCCCTGACACCTGGGACTCTTCCCCCCCACTATGCTCTGGTGGGGAAGCTGGTCCTGATCTCCAGCTGCTGCTTTGGGAGTCCCCGCTGGCCCCTTGTTTCTGGTGTGTCTCCCCTGGGACCCCCCCTTGCCCCCTACGCTGCCCTCAGATCCTTCCCCTTCGCTCTCCATCTCCTCTCTCCCCTGTACCTCTGCTCCTGAGCCCCTGACATCCATCCCGCCCTCGAAGCCCCCCTTCCCCTCTTCTGGGGCGGGTTCCGGGTGCTCCAGTGCTGTGGGGGTGAGTGCGGGATACAGTTAGTTCCCCCTGGCGAGCAGCCGACCAGTTGGATCCGGCCAGCCCGTAATGGGCTCGCCGACGTCGATCTCCTCTGCTTCCATCTCTCTGCATTCGTGTTCGAACCCAAGGTCCTCCCCCAACACGTCCATGTCCGTCTCTCCCCCTGTTACCTCGGGTGATGCTGCGTGCCAGGGCCCCCTTAGCAGTTCCCTGCTCCACCCCACCTCCGGTTGAGTGTCCCACCAATAAGAGCGGTCCGTGGCAGACCCCAAGAGTGATCCCTCCGGGGAGCTTGTGTCTGGCGCCGTTTCCTCAGCAGATGAGAACCCCTGGAACGTGCTGGTTGAAAGTGTGGGTGTGAAAATCTGCCGGCATAGGTCTGTGCGGGAAGAGTGCATGGAACTCGTCTTTGAGGTAGTGCTCCTCCAAGGCATAGTCCGGCACCCACCTGTTGGCGCTGGCCGGGGTACCTTCCCTGGCAAGGAGATATTCAACTCCCTCTTTCCCCCATCTTGAGTCTAAAATCTCCGTGACCTCGTTGAGTGGTGCCGCCCTCGGTGACCCCTCCCCCGTTGGCGACTTTCTAAGTGGGCGAGGTGCGGTCCCTGGCGCCTGAAACCTGTGGGGTTCCTTGTAGGGTGTGAGGACTGACCTATGAAATACCAGGTGCATTCTGGAGCCCTCCGGGAGTGTCAACCGGAAGGCCACTGGGTTGATTTGTGCCTCGACTTGGTAAGGCCCTAACTGCTTGTGTTTGAGCTTCTTCTTAGCTAACGTTCTGGCCGGCACTGCCTGGGCCGCTAACCAGACCCAGTCCCCCACCTGGATGTCTTCCCCGACTCTCCTGTGCCTGTCTGCCTGCACTTTGTAGGCGTGTTTTGCTAGTTCCAAGGTCCTTCGGAGTTGCTCGTGGACCTCCTGTAACTCTGCTGCCAAGTGCTCTGCTCCCCGTGGCTCCCCCCCCCCTTCGTCTCTAACCCCGGGAAGGTTCTGGGATGCCGCCCATTGTTGGCGAAGAACGGTGTCACCCCTGTAGATCCGTGCTACGTGTTGTTGTAGGCAAACTCGGCCAGCGGTAGGTAGTCCACCCAGGTCGAGGGCTGTTGATTCGCGTAGCATCGCAGGTACTGCTGCATGATGGCGTTGACCCACTCCGCTTGTCCGTTGGTCTGCGGATGTCGTGCCGACGCTAAGTTGATCTTGACGTTCAGGATGCCCAGCAGCTTCTGCCAGAAGCTCGAGACGAATTGGCGACCCCGGTCGGACAGGATGGACCGTGGTAAGCCGTGAACTTTGAACACGTGGTCTATGAACAGTTTGGCAGTCTGTTCCACTGTGGCCACCTTCGCGCAAGGAATGAAGTGCGCCATCTTGGTGAACAGGTCTATGACCACGAGTACCGCTGTTTTGCCTCGCGAGCTGGGCAGATCTGTGACAAAGTCCAGGGCCACTTTCTCCCACGGTTCGAGCGGCGTCTGTAGCGGTTCCAGCAGTCCCGCCGGCTTCTTGTGCACTGGTTTGGCCCTTTGGCATGTGTCACACCTAGAGACGTAATCCGCGACTTCTCCCCTCATCTGGGGCCACCAAAAGTCTCTGGCCACCAATTCCGCCGTCTTGTCCTTGCCGAAGTGCCCAGCACTGGGCGCGTCGTGTAACTGCTGCAGGACTTTAGCTCGGAGGTCGTCCCCAGGCACGTAGAGAGCTACTTTGCGGGTGAGCAGTCCGTCGCGTATCTGGAACTCGTCGTCCTTCGCTGTGCCTCTTCGCACCTCCTCCATCTTGGATTGTGCGAAGGCATCCGTCTGCAGTGCGCGACGCACTGCGTCCAGGTCCACGGTGGCTGAAGCGCATGCCCACGCTTTCGGTGCGAAAATGTCTTTGGCCGCCACCAGTGCCGCTTCCTCGAGATACTGCGGTTTCCTGGATAGTGCATCTGCCATGACGTTGTTGTCTCCCGGGATGTATTCTATCCGGAAGTCGAAATCCGCAAAGAACTCCGCCCAGCGGATGTGTCTCTGGTTCAGGAACTGCGCCGTGCGCCAGTACTCCAGGTTCTTATGGTCCGTGCGGACCTGCACAGTGTGTCTGGCTCCGATGCGGAAGTGCCGCCACGCCTTGAAGGCTGCATGAATGGCTAGCAACTCCCTGTCCCAGATGGTGTAGTTCTGTTCCGACTTGCTGAGTTTCCTGGAGTAGAATGCGCAGGGCCTCCAGTTCCCTTGCGGATCTTGCTGCAACAGGACCGCCCCCACCGCTCTGTCTGATGCGTCAGTCTCAACCCTCATTGGTTTGCCGGGGTTTACGTGTAGCAGCTGTTCTTCGGACACGAAGAGATGCTTGAGTCTCCGAAAAGACTGTTCCGCCTGGTCCGTCCAGGTGAACTTCTTCTTCTTGGAGCTGAGGGTGTCCGTGATAGCCGCCGTCTCCTTCGCGAACCCCTTGATGAACTTGCGGTAAAAGTTGGCGAAGCCGACGAACTTCTGGACCTCCTTCCGATTGCGCGTGCTCTTCCAGTCCAACACCGAGCGGACCTTGGCGCTGTCCATGGCGAGTCCCTTGTCGGACAGCTTGTAGCCCAGGAAATCCACCTCCGTCACGTCGAACTGGCACTTCTCCAGTTTGGCGTAAAGTCTGTGCTCCCGTAGTCTCTGCAGGACCTCCTTGACGTCTCCCTCGTGAGCCTCCTGCGATTCCGAGAAGATCAGGATGTCGTCTAGGAAGCATACGCACTTCTTGTAGAGGAGGCCCGCTAACACGTGGTGCATGAAGGCTTGGAAACAATGGGAGCCATTTTGCAGACCAAACGGCATAACTCTATATTCATAGGTGCCTAAAGGCGTAAACATGGCCGTCTTCCACTCATCGCCCTCCCGCATGCGTATAAGGTTGTACGCCCCTCGTAGATCCAACTTGGTGAAGATCCGTCCCTTCCTCACCGTCGCAAGCAGGTCGTCGATCTTGGGCATGGGGAATGCTGTGGGCTTTGTCCTGGAATTTATGATCCTGGAATCAACTACGATTCTCCGTTGGGGCATGTCTTTCTTCTTCACGAAAAACAGGGGACTGCCCCCCACTGCTTTGGATTCAAGTTGTGATCTATGAACTCCCTGAGTTCTTGCAGTTCGTCCTCAGACATGGAATATAGTTTTCCAGTCGGCAGTGTCGCCCCCGGTAGGAGGTCAATCGTGCAGTCGTAGGGCAGGTGGGGAGGCAGCTTGTCCGCTTCCTTCTCGCAGAAGACCTCCAAAATTGCCTTGTACTTGTTGGGCACCGCCTGCACCATGCCTAGGTGTAGCTGCTGTTCATCTTCCTGTCCCTCCTCTTTCTGGCCGGTTCGGATGCAGTGTTCTGCGCAGTAGGAGGAGCAGAAGGTCAATTGCCGCTGGTACCATGCTAATGCCGGGCTGTGCCTATCCAGCCAACTCATGCCAAACACTATGGGCCTGTCCGACAGGTGGGTGACATTGAAGCTGATGACTTCGCAGTGATTTCCAATTTGCAGTACCATAGGCGGCGTTTGCTGTACCACCTGTCCACCCAGTAGCTCCCTGCCATCGACCGTGACAACGTTTAGGGGCATCGTGGCTGGTAGGAGCGCTATGCGATGTCGCCTGATGAAGTCCACCCCCACAAAGTCTGCATTACTACCAGAGTCAATGGTAATAGGGACTTCCAGGGTGAATCCATTTGGCAGCTGGAGTGATGTGGTGAGTTGCACCACTGGTTTGGGTGGGAGGGGGTCTGTGGGCTGCAAAATCTCTGGGGACTGCTTCACTGACTCGCCTGGCTGGGCCCCAGTGCCTCTGCCTCCAGCCAGGCTTCGTCGTTTCCCTGCAGCTGTTCCCCCTGCTGAACTGCTCCTCTTACTGTTGCTGAGGCTGCAGTGTGCTTCTGGATCCTCTGGGGACACTCTTTGGCCATGTGCTGTGCACTGTCGCAGATGTAACACTTCCTGCTCCCTCTAGGAGCCTTCGTCTTGACTGCTCCTGGTGTTTGGGCTCTGGTCGCTGTCTGAGCCTTGGCACCACCGATCTCCATCGGCTCTTCTCCCTCCCCCAGTGGAGGCGTGGAGTGCGCGTGCCCTGTTTCTCTGGGTATGAAGGGAGGTGTTTTGGCCGGTGTGCGTGCCAGACGACCCTCATCCCTGCCCCAAGGGCGTTCTTCCAGGCGTACCCCTATCGTCAGCGCTCTCTGGACGACTTCTGTGGTAGTGGTAGGTCTCTCCCCCCTCGCCAGCTCATCTTTCACGGGTCCATTTAGCCCCTCCCAGAACAGATCCCTCACGGCATCAGAGTCCTTCTCCCAGCCCAGCACATTTACCAACGCAAAAAAGCGGGAGTGATATTGTCTCACCATGGCTTTGCCCTGCTGCAGCCCGTGCGTTTCCCTCCTGGCCACATCCACATCTACCGTTGATTTAAAACAAGCGTCCATAGCCTCGATAAATGCGTTTGAATCCTGGAGGGCGGGATCATTTTCGCGCCTGTCAGGGCTGCCTCAGGTCCCAGCTCACAAAGGACCAACGCCAGTCTCTCTTTATATACAGAAACGTTTATTGCAGTTCATTTTTCGTTTCACAGCCGAGGCGCGCAGCCCCACGTCCGTAACGCTAGACTGCTGAAGTCCCCTCTGAATCAGTCCCTCCCCTGCACCAGTTTAAGATGCTTGCTTTGCTCCACCTCCTCCTGTCTTTCCTTTTCCGCAGGGTCTTTCTGCCCGCTGGAGTTTCGCCCCTCCTGGATTCCTCTGACACTGAATCCCCAGATGGCTCTCCCTCCCTCCTGCGGGCTTTGGGACCTGGCTCCTCCCCCAGGCTCTCCGTTTCCCCTCGCGCTTGCACATTTGAACTTGGCGCGCGCGCCTAGCTTCCAACCTTTCTCCTGATCGTTACATCACTCTCTCACTGCTCCCCTCCCCTTCCGGGAGGATAGCTTGTTCTGACCTCCCCTCCGTTCCTGCCGACGGAGCTGCTTCCCCTGACACACTGGAACCTCCCCCCCTTCGCTACGCTCTGGAGGGGAAGCCGGTCCCGATCTCCAGCTGCTGCTTCGGGATTCCCTATTTGCTCCTTCCCCCTGATGAGTCCCCCCTGGGGCTCCTCTTGTCTTGGCTACAGGCGCCCCCTCCTGGGAATCCCCCGATTCGCTGGAAAGGCTCATGGAATCCCTCGGGCCACCGTCCTCCTCTTCCTCACTGTCCTCGGACTCTTCCCAATAGTCCTCCCTCTCCTGCCTCCCATGTGC
The DNA here is from genome assembly GCF_964188305.1 of Podarcis bocagei. Taxonomy (NCBI): domain Eukaryota; kingdom Metazoa; phylum Chordata; class Lepidosauria; order Squamata; family Lacertidae; genus Podarcis; species Podarcis bocagei. Next base: position 84,051,315 of record NC_138131.1, read on the forward strand.
CTCTGCTCCTGAACCCCTGACATCCATCCCCCCTCGAAGCCCCCCTTCCCCCCTCCCGCTGCTCGGGTGCTGGTTCCGGGTGCTCCATTGCCGTGGGGGGTAATGCTGGAAACAGTTCATTTCCCCCGGTCTGCCGCCCCCCAACTGGATCCAGCCAGTCCTTGATGACCTCGTCTACGTCGATCTCCTCTGCTTCCAATTCAGTGTATGTGTGCTCGAACCCGGGCTCCTCCCCCAACACGTCCATGTCCGCCTCTCCCCCTGTTACCTCGGGCGATGCTGTTTGCCAAGGCCACCTTAGCCACCTCCTGCTCCACCCCACTTCTGGCTGATCGTCCCACCAGTAAGAGCGGTCCGTGTCCACCCCCGAGCACGATCCCCCCCCCTGGAGACTTCCAGTCGGCGCCAGCGTTTAATGGCGGTCCTTTCTCCGAGCTCCGGAGAAGGACTGCTCCGTGAGTTCGGGTCTGACCCGCTACGGCAAGCGGGGGACCCCTAAAATCACAGGCGCAGAAGCCTGTGAACAAGGAGACTCGGTGGGAACCAGAAGCGCCCCCCTTTACTGCGAAAGAGCCTTTTTAAAGGCTCCGGAACGGCATCGGGAGTGAGCGTGGTGCTGAGAGTCGCAACCCAGCCCGCGGAGTGAAGCCGCGTTGCCATGAACGGAGAGCGCCGATTCCTTCCTGTAAATTGAAATTCGACTGAAAAACCCGTGAGTAGGACTGAAAGATTATTTGGGACTTTAAAACTAAAATTTAAAATTCAGCCGGAAACGGGAAAGGCAAAAAATAAGGAAGTCTGCCTTCCCCCAACTGCATGACAGACTAAGCAACGAAAACACAAAGCTGCATCTGAAGGAAAATAATCTTATGACTGCTTAACCTTGGCATTGGACATGATCTCCTCTCTAGCAGGCAGGGGCAGAGGGGAGAAAAAGTGACTTTATAACCTGCATGACTTTTTAAAAGAGAAAAGTTTTCCGCTGCCTTAATCCCCTGAGACGGACTGTCAAAATAAGATACCAGGAACTGTATTTAGAACTTGATACAACTTGTTACAAAGTTATACTGTGGAAGCTCTGCTTGTTACAGTGTTGGGACTTTGCTGCAACAACTCTTTGGATAGTGTGGACAGAGTAATTATATAGAAAAAGTGTTGCAGCACTTATATTGAGGAATCCTGGTCTCTTTGTTCTTTGTTCTTTGTTTCCTTCACTTGGACATTTTGGTTTGCTCCCTCTAGAGGGTTGAGAAGTAACAGTTGCAGAGCAACGGATTAAGACAGTGGGATTTTCCATCAGGAAACTGCTCCTGTGAGAACGTCCTTGGGACATGAGCGGCCCAGCAGATGAGATAACTACCAGAGCTAAAGCAAAACAACAACAACAAAAGAAAAGAGGCTCAATATCAAGCCTAACACCGACAGGAGCAGCTGGGCAAGAAAAAGTGACAGCTGTTTCAATGGATTCAATGACACAGGCGTTACTCAAGTTAAATCAATCTTTAGAAGCTTTGACAAAGCAGAGTACAGAAAATTCACAAAAATTAACAGAATTAACAGCAAGGTTGGACTTGAATACGAAAAGTGTGACATCTAACACAGAATCTATAAATAAGCTGATTGAAGAAAACTCTGCAACACGTAAAATCGCAGAGGACGCCAGACATATTGCTGAAGAGACACAGGAAAAACTAGAACCAATCTCCAGAAAAGTGTATGAACATGATGCGACCTTGTCTTTGCTGGAATTACAGAGAAAGGAGAGAAACCTGAAATTAAGACTAGTTCCCGAAAGTGAAGGGGACAGCCTTGTGGAGTTCCTCACACAAGAGTTTTCTGACTTTTGGCAGGAAGAATTGCAGGAGGAAGAATTTAAGATAACAACAGCATTCAGATTGGGCAGGAGACAGAACAGAAAGACTCCGAGGGATTGCCTGATTACTTTTAGATCCAAGGAAGAAAGGGACAAAATATTAAAACTACATTACCAAAAGGCCTTGGAAATTGAAAACTCTCATATACAAATCTTCAAGGACATCCCTAAATATATTCTTGAGGTGAGAACCTTCTATAAAGATCTGGTCTACCTGCTGAAAAGGAACAACATACTTTTTAGGTGGGAGTTCCCACAAGGACTGTCCTTTAACTACAAGGGAAAGAAGGTGAAAATAAAAACAATTCAAGACAAAGAGAAGTTTTTGGAGAAAAACCACGAGGATTTGCAGAAGGGAACGGTAGACCCAATTCCAGAGGTAAAAGGGGCGGTAGATATCTTGAATCTATCGTTTGGACTTAAACCACCATCAGAGGAAGAGCAGCAACTTGGAGCGGTAGGAGGAGTAAATGACAAATAACAAGATGGCCCTGCAATTCCTTAGCTGGAATTGTAATGGGCTGAACATGCCCAGGAAAAGACGTCAAGTTTTTCATATTCTGAAAAGAGAAAAATTGGATTTGATTTGCTTACAAGAAACCCATGTGACAAGGGTACACAGGAAATTACTTATAAATAAAAGACTAGGACAAGAATTCATCTCATCGGATAAAGTTAAGAAAAGAGGAGTGGTGATTTATGCAAAAGAGAAATTGGCCCCAAGAATGATGTTTAAAGATGAACAAGGAAGATATTTGGCAATTGAAATACAAATACAAGGAGAAAAACTGTTAATTGTTGGAATTTATGCACCAAATGAAGGGAAGGCGGAATTTTTTAAGAAGCTGCATGGAACTCTGATGGACTATTTGGACTATAATGTAGTAATCATGGGAGATATGAATGGTGTGGTTTCTACAAATATGGACAAGGCACAAAGACAGACAATCTCTAAGGAAGGGAGACTTCCGAAGACCTTCTTTGAAATGACTGAAAATATGGACTTGATAGATATTTGGAGAACAAGGAAGCCACTCGAAAGAGAGGGAACTTTCTTTTCTCAAGCAATGATGACCTGGACCAGAATCGATCAAATCTGGATTACTAGTGGGCTGGCTCCAAAGATCAAGAATATAGAAATCTGCCCCAAGACTTGCTCTGACCATAACGCCGTGAAGATGGAAATGAAATTTATAACAACTGGTCAATTTAGATGGAGGATGAATGACACCCTGTTTCGAGATGAGGAGATCCACAGAAAGGCCCAAAAAACCTTAAAGGACTATTTTGAATTAAACCTAAAAACTGATGTAGAAAAAAGAGTGATCTGGGACGCAAGTAAAGCTGTGATGCGAGGATTCCTAATCCAACAAAATTCAGTAAAAAAGAGAAAGCAAAATGAGAAGAAGGAAAAGATCCTGGAAAAGATAAAAGAAGAAGAGAAGAAATTGAGATCAAAACCAAAGTCCCAGGAGATTTTGAGAGAGATCAAGTTATACCAGACACAATATATGGAACTGATGAACCAAGAGATTGAATGGAAGATAAAGCAAATGAGACAAAAGACATTCGAATCTGCAGATAAATGTGGTAAGCTTCTGGCTTGGCAATTGAAGAAAAGACAGAAACTAAATACAGTTACAAACCTAGAAGTGGATGGAAAGAATATATCCAAACCCAATGAGATTAGAAACTGTTTTTTGAGCTACTTTAAAAAATTATATTCACAAGGACCGCAGAAGGAAGAGGATATAGATGAATTCCTTAAAAAATATGGACTACAAAAAAATCTCTCATCAAAGCAAGGTGGATCTAAACCAGAGAATAACAGAACAAGAGATAGAGGGTGCCATTCAGAACATGCAACTGGGCAAATCTCCAGGACCAGATGGACTGACTTCCAGATACTATAAAGCTTTGAAGGAGTGGTTGGTACAACCGTTAAAGGAAGTCTGTAACGAGATTCTAGAGGGGGAAAAGGCGCCAGAATCGTGGAAAGAAGCTTATATTACACTCATACCAAAGACAGAGACTGAAAAGACTCAGCTTAAGAACTACCGCCCAATATCATTACTCAATGTGGATTACAAAATCTTTGCAGACATTTTGGCAAAAAGATTGAAAAGAGTGTTGATGGAGAAGATTCACAAGGACCAAGCAGGCTTTCTCCCAAAAAGGCACTTATCGGACAATGTAAGGAATATAATAGACATTCTGGAATTGCTAGAGGTGAACATAAACACTAAAGCAGTGCTGATCTTTGTGGATGCGGAGAAAGCCTTCGACACTATTTCTTGGAGTTTTATGAAAAAGAATCTTCATGGGATGGGGGTAGGCCAAGGATTTGAGAATGGTATGGGTGCGATATATTCTGAACAAAAAGCTAAGTTGATTGTAAATAATGTGATAACTGAAGAATTTAAGATAGAAAAAGGGACACGACAAGGGTGCCCAATTTCCCCATTGCTTTTTATATCAGTCCTGGAGGTTTTGCTAAATATGATTAGAGATGACCAGCAGGTTAAAGATGTACAGGTCGGAGCAAAACATTATAAGTTAAGAGCCTTTGCAGATGATTTGGTACTTACTTTACAAGAGCCAGATACTAGTACAAAGAGGGTGTTGGAGATAATTCAAGAATTTGGTCAGGTGGCCGGATTCAAACTGAACAAACAAAAGACTAAAGTTTTGGAGAAAAATTTAACAGGTATGGAGAGGGAGAAATTCCAGAATGAAACAGGTTTGACAGTGGTTAAGAAGGTGAAATACCTAGGGGTTCATCTGACATCTAAAAATCTGAATTTGTATAAAGACAATTATGAAAAATGTTGGTCAGAAATCAAAAAAGATCTAGAAATATGGTCAAATTTGAAACTGTCAATGTTAGGCCGAATTGCAGTTATTAAGATGAATGTATTGCCTAGAATGTTATTTTTGTTTCAAACTTTGCAGGTTCTTGACAAGATGGACTGTTTCAAGAGGTGGCAGAAAGACATTTCAAAATTTGTCTGGCAGGGCAAAAAGCCCAGAATAAAATTTAAAATATTGACAGATGTAAAAGAAAGAGGGGGATTTGCCCTGCCGGATTTAAAATTGTATTATGAAGCAGCAGCGTTTTGCTGGCTGAAAGAGTGGATGCTCCTCGAGAATACAGATATCTTGGATTTAGAAGGTTTCAATAATGCATTTGGTTGGCATGCATACTTATGGTATGATAAAATTAAAGTGCATAGGGCCTTTAAAAACCAGATTGTCAGAAAAGCATTATATAATGTCTGGATAAGATATAAAGACTTGCTGGAAAACAAAACCCCTAGATGGTTGTCACCCTTGGAGGCTAAGGCATTGAAAAAGCTCAATATGGAGGCCGAATGGCCAAAGTATTGGGAAATCTTGGAACAAGACGGAGATAAATTGAAGTTACAGAGTCATGAGAAATTGAAACCCAAAGTACGAGATTGGCTCCATTATTATCAAATAATGGAGGTGTACAAACAAGATAGGAAAATTGGCTTCCAGGTGGAGAAATCAAAATTAGAAACTGAATTGTTAGAACCCAATACTAAGAACTTATCAAGAATGTATAATTTGCTGCTGAAATGGAATACACAAGATGAAACAGATAAATCAGCTATGATTAAGTGGGCACAGGACATTGGCCATAATATTATGTTTGCTGACTGGGAATGGTTGTGGAACACCGGGATAAAATTTACGGCATGTAATGCTTTAAAGGAAAATATTATGAAAATGATCTATAGGTGGTACATGACCCCAGTCAAGCTAGCAAAGATTTATCATTTGCCTGATAACAAGTGCTGGAAATGTAAAGAATCTGAAGGTACTTTCTACCACCTTTGGTGGACGTGCCCAAAGATTAAGGCCTTCTGGGAAATGATATATAATGAAATGAAAAAAGTACTTAAATGTACATTCCCTAAGAAACCAGAGGCCTTTCTCTTGGGCATTGTCGGCCAATTGGTGTTAAAGAAAGATAGAATTTTCTTTATGTATGCTACAACAGCAGCAAGAATACTTATCGCAAAGTATTGGAAGACACAAGATCTACCCACCTTGGAAGAATGGCAGGTGAAAGTGATGGACTATATGACATTGGCTGAGATGACTGGCAGAATCCGTGATCAGAGGAAAGAGACGGCGGAAGAGGATTGGAAGAAATTTAAAATTTATCTTAAGAACTATTATAAAATTGATGAATGCTAAAATGTCGAGGTGTTGAGAAAGAAAAAGGGATTACAGTGACATAAGAATAAGTTGAAGAAAAGACTATGAGGACACATATTTGATAAAATTATTTAGAAGCTGCTGAAATAATCTTGGAAATTGGGATGCAGAAAGGGGAGGTATGGGGGAGTCTGAGAAATGAGGGTAATGAAAAAAAGGTTAGGAAATTATACATGTTTGTTTGTCCTTTTATTTGTTTGTATTGTTTAAAAAATGCTGTAAAACCAATAAAAAATTTATATATATATATAAAAAGAGCACAATCCCCTTGGAGGGCTCGATTCCGGCGTCGTCTCCTCTGCGGAGGAGAACCCCTGGAACGTGCTGGCGGAAAGTGTGGGCGTAAAAAGCCAGCTGTCGAAATAATCCGCTGGCATGGGCCTGTGTGGGAAGAGTGCATGGAACTCGTCTTTGAGAAGCGGTTCCTCCAGAGCATAATCCGGCACCCAACTGTTGGCGCTGGCCGGGGTACCCTCCCTGGCGAGGAGATATTCTACTCCCTCCTCCCCCCATCTCGAGTCCAGAATCTCCGTGACCTCGTTGAATGTCGTGGCCCTCAGTGACTTCCCCCCCTCTGGTGACTTTCTGCGTGGGTCTGGTGCTGTCCCTGGCTCCTGAAACCTGTGTGGGGCCTTGTAGGGTGTGAGCACCGACCTATGAAAGACCGGGTGCATTCTGGAACCTTCTGGGAGAGTCAACCAAAAAGCTACAGGATTGATCCTGGCCTCAACTTGGTATGGCCCTAGCTGTTTGTGTCCTAGCTTCTTCTTAGCTAACGACTTGGCCGGCACTGCCTGGGCCGCTAACCATACCCAGTCCCCCACCTGGATGTCTTCCCCTGCCCTCCTGTGCCTGTCTGCCTGCTCCTTGTAGGCGTGTTTAGCTAGCTCCAAGTGCCGTCGGAGTTCCTCGTGGACCTCCTGCAATTCTGCTGCTAAGTGCTCAGCTCCCTGCGGCTCCCCCTGCGCCGTCGTCTCCAACCCCGGGAAGGTTCTGGGATGTCGCCCATTGTTGGCGCAGAACGGTGTCACCCCCGTTGACGCGTGCTTCGTGTTGTTGTAGGCAAACTCGGCCAGCGGTAGGTAGTCCACCCAAGTCGCAGGCTGTTGATTGGCGTAACATCGCAGGTACTGCTGCATGATGGCGTTGACCCTCTCCGCTTGGCCGTTGGTCTGCGGATGCCTCGCCGACGCTAAGTTGATCTTGACGTTCAGGATACCCAGGAACTTCTGCCAGAAACTGGAAATGAATTGGCGGCCCCGGTCGGACAGGATGGACCGTGGCAAGCCGTGAACCCTGAACACGTGGTCTATGAACAGCTTGGCGGTCTGTTCCGCTGTGGCCACCTTCGTGCAAGGAATGAAATGCGCCATCTTGGTGAACAGGTCTACAACCACAAGTACCGCCGTCTTGCCTCGCGAACTGGGTAGATCAGTAACAAAGTCCAGCACCACCCTCTCCCACGGCTGTAGTGGCGTCTCCAGCGGTTCCAGTAGTCCCGCTGGCTTCTTGTGCACTGGTTTGGATCTCTGGCAAGTGTCACACCTGGCGACGTAATCCGCGACCTCTCCTCGCATCTGGGGCCACCAAAAGTCCCTGGCTACTAAGTCCGCCGTCTTCTCCTTGCCGAAGTGACCCGCGCTGGGTGCGTCGTGCAACTGCTGCAGGACCTTCGCGCGGAGATCGTCCCCCGGCACGTAGAGAGCACCTTTGCGGGTTAGCAGGCCGTCGCGTATCTGGAAATCGCCGTCCTTTGCTGTGCCCCTCCGCAGTTCCTCCATCTTGGATTGCGCGAACGGATCCGTCTGCAGCGCGCGACGCACCGCGTACAGGTCCACGGCGGCTGAAGCACATGCCCATGCCTGCGGTGCGAAAATGTGCTTGGCCGCCACTGGTGCCGCTTCCTCGAGATACTGGGGTTTCCTGGAGAGCGCATCTGCTATGACATTGTTGTCTCCTGGGATGTACTCTATCCTGAAGTCGAAATCCGCAAAGAACTCCGCCCAGCGTATGTGCCTCTGGCTCTGGAGCTTCGCCGTGCGCCAATACTCTAGGTTCTTATGGTCCGTGCGGACCTGCACAGTGTGTCTGGCTCCGATGAGGAAGTGCCTCCACGCCTTGAATGCTGCATGAATGGCCAGCAACTCCCTGTCCCAGATGGTGTAGTTCTGCTCCGACTTGCTGAGCTTTCTGGAGTAGAACGCGCAAGGCCTCCAGTTCCCTTGCGGATCTTGCTGCAAGAGGACCGCCCCCACCGCTCTGTCCGATGCGACAGTCTCAACCCGCATGGGCCTGCTGGGATTCACGTGTAGCAGCTGTTCTTCGGACACGAAGAGGCTCTTAAGTCTCCGAAAGGACTGCTCCGCCTGGTCCGTCCAAATGAACTTTTTCTTCTTGGAACTGAGGGTGTCCGTGATAGCCGCCGTCTCTTTCGCGAAACCTTTGATGAACTTGCGGTAAAAGTTGGCGAAGCCGACGAACCTCTGGACTTCCTTCCGATTGTGTGGGCTCTTCCAGTCCAACACCGCGCGGACCTTGGCGCTGTCCATGGCGAGTCCCTTGTCGGACAGCCTGTAGCCCAGAAAATCCACCTCCGTCACGTCGAACTGGCACTTCTCCAGTTTGGCGTAGAGTCTGTGCTCCCTTAGCCTCTGCAGGACCTCCTTTACGTCACTCTCGTGAGCCTCCGGCGATTCCGAGAAGATCAGGATGTCGTTGAGGAAGCATACGCACTTCTTGTAAAGGAGTCCCGCTAGCACGTGGTGCATGAATGCTTGGAAACAGTGGGAGCCATTTTGGAGGCCAAACGGCATAACTTTGTATTCATAGGTGCCCAACGGCGTAAACATGGCCGTCTTCCACTCATCACCCTCCCTCATGCGTATGAGATTGTACGCGCCGCGCAGATCCAGCTTGGTGAAGATCTTCCCCTTTCGCACCGTCGCGAGCAAGTCGTCAATCTTAGGCATGGGAAATGCCTTGGGCTTTGTCATCGAGTTTATGGCCCTAAAGTCTACGATGAGCCTTTTTGGGGGCGTGTCCTTCTTCACGAAAAACACAGGACTGCCCCCCACTGCCTTGGATTCTTGGATGAATCCCCGCTTCAAATTGTGCTCTATGAACTCCCTGAGCTCCTGCATCTCGTCCTCGGACATGGAATACAGCTTCGCAGTCGGCAGCGTCGCTCCTGGCAAGAGGTCAATTGCGCAGTCGTAGGGCCGGTGGGGGGGCAACTGGTCAGCTTCCTTTTCGCAGAAGACCTCCAAAAACCCCCTGTACTTGTGGGGCACCGACTGCACCATGCCCAGGTGCAGCTGCTGCCCTTCCTCCTGGCCCTCCGCTTCCTGGCCGGACTGGATGCAGTGCTGTGCGCAGTAGGATGAACCAAAGGTGAGTTGTCGCTGGTACCACGCTAATGACGGGCTGTGTCTATCCAGCCAACTCATGCCCAACACTATAGGCGTGTCTGACAGGCGGGTGACGTTGAAACTGATGACCTCGCGGTGATTCCCAATCTGCATCACCATGGGTGGTGTCTGTTGTACCACCTGCCCGCCCAGCAGCTTCCTGCCATCGACTGTGACAACGTTTAAGGGCAGCGTGGCTGGTAGAAGCGCTATGCGATGTTCCTTGATGAACTGCACCCCCATGAAGTCTGCGTTGCTACCGGAGTCAATGCTAACAGGGACTTCCAGGGTGAGTCCATTAGGTAACTGGAGAGTTGCAGTGAGTTGCACCACTGGCTTGGGTGGTAGGGGGTCTATAGGCTGCAAAATCGCTGGGGACTGCTTTACTGACTTGCCTGGCTGAGCCCCAGCATCTCTGCTTCCAGCCAGGCACTGTCATTTCCCTGAAACTGCTCTCCGTGGTGAGCTGCCTCTGTTACTGTTGCTAAGGCTGAAGTGTGCTTCTGGAGCCTCTGGGGACACTCTTTGGCCATGTGTTGCGCACTGTCACAGATGTAGCACTTCCTGCTCCCTCTAGGAGGCTTAGTCTTGACTGCTCCGGGCGCTGGGGCTCCGGCTGCTGTCTGAGCCTTGGCACCACCAAGCTCCATCGGTTCCTCCCCCTCCCTCAGCGGAGGCGAGGGATGCGTACGTCCCAGGTCCCTGGGAAGAAAAGGAGACGCTCTAGCCGGTGCACGCACCTGGCGACCCTCATCACTGTGCCAAGGGCGTTCTTCGTGGCGCACTCCTATCGTGAGCGCTCTCTGCACGACGTCTGCGAGGGTTTGAGGTCTGTCCCCCCTTGCCAACTCATCCTTTACGGAGCCATTGAGTCCCTCCCAGAACAAATCTCTCACTGCCACGGAGTCCTTTTCCCAGCCCAGCACATTCAGCAATGCAAAAAAGCGCGAATGGTACTGTCGTACTGTAGCCTTGCCTTGCCTCAATCCATGCATCTCGCGCCTTGCCACATCAATGTCCACGGTAGATTGGAAACAAGCGTCCATGGCCGCGATAAATGCGTCAGAATCCCTGCGGGCAGGACCATCTTCGCGCCATAAATTGCGTAGCCAGGCTTTAGCTTCCCCATGCAAGTGGGATACAATGAAGCCTACTCTCTCCTCCTCATCTCTAAAACCCTTCCGAAGCAAATGCAGCGCATATACGACGTCAGCTCTGAAACTGGGATAATGCTTCAGGTTCCCATCGAAGTGGGCTACTAAACTGCCCCCCTGCTCCCTCTGACCTGGGCCCCGGGAACCCTTCTTTGCATGCACGCTCCCACCTGGCTTGCAGATCCTGGCATCGCGCTTCTGCTTCCTCTCCTGTCTTTTTGGAGATCAGTACTGCCGTGGAAAGCTCCGCTACTGCATTTCGCAGTTCTGTTAGTTGCTCCTCCGCAGTCATCTCTGCCAACCTTCGTGAGCTTGCAAAAAAATTTTTTTTACGTACAGAGAGGGGACTTACTGTCAGGGCTGCCTCAGGTCCCAGCTCACAAAGGACCAACGCCAGTCTCTCTTTATATACAGAAATTTTATTGCAGTTCATTTTTCGTTTCACAGCCGAGGCACGCAGCCCCACGTCCGTAACGCTAGACCGCTGAAGTCCCCTCTGAATCAGTCCCTCCCCTGCACCAGTTTAAGATGCTTGCCTTGCTCCACCTCCTCCTGTCTTTCCTTTTCCACAGGGTCTTTCTGCCCGCTGGAGTTTCACCCCTCCTGGATTCCTCTGACGCTGAATCCACAGATGGCTCTCCTGCGGGCTTTGGGACCTGGCTCCTCCCCCGGGCTCTCTGTTTCCCCGCGCGCTTGCACATTTGAACTTGGCGCGCGCGCCCAGCTTCCAACCTTTCTCCTGATCGTTACATCACTCCTCTCACTGCTCCCCTCCCCTTCCGGGAGGATAGCTTGTTCTGACCTCCCCTCCGTTCCTGCCGACGGAGCTGCTTCCCCCTTTTTTTATTATAATTTTTTTTATTGGTTTTACAATTTTTTTAAAAACAATACAAACATATACAAAGACATACAAACACGTATAGTTTCATAATCTTTTTTTCATAAACCTTGTTTCTCAGACTCCCCCATACCTCCCCTTTCTGCATCCCGATGTCCAAAATTTTTAGCAACTTCTAATTATTTCTCTCAAGCCTCTGTCCTCTTAATCTTTCCTTCAGTCTAATCTTATATCACTGTAACCCTTTCTTTCTCAAAACCTCGACATTCTAACATTCATCAAGTTTATAATAGTCCTTAAGATAGATTTTAAATTTCTTCCATTCTTCTTCCGCCGTCTCCTTTCCCTGGTCACGGATTCTGCCAGTCATCTCAGCCAATGTCATGTAGTCCATCACTTTCATCTGCCATTCTTCCAGGGTGGGTAGATCTTGTGTCTTCCAATACTTTGCGATAAGTATTCTTGCTGCTGTTGTAGCATACATAAAGAAAGTTCTATCTTTCTTTGACACCAATTGGCCGACAATGCCCAAGAGAAAGGCCTCTGGTTTCTTAGGGAAAGTACATTTAAGTACCTTTTTCATTTCATTATATATCATTTCCCAGAAAGCCTTAATCTTCGGGCATGTCCACCAAAGGTGATAGAAAGTACCTTCAGTTTCTTTACATTTCCAACACTTGTTATCAGGCAAATGGTAGATTTTTGCTAGCTTGACTGGGGTCATGTACCACCTATAGATCATTTTCATAATGTTTTCCTTTAAGGCATTACATGCCGTAAATTTAATACCAATGTTCCACAACCATTCCCAGTCAGCAAACATAATGTTATGACCAATGTCCTGTGCCCACTTAATCATAGCTGATTTAACTGTTTCATCTTGTGTATTCCATTTCAGCAGCAAATTATGCATTCTTGACAAATTCTTGGTATTGGGTTCTAACAGTTCAGTCTCTAATTTTGATTTTTCCACCTGGAAGCCAATTTTCCTGTCCTGTTTGTAAACCTCCATTATTTGGTAATATTGGAGCCAATCTCGTACTTTAGGTTTCAATTTCTCATGACTTTGTAATTTCAATTTATCTCCATCCTGTTCCAAAATTTCCCAATACTTTGGCCATCCGACCTCCATATTAAGTTTCTTCAGTGCCTTAGCCTCCAAGGGTGACAACCATCTAGGGGTTTTTTCCCCCAACAAATCTTTATATCTTATCCAAACATTAAACAACGCTTTTCTGACAATGTGATTTTTAAAGGCCTTATGCACTTTGATTTTATCATACCATAGATATGCATGCCAACCAAATGTATTATTAAAGCCTTCTAAATCCAAGATATCTGTATTCTCGAGGAGCATCCACTCTTTCAGCCAGCAAAACGCTGCTGCTTCATAGTACAGTTTTAAGTCCGGCAGGGCAAATCCCCCTCTTTCTTTTGCATCTGTAAGTATTTTAAATTTTATTCTGGGCTTTTTGCCCTGCCAGACAAATCTCACAATGTCTTTCTGCCACCTCTTGAAACAGTCCATCTTGTCAAGAATCTGCAAAGTTTGAAACAAAAATAGCATTCTAGGCAATACATTCATCTTAATAACTGCAATTCGGCCTAACATTGACAATTTTAGATTTGACCATATTTCTAGATCTTTTTTTAATTTCTGACCAACATTTTTCATAGTTGTCCTTATACAAGTTCAATTTTTTAGATGTCAAATGAACCCCTAGGTATGTCACCTTCTTAACCACTGTCAAACCTGTCTCTTCTTGAAATTTCTCCTTCTCCATGACTGTCAAATTTTTTTCTAAGACTTTAGTTTTTTGTTTGTTCAGTTTAAGTCCGGCTACCTGGCCAAATTGTTGAATTATCTCCAACACTCTTTTCGTACTAGTGTTTGGCTCTTGTAAGGTCAATACTAAGTCATCTGCGAATGCCCTTAACTTGTAATGTTTAGCTCCGACCTGTACACCTTTAACCTGCTGGTCATTTCTAATCATATTCAGCAACACCTCCAGAACAGAAATGAAAAGCAATGGAGAAATTGGGCACCCCTGTCGTGTTCCTTTTTCTATCTTAAGTTCCTCCGTTATCACATTATTTACAATCAGCTTAGCTTTATGTTCAGAATATATTGCACCCATACCATTCTCAAAACCTTGGCCTACCCCCATCCCATGAAGATTCTTTTTCATAAAACTCCAAGAAATATTGTCAAAGGCTTTCTCCGCGTCCACAAAAATCAGCACTGCTTTAGTGTTTATGTTCACCTCTAGCAATTCCAGAATGTCTATTATATTCCTTACATTGTCCGATAAGTGCCTTTTTGGGAGAAAGCCTGCTTGGTCCTTATGAATCTTCTCCATCAACACTCTTTTAAGTCTTTTTGCCAAAATGTCTGCAAAAATTTTATAATCCACATTAAGTAATGATATTGGGCGGTAGTTCTTAAGTTGAGTCTTTTCAGTCTCTGTCTTTGGTATGAGTGAAATATAAGCTTCTTTCCACGATTCTGGTGCCTTTTCCCCTTCTGAAATCTCGTTGCAGACTTCCTTTAACGGTTGAACCAACCACTCCTTCAAAGATTTATAGTATCTGGAAGTCAGTCCATCTGGCCCTGGAGACTTGCCCAATTGCATGTCTTGAATGGCACCCTCTATCTCTTGTTCTGTTATTCTCTGGTTTAAATCCACCTTGCTTTGATGAGAGATTTTTTGTAATCCATATTTTTTAAGGAATTTATCTATGTCCTCTTCATTTTGTGGTCCTTGAGAATAAAGTTTTTTGAAATAACTCAGAAAACAGTTTCTAATCTCATTGGGTTTAGATATGTTCTTTCCATCCACTTCTAGGCTTGTAACTGTATTTAGTTTCTGCCTTTTCTTCAATTGCCATGCCAGAAGTTTGCCACATTTATCTGCCGATTCGAATGTTTTTTGTTTCATTTGCTTTATCTTCCATTCAATCTCTTGATTCATCAATTCCATATATTGTGTTTGATATAACTTAATCTCTCTCAAAATCTCCTGGGACTTTGGTTTTGATCTTAATTTTTTCTCTCCTTCTTTTATCTTTTCCAAAATCTTTTTCTTCTTCTCATTCTGCTTTCTCTTTTTTATTGAATTTTGTTGAATCAAGAATCCTCGCACCACAGCTTTACTTGCGTCCCAGATCACTCTTTTTTCCACATCGGCCTTTAGATTTATTTCAAAATAGTCCTTTAAAGTTTTTTGGGCCTTCATGTGGATCTCCTTATCTCGAAACAGGGTGTCATTCATCCTCCATCTAAATTGACCAGTTGTTGTAAGTTTCATTTCCATCTTCACGGCGTTATGGTCGGAGCAAGTTTTTGGGCAGATTTCAACCCTCCTAATCTTTGGAGCCATCCCACTAGTGATCCAAATTTGATCAATTCTGGTCCAGGTCATCATTGCTTGAGAGAAAAAAGTTCCCTCTCTCTCAAGAGGGTTCCTTGTTCTCCATATGTCTATTAGGTCCATATTTTCCGTCATTTCAAAGAAGGTCTTCGGAAGTCTCCCTTCCTTGGAGATTGTCAGTCTTTGTGCCTTGTCCATATTTGTAGAAACTACACCATTCATGTCTCCCATAATTATCATATTGTAATCCAAAAAGTCCATCAGAGTTTCATGAAGTTTCTTGAAGAATTCCGCCTTGCCTTCATTTGGTGCATAAATTCCAACTATTAAGAATTTTTCTCCTTGTATTTCAACTGCCAGATATCTTCCTTGTTCATCTTTAAACATCATTTTTGGAACCCATTTCTCTTTTACATAGATCACGACTCCTCTTTTCTTAACTTTATCCGATGAAATGAATTCTTGTCCTAATCTTTTATTTATGAGTAGTTTCCTGTGTGCTCTGGTTACATGGGTTTCTTGTAAACAAATCAAGTCCAATTGTTCTCTTCAAAATATGAAACACTTGACGTCTCTTCAAAGGCATGTTCAGCCCATTACAAGTCCAGCTAAGGAATTGCAGAGCCGTCTTGTTATTTTTCTGTTACTCCTCCAACCGCTCCAAGTTGTTGCTCTTCCTCTGATGGTGATGGGTTAAGTCCAAACGATAGGTTCAGAATGTCTAGTGCTCTCCTTTGTTCTGCAATTGGATCCACAGTTCCCTTCTGTAAGTCCTCTTGGTTTCTTTCCAAGAATCTCTCTTTGTCTTGTATTGTCTTTATTTTCACCTTCTTTCCCTTATAGTCAAAAGACAGTCCTTGTGGGAACTCCCACCTGAAAGGGATGATGTTCTTCTTCAGCAGGTAAACCAAATCCTTATAGAATGTTCTCAACTCCAAGATATGTTTAGGGATGTCTTTAAAAATCTGTATGGATGAATTTTCAATTTGCAAGGCCTTTTGGTAGTGTAATTTTAATATTTTATCTCTTTCTTCCTTAGATCTAAGGGTAATCAAACAGTCCCTCGGGGTCTTTCTGTTCTGTCTTCTGCCCAGTCTAAATGCTGTTGTAATCTTAAATTCTTCCTCCTCCAAGTCTTCCCAGAAACCAGCAAACTCTTGTGTTAAAAACTCCACCAGGTTGTCTCCTTCGCTCTCGGGAATCAGTCTTAATTTCAGATTTCTTTCCTTTCTCTGTAATTCCCACAAAGCCAGAGTTACATCATGTTCATGAACCTTTTTAGCAATCGGTTCTAAGTTCTCTTGAGTCTCTCCAGCAATAGTTCTAGCTTCCTCTGCAATTTTACGTGTTGCAGAATTTTCTTGAACCAGCCTGTTTATAGATTCTGTATTCAAGTCCAATCTTGCTGTTAGTTCTGTTAATTTCTGTGTATTTTCTGTACTCTGCTTTGTCAAGGTCTCCAAAGATTGATTTATCTTGAGTAACGCTTGTGTCACTGACTCCATAGAGGCAGCTGTCACTTTTTCTTGTCCTGTTATTCCTGTAGGAGTTACGCCTGTAATTGAGCCTCTTTTCTTTTGTTGCTGTTGCTGGTGTTGTTGCTGGTGGAGCTGCTGTTGCTGGTGGAGCTGCTTCCCCTGACACACTGGAACCTCCCTCCCCCTCCGCTACGCTCTGGAGGGGAAGCCGGTCCCGATCTCCTGCTGCTGCTTCGGGATTCCCTATTTGCTCCTTCCCCCTGATGAGTCCCCCCTGGGGCTCCTCTTGTCTTGGCTACAGGCACCCCCTCCTGGGAATCCCCCGATTCGCTGGAAAGGCTCATGGAATCCCTCGGGCCACCGTCCTCCTCTTCCTCGCTGTCCTCGGACTCTTCCCAATAGTCCTCCCTCTCCTGCCTCCCATGTGCCTCTGCTCCTGAACCCCTGACAGCGCCATAAATTGCGCAGCCACGATTTAGCTTCCCCATGCAGATGAGTTATTATGAAGCCTACTTTCTCCTCCTCATCTCTAAAGTCTCCCCTTCGCTCTCCATCTCCTCTCTCCCCTGTACCTCTGCTCCTGAGCCCCTGACAATTATATTTCATTTCCCAGAAAGCCTTAACCCTTGGGCACGTCCACCATAGGTGAAAGAATTTTCCTTCAGTTTCTTTACAATTCCAACACTTATTGTCTGGCAAATGATATATTTTTGCAAGCTTGATTAGGGTCATGTACCACCTGTAAATCATTTTCATAATATTTTCTTTCAGGGCATTACATGCCGTAAATTTCACACCAGTGGTCCTCAAATTGGTGTTTTTGGGGTTAGAATGCACATTCACCCCAAAATCGCAGAAATGTTTGTTACCAGCCCAAATCAACCATAGGTAAACATATGGTAACATGTCAATAGAAAAAGGACGAATAAGCTTTGATTGCTCTTTCGGTGTTCATTCACCCACAAATAGCAAAGCGGTGTGTAATGGTTGGGAGTTACTCGTGCGTAATCCTGCTCTGTTTGAGCATCGGGTTGCCTGGTTAAACCCTCCGGACTACGCAGCCCATGGTAGCGTGGCTGCTCTTAGTCACTTGTAGAATCTGACTGTGGGCGTTTCTTAAAGCGTTGCCAACATAAGAGTTGTTTGACGCCCAATCGTTTCCGCCTCTCACTGCGCGGGAGTCTCCTGCGCAGGGTGGGCGTGGGCAGCGGGGTGCTTGGGCTCTCCTCACTAACTTCCAACGAAGAGTCCTGGAGCCCCTGCACCTCCCTGTCCCGTTGCTCTCCTGGATCCCTGGTGTTACACTCATTCTCTTCCCCTTCTTCCCGGCTAAGTCTCCCTCTAGCGCTTGGACCTTCCCCTGCAGAATCAGAGACCCTCTCCTTCTCCCGTGCCTCTGATGGCAGTTCCCTGACATCCACCTCCCTCCCAGGGCCCCCTTCACTCCCCCTCCGACCCGGGGGTTCTGTTGCAGCCTCTTCTCTGGTCGGCGAGCCAAGGAAACCCCTGAAAGAGCTGTCCTCCTCATCTGTGGGTGTGAACACCTCTTCCCACCTGCTAAGGTTCCCACCCAAGGAATGACTCTCCCAATCCGATTCTTCTTCGGATTCTGAAAACCCTTCGAAACTCTCTTCCTCCTCCGTCGTGCCGAACTGTTCTTCCCAGAATCGCTCTAAGGGCTTGGGTTTATCTGGGAACCGTCGGTGGAACACTTCCACCATATGCTCGTCGCCAACTGCCTCTGCCGGCACCCACGTGTTTTCCGACCAGGGCTCTCCTTCCCACGCCACCAAGTACTGCACCTGCCGCCCTCGCCACCTTGAATCCACTATCTCTGCGGCCGAGCTCTGGTGTTCCCTCTCTTCTACCTGTGGTTGTGGCAAGACTTCTACCTCCCGCCCCTCTAATTCCCGCCCCTCTCTGTGCGGTGAGAGCAAGGACCTGTGGAACACGGGATGTATTTTCATGTTGTTGGGCAACCTGAGCTTGAACGCCACTGGGTTTATCTGTTGTATAACTTCAAACGGGCCCAGTCTTGTGGGCTGCAACTTCTTGCACCCTCCCTTAAAGGGTAACCCTTGAGTGGACAACCACACGCGATCCCCCACCCTAATGGTTTCCCCTTCCCTCCGGTGTTTATCTGCTTGCTTCTTGTAACTGGCTTTAGCCCTTTCTAGGTTCATCTTGAGCTGTTGATGTAACGCTTCCATTTCTTCCACAAACTGTTCAGCAGCAGGTACACTCCAGCTCTGTTCCTCATTGCCCAGGAAAGCCCTGGGATGACACCCATAATTGGCCAAGAAGGGGCTCATACTGGTGGACACATGTTCAGCATTATTGTACGCAAATTCTGCTAGCGCTAGTTTCTCTACCCAATCATTCTGCCTTTTGCTAACGAAGCAGCGTAAGTATTGCTGGAGTACACTGTTTGCCCTTTCCGCCTGCCCATTGGTTTCTGGGTGTCTCGCTGTCGAGAAGCTTACCTCGACTTGCAGTAGGCTCATGAGCTTCCTCCAGAACCGGGAAGTAAATTGTTTTCTGCGGTCAGATAAAACCCTCAAGGGGGCGCCATGCAGCCTAAAAATGTGTTCTACAAACAACCGTGCCGTTTCTTCCGCCGTCACCGCATGGGAGCAGGCGATAAAGTGGCACATTTTGGTTAGCAAGTCTACTACTACCATCACTGCTGTTTTTCCCCTTGATTTGGGCAAATCCGTCATGAAATCAATTGACACCACCTCCCAGGGTTTGTTTGGCGTGGGTAAGGGTTCCAGCAAACCTGCTGGCATCGTGCGTTCCCCTTTGGCCCTCTGGCAGCGGTCACACCCTCTTACATATTCACGTACACCTTCCCTCACCCGTGGCCACCAAAATTGTCGGGTCACCAGCATCATGGTTTTGTGTTGCCCAAAATGTCCCGCTGTGGGGGTGTCATGTAGTTGTTTGAGTACCCTTCTTCTTAGAGCCTCCCCCGGTACGTACAACACCCCTTCCTTCTCCTCAAACCCCTCTGGTGCTCCCCTCCCCTCTTGGAGTTCCCTGATTTTAGTCCGGGCGAATTCATCGTCCCTAGTGAGTCCTGCCAGTTCTCTCGTGCCCACTAGAGTACCCCCACACACCCATCGGTCCTCAGGTATGACGTGGCGGGTCTCCGGCGGCCCTTCTCCTTCGAAGTACTCTGGTTTCCGCGAAAGAGCGTTTGCTCTCACGTTTTGCTGGCCGGGCACATACTGGATTTCGAAAGAAAACTTGGAAAACTCCTGCGCCCAGCGAATCTGTCTCTGGTTGAGCACCTGTGCTGTCCGCCAATATTCCAAGTTCTTGTGATCTGTGCAGACCTGGATCTTATGCTGCGCCCCTATCAGCAGATGGCGCCACCGACGAAAGGCGGCGTAAATTGCTAGCAGTTCTCGGTCGTACACGGTGTAGTTTTGTTCCGACTTGCTCAGCTTCCTCGAGAAGAAGGCGCACGGTTTCCATTCTTGCTGGCTCAGTCCTGGCTGCAACAGAACCGCCCCGATGGCTCTTTCTGACGCGTCCGTCTCCAACCTCATAGGTTTCTCCAAATCCACATGTAGTAATTGTTCCTCCGACGCGAATGCCTTCTTCAATCTTTCAAAGGATTGCTGGGCTTCCTCCGTCCACACAAACTTTCTCTTACTACTGAGACAGTCCGTGATTGGGGCCGTCAAGTGTGCGAAGTTCTTGATGAACGTCCGGTAGAAATTGCCAAAACCTAGGAATCTCTGCACATCCTTTCGTGTCTTTGGGGTCTTCCACTCCAATACTGCTTGC
This sequence comes from Podarcis bocagei, assembly GCF_964188305.1. Lineage (NCBI taxonomy): Eukaryota > Metazoa > Chordata > Lepidosauria > Squamata > Lacertidae > Podarcis > Podarcis bocagei. Next base: position 84,071,476 of record NC_138131.1, read on the forward strand.
ACCTTGCTTGGGTCCATCGCTAAGCCTTTGTCAGATAGCATGTACCCCAGGAACTCCACCTCTCGGGCATGAAACTGACATTTCTCTAGCTTGACCCACAACTGGTGTTTCTGCAAATGTTGTAGCACTTCCCTGACATCTCTCACATGTTGCTCCTCATTTTCCGAATAAATCAAGACGTCGTCCAGGAATGCTACACAGTTCTTGTAAAGCAGAGACCCCAACACGTGGTGCATGAACGCTTGAAAACAGGCGGAGCCTGACTGTAATCCGAAAGGCATAACGAGATATTCAAAGGCCCCCAGGGGTGTGAACATGGTGGTCTTCCATTCATCCCCCTCTCTCATCCGGATTAAGTTGTAAGCCCCCCTCAGATCTAGCTTGGTGAAATTCTTTCCCTTCCTCACTCTTGTCAGAATGTCATCGATTCTGGGCATCGGGAAAGTCACAGGTTCTGACACCAAATTTACCCCCCTGAAGTCCACGACCAGCCTCGGTTTATCAGTGTCCTTTTTGTCCACAAAAAATACTGGACTGCCCCCCACTGCTTTTGACTCTCTTATAAACCCTCTCTTTAGGTTCTTGTCGATAAAGTCCCGTAACTCCTTCATCGCTATGGGGGTGGGTTTCCCCTGAGCATCCAGCGACCGTCGTTCTTCCAGCCTCGCTGTCAGGATGGCTATGTGCTCTTCCAAATCGCGGTTTCTCTCCTCCAGCGATTGGCCTCCAGCTGCCCCTCCCCTGGCTCCAGCTCCTCCGGTCTTACTCATGATGCCCCCTTCTGCTTGTTGCGCACGAGCAACTTTCAGGGTCAGTCAGAATGCTGTAATGGTTGGGAGTTACTCGTGCGTAATCCTGCTCCGTTTGAGCATCGGATTGCCTGGTTAAACCCTCCGGACTACGCAGCCCATGGTAGCGTGGCTGCTCTTAGTCACTTGTAGAATCTGACTGTGGGCGTTTCTTAAAGCGTTGCCAACATAAGATTTGTTTGACGCCCAATCGTTTCCGCCTCTCACTGCGCGGGAGTTTCCTGCGCAGGGTGGGCGTGGGCAGCGGGGTGCTTGGGCTCTCCTTGCTAACTTCCAACGAAGAGTCCTGGAGCCCCTGCACCTCCCTGTCCCGTTGCTCTCCTGGATCCCTGGTGTTACACTCATTCTCTTCCCCTTCTTCCCGGCTAAGTCTCCCTCTAGTGCTAGGACCTTCCCCTGCAGAATCCGAGACCCTCTCCTTCTCCCGTGCCTCTGATGGCAGTTCCCTGACACGGTGTAATAAGCCTAAACAAAGCCAAACAAGTTGTTTTGGTTTCCAACTACATAGAGAGAAGAATCTTGGATTTCGCTTACTTCAAGTCGTGTTCTTTGCTGTTAATGCACATTGACACAGAAATCGCAAAGTGTGTGTAATGAGACCAAAATAACACAACACCATCTTTTCGCTTCCATATGCGTAGAAAGAAGACAAATAGGCTTTGATTGGGCTTTTTTCAATTCGCATGGTGTTATTTGGGTGTGCGCCAGCATCACCCCAAACGAAAGCAAAAAAGTTTTTTTGGGTTCCATCTACATAAAAAGAAGCTCTGATTGGGCTCATTTCAAATTGGTGTTTTGCGGGTTAGAATGCACATTCACCCAAAAATCGCAGAAATGTTTGTTACCAGCTCAAATCTGCTGGGAAAAAGCACCAATGATAAAGCCAGCTGCAGGTGGCTGGAATGCAAAACAGGATGTTGTTGTTTCAAACTGTACTGTTGGGAAAAAGGGGAAGTCTATTCTCTGTACTGAGCACCGGATGTTAGCTCAGAGTGTCATCTGACCTGTGCTAGAAGCACAGGGGAGGAGTTATGACTCTTCTGATGGAGTCTGAAGGGTGCAGTCACGTTTCTTTGTACTGCTGAATGACAGGAATAAAAGACATGTAAATAGGACTCCTGTCTGTCTCATTTCCCCTCCCTGGGGGGGAAAGCAAGGAGAGAGAAGCAGAGGGTGTGTTCTCCTCACATCTAACGAGGAGAATCACCGGTTTACGACCTAGCCTGCCGGGAGTAGCAGACGGAAGGTAAACAAGTATCTCGCTCAGTTTGCCCGTGAAGGCCAGTTTACCTCTGACTGTGAGCTGAGATACTGACATATGGCAGCTTTCGGTGGTTGCGATTCATCGAACATCTGCATGAGAGGCTGGTGGATTGTCCTCCTCTGCTCCAAGGGAGAAAATAGCGTCTGAGAGCAGCCAGAAGCTGAACAGACGGCTGGACCCAGAGGAAAGTGTTTTCCAAGCAACGGAGCTCAAGGTATGCTGCATTTCGGGCTAAAAGTTAGAGATAAGCTTTCAAGTATGCACAGTTGCTAAGCGACGCTCGTCAGAGACGTGGAAATTTACTGGCTGCGCAGATGGCTCTGAGAGAGGGCCTGGGAAGCGAAAGTTTTGTTTTGACTATGTCTTCGATGCTGTGCAAGGTCTGAGAAACAGCTTGCAGCTTGCCTGAAAAGGCAGTAAACAAGTCCAGCAGAGGCTATTGGAGTTTTAGCAAGGCTGGAAAGTGAGACAGAGGCTTGGCTTCAAGATGGATGCCAAGAAGGGGGGAGCCCTGCCTTATTCATCTCCCCTGACCAGTGGCAGTTATTCATCATGGTCTGGAAAGACGACTACCCCAGAAGGGGTGAGCAAGGATGATGCTGGCCAAGTTCCTAAGAGCTCATCGAAAACTGAGGAGAGCTTTGACCCTAGATGGGGGAGCGAAGGAACTGTTCCAGCTGCACTGGAAGTGAAGGACAGGGGGAGGGAAGAACAGAGTTCAAATCTCCCCGCTGCTGAAGCTACTGAGGAGCGAGTTGTAGCATTGAGCGCTGTCCGATGTTACAATTGTGGACAGACTGGGCATCTACAGCGAAACTGTAGGAAGCCGCGCCAGTCAAGAGGAGCGAAGAGCAGCTCTACGAAGCCTGAGGCGTCAGGCAAAAGCCGTACCAAGTGCCAGGTGAAACCTGCAAAGGCTATGATGGCGAAAGGAACCACGCCAGATGTTGGGAACGCGTTCATAATCGACACTGGCTGTACAAAACACATGTGCCCGCACAGAGAACTGTTTTCAACGTTGAAGAAGCAAAGCTTCACTGTGAAACAGGCCAACGGTCAGGAGCTGAAAGCGACCGGGATTGGGACTGTGTATCTTGAGAGTCTGAACTTGACTATAAACAATGTTTACCTGGTTCCAGAACTGAGATTTAATCTGCTGAGTGTGTCGCAGATTGCAAAGAAAGGACTGAAACTGTCCTATGATGCTAAAAGCTGCAAGATCTACAGATGGAGAACTGTTTCTTACTGCCAGAGAGAAGGATGGACTGTATTTGTTGACTTTTGATCAAAGTGATTACATGAAATGTAATTCTTCTGGTTCTAACGAAATCTCTCTTGCAGGTGTGACCAGTGTGAGCACCAGGAAGGTGACCAAGAAGGTCGACAGAGCATTTCAGCGGGTGTATGCTGATGTGATTGGTCCTCTAGAACCATCTAGAGGCGGTGCAAAATATTACCTTGTGTGTGTGGATTGTTTTACTAATTATTCTTGGGTTTTTGTGATGGAAAAACCGCAAGAGACCTTAGAAAGGTTTCAGGAGTTTTGTGACAAGGTTAAAAATATGCATGATGCTAACATTGATTGTCTCTTCACAGATGAGAAACAAGTTTTTCTGTTACAGAAGTTTCAGAAGTTCCTGGATGGAAAAGGGATAGACCACAAAGTTGCTGTTTCAACCGAAGCATGGAACAGGGGGGTCTGTGTGAGGGTGAACAAAGAATTGCAAAAGGGGATGCATGCGCAATTGCTGAGTTCACATTTGCCACATGAATATTGGGCCGAGTCGCTAGCGTCCTATGTTCACATGTGGGTGAGAAAGGTCTCAACAGAGTTGGGATGTTCTCCTTTTGAGAAGCTGTTCCATAGAAAACCTTCTGTTGACTATTTTAAGGTTTTCGGGTCTCATGTGAGAACAGAAGCTCCAGGTGGAGTAAAGAATGCCAGAGGCATTTTTGTGGGTAATGAAAAGGGTCTCTACAGAGTAATTTTGTCTGAATGTGGTCAGGTGATTCTCACAAAGTTTCTTGAGAGTGCTCCAGTACAAGAGCGGGTAGTTGTACACACATTTCCCACAGGTGACAATTCAGATGATGATTTTTCTGATTACACAGATTACAGTGGTACTGATGATGACAGTGATAGCTCAGAGAGTTCAGTTGTAACAGTCATTGAGAGAAAATCTCACACAATGGATAGACCTTCACAGGTGAAGGAGGAACCACTGTTTGCCATTGCTACTGGTTCTCAACAAAGTCCAGAGGTTGAACCAGTGAGCACAGAGGATCAGAACCTCATCCGCAGGTCTGAGAGAGTCACAAAGGGTGTACCACCAAAGAGGTACTCAAAAGAGTTTGCTAACTTAGCTGTTGCATGTGTTGCTATTGTTAACAACTCAAAGCAGGTTAAAGCAGTGTCTAAGTCAGAGACAAAGACACAACAGAGAGTAGCTAACCAAGGTAATGCAGAAGCACTCATTCCTTGGAAGCCAGACAACCAGAGAGGTACACTGGTGAAACCAGTGGTGGGGAGTTCCAAGGGTGGAACTGAAACAACAGGGGACTGTTATATGTATAACAACTGTTTGTTTTCTAATCTGGATCATGTTTTGCCTATTGATGCTTTTGGGGGAGGATGTTGGGAAAAAGCACCAAGGCAAAAGCCAGCTGCAGGTGGCTGGAATGCAAAACAGGATGTTGTTGTTTCAAACTGTACTGTTGGGGAAAAGGGGGAGTCTATTCTCTGTACTGAGCACCGGATGTTAGCTCAGAGTGTCATCTGACCTGTGCTGGAAGCACAGGGGAGGAGTTATGACTCTTCTGATGGAGTCTGAAGGGTGCAGTCACGTTTCTTTGTACTGCTGAATGACAGGAATAAAAGATATGTAAATAGGACTCCTGTCTGTCTCATTTCCCCCTTCCGGGGGGGGGGGGAGCAAGGAGAGAGAAGCAGAGGGTGTGTTCTCCTCACATCTAACGAGGAGAATCGCCGGTTTACGACCTAGCCTGCCGGGAGTAGCAGACGGAAGGTAAACAAGTATCTCGCTCAGTTTGCCCGTGAAGGCCAGTTTACCTCTGACTGTGAGCTGAAATACTGACAAAATCAAGCATACGTAAACATATGGTAACATCTCAATAGAAAAAGGACGAATAAGCTTCGTTTGCTCTTTCGGTGTTCATTCACCCAGAAATAGCAAAGCGAAGTGTAACAAGCCTAAACAAAGCCAAACTGGTTGTTTTGGTTTCCAACAACATAGAAAGAAGAATCTTGGATTGCGCTTACTTCATGTCGTGTTCTTTGCGGTTAATGCACATTGACACAGAAATCGCAAAGTGTGTGTAATGAGACCAAAATAACACAACACCATTTTTTCGCTTCCATATGCGTAGAAAGAAGACGAATAAGCTTTGATTGGGCTTTTTTCAATTCGCATGGTGTTATTTGGGTATGTGCCAGAATCACCCCAAACGAAAGGAAAAAGGTGTTTTGGGTTCCATTTACATAAAAAGAAGATGATAAAGCTCTGATTGGGCTTATTTCAAATTGGTGTTTTTGGGGTTAGAATGCACATTCAACCAAATATCGCAGATGACCTGTTTGTTATAAGCCCAAATCAAGCATAGGTGTTTTGGTTCCATCTCAATAGAAAAAGGACGAATAAGCTTTGATTGCTCTTTCGGTGTTCATTCACCCACAGCCAAGCGGTGTAATAAGCCTAAGCAAAGCCAAACTGGTTGTTTTGGTTTCCAACTACATAGAAAGAAGAATTTTGGATTGCGCTTACTTCATGTCGTGTTCTTTGCTGTTAATGCACATTGACACAGAAATCGCAAAGTGTGTGCAATGAGACCAAAATAACACAACATCATCTTTTTGCTTCCATATGCGTAGAAAGAAGACGAATGCTTTGATTGGGCTTTTTTCAATTCGCATGGTGTTATTTGGTTGTGCACCAGAATTACCTGCAACCAAAGCAAAAATGCCTTTTGTTTCCATCTACATAAAAAGGAGATGATAAAGCTCTGATTGGGCTTATTTCAAATTGGTGTTTTGGGGGTTAGAATGCACATTCACCCAAAAATCGCAGAAATGTTTGTTACCAGCCCAAATCAAGCATAGGTGTTTTGGTTCCCTCTCAATAGAAAAAGGACGAATAAGCTTCGTTTGCTCTTTCGGTGTTGTCAGGGAACTGCCATCAGAGGCACGGGAGAAGGAGAGGGTCTCGGATTCTGCAGGGGAAGGTCCTAGCACTAGAGGGAGACTTAGCCGGGAAGAAGGGGAAGAGAATGAGTGTAACACCAGGGATCCAGGAGAGCAACAGGACAGGGAGGTGCAGGGGCTCCAAGACTCTTCATTGGAAGTTAGCGAGGAGAGCCCAAGCACCCCGCTGCCCACGCCCACCCTGCGCAGGAGACTCCCGCGCAATGAGAGGCGGAAACGATTGGGCGTCAAACAACTCTTATGTCGGCAACGCTTTAAGAAAAGCCCACAGTCAGATTCTACAAGTGACTAAGTGCAGCCACGCTAATATGGGCTGCGTAGCCCGGAGGGTTTAACCAGGCAATCCGATGCTCAAATGGAGCAGGATTACGCACGAGTAACTCCCAACCATTACAGGTGTTCATTCACCCAGAAATAGCAAAGCGAAGTGTAGTAAGCCTAAAGAAAGCCAAACAGGTTGTTTGGGTTTCCAACTACATAGAAAGAAGAATCTTGGATTGCGCTTACTTCATTTCATGTTCTTTGCTGTTAATGCACATTGACACAGAAATTGCAAAGTGTGTGTAATGAGACCAAAATAACACAGCACCATTTTTTCGCTTCCATATGCGTAGAAAGAAGACGAATAAGCTTTGATTGGGCTTTTTTCAATTCGCATGGTGTTATTTGGGTGTGCACCAGAATCACCCCAAACGAAAGCAAAAAGGTTTTTGGGGTTCCATCTACATAAAAAGAAGATGATAAAGCTCTGATTGGGCTTATTTCAAATTGGTGTTTTTGTTGGTTTCTGCTCTCTTCACTGTGCAGCGAAGTGCTTGTCACAAGACAATGTTTACATTCCACAGTCAGAGTACTGTCGGGTTTTCCCACGGGAATGGGAAACTGGATGTGACGTACACTGGTTTCCTGTTTTTCACTGACTCTCTCGGTGTTCTTCATTCCGAGGAGAAGGACGGTTGCTTCTCTGCTCCCGCAGAGGCAAGATGCATGTTTGTAATTTCTCTACATTGAACTGAAAATAAAGCAACATTAAGCATGTGGCACGTACTGCTCATCATTCCGTTGTGCACAGGACTCTGCAATTACAACATTTTTGGTTCCGGGCCCAGAAAGACGCAATCAAACTGAAGAATGGAGACTGCAGAAGTCGAGTCGGAATGCCGGCAGAGGAACAGACAAATGGATCGGCGTTATCTGCTCTGCGCGTCAAGTTTGATTGATGGAGGTATGTGCTCATGCTCCGGGCAGCCTGCCAGCTTCTAGTTTATGGTTTTATGGCTGGATTTTGAACTTTTGAAGCCGTTTTTGCCGCGATACAGGCAAAGGCACTAAGTCACAGGCTCACAGGCTTGGTGGCTGGGAAAGCGAAAGTACTTTTCACAAGTGCTTTTGGAAGCAGCTGTACTGTGACGCAGCTTGATTAAAGTAGCAATGATGGCTAATGCAAAGCTGGCTGATGCTTTTGGGATTCCTAAGCTCAATAAGAAAAATTATACAGACTGGGTACTTTATGCAGAGGCTGTTCTGCGGAAGGAAGGTCTGTTTAATGTTATTACAGACAACCCCCCAGCTCCAATTACAGATGAATGGGCTACAAAGGATTCCAAAGCAAGGGGAACGCTTACGTTGATAGTATCCCCAGAAGAGCTCTGTCTGTTGCGTGGAAAGACCACAGCCAGAGAAATTTGGGACACTTTAAGAGAAGCTCACTTGAGGACAGAGGCTGGTTCCTCAATGTACTACTATGCCAAGCTGCATGGTATGGCTCTTGCTGAAGGTGGAGATGTGAGTACACACCTGATGGAGATGCAAAATCTGAGACATGAGTTGCAACAGAGAGGACTCAACTTTCCAGAGGCTGTGTATTCCTTTATGATACTACATTCTTTGGGTCCAAGTTGGGAGTCCGTTGCCACTCAGATTGCTGTTCAGCCAACTGCTCAGCTCACAGTAGCCTATGTTACTGCCGTGATCCAGAATGAAGCAGATCGCCGGGGTGCTAGCTGCATGGGTATGGGGGAGTCTTCACAGACGTCATCCCAGAGTGCAGTGGAACCACCAGAGGGCGCCAAAGCTTTGAAGGCAGTGAAATGCTACTCGTGTGGACGTCTAGGCCATATGAAGAGGGAATGCAAATATCCCAGGGCCAAGACAGAGCAGCGCAGCGGAAGTTCATCGCGTGGAAAAGGCCAAAGCAAAGGCAAAGGTCCGGTGTCCAGGACATCGCAGCACAAGGCAATGGTCTCACGCTTCACTCCAAAGGTTGCAAAGGTCCAGAAGACGTCTAGATCTTTCTTCGTTGTTGATTCAGCAGCTACCCACCACATGTGCAACAATAAGCGACTGTTCGTGTCTTTTACACCGCAGGAAGGTGCGATTCACCAGGCGGATGACCACACGATCCCCAGTCAAGGCTACGGAACTGTTGTACTTCACAGTTTGGACTTATCGATACAGGATGTACTGTACGTTCCAGATGCCACACACAATCTTCTAAGTGTGATGCAGCTGAATGAACGGAACATTGACGTTTCCTTCAAGAACAAGAAATGCACCATCACAAAGAAAGACGATTATGTATTGCATGCTGAAAATGTTGATCGTTTGTTTGTATTGTATTATGATGATGTTGTGCAGAATGATACTTGTTGCATTGCAGGTTCTAACAAAAGTTTGCATGCAGGATGTATTCATGATTTTCACCGAAAATTTGGTCATTTGCATTTTGAGGCAGTATCTAAAATGCCTGCCTTGGTTGAAGGTATGACTATTAAACCCTGCAGGTACCACATGAAGTGCAAAGCATGCGCAGCAAACAAGGTGAAAATGGCTGCGAAAGGTAAGGTGTCTAGTAGGCAAGCTACAGAACCATACCAGGTTGTTCATGCTGATTTAGTTGGTCCACTATCGCCCTCTTTGGGTGGAAATAGGTTCTTCATGGTTCTCATTGATGCATTTTCCAGGTATATTTATGTGTACAATCTCAAGCAGAAATCAGAGGCTTTTCAAAGGTTTAAGGAATTCTGTGCTTGGTTGGAAAATGTGCATGGTAAGAAGATAAAAACTCTTTTCACTGATCGCGGGGGAGAATTCACTTCTCAGCAGTTTGAAGCTTTTCTGACTGAGAAAGGAATTCAACACGATTTGTCCAGTCCTCGCTCGCCATGGCAGAATGGACTTTGCGAAAGGGCAAATCAGACATTGCTTCAAGGGTTAAAAACCTTGCTGCATGATGCCAATCTTCCAGAGAGTTATTGGGCCGAATCTCTCTCGTGTTTTGTTTACAGTTACAATCGCAGATTATCTTCAGCGATTGGTTGTACCCCCTATGAGAAAATGTTTGGCAAGGAACCATACATCAAACACATGAAAATTTTTGGTTCTGACATGTGGGTTCACTCACCACAAGGCTCCAAATTAGGCAAGCGTGGTTTGCATGGTATCTTTCTAGGTTATCAGAAAGGTTCTTACAGAATAATGATGACTGACTCTAAGACAATTAAGCTCACAAGAAGTGTTGAGTACAATGCCAAGTGGGGGGAGAATGTGGGAATTTTTCAATGTTATCCTGATGACAGTGATGAGACTGAGGATAAGCAACAGCAAAAGCAGCGACAGCAACCCACACCCACTGATGAAGGTTCTGATTCTGAGTCTGAATCTGAATCGGATACTTCAGAGGATTTCAAGAGTGCGAAAGCCTCTATGCGACCCTCTGAAAGCTCTGATCAGGAATTGGAAGAACCATTGTTCACAATAGGCCACTTTTCTCCTAAGAAGGAAGAGGAAAGTGTTGAAGACCAAAGGCTAATTCGCAGGTCACAAAGAGCCACAAAAGGCAGACCTCCAAAGAGATTTGCTGATGAATTTGCTAAGACAGCAGTAGCAGCTGTTAAAAGCTCCAAGAAGGTATTTGAACCTTCAAGTTTCCAAGAAATCCAGGATTTGGATTCTAAGGAAGCTGAGCCATGGTTAAATGCCATGAAGGCTGAGCTTGATTCCTTAGAAAGGAACAAAACATGGGAGCTAGTTCCAGTAGTTCCAGGAATGAAACTGCTTGGAAGCAAATGGGTCTTCAAAGCGAAGACTGATCAAAATGGCAAGATAGTCAGACACAAAGCCAGATTGGTAGCCAGAGGTTTTGCACAGGTACCAGGTGAAGACTATCACGAGACCTACTCACCCACTGTGAGATATGAGAGCATTAGGCTTATGCTCAAGCTAGCTGCAGAGGAAAATCTACACATTAGTCACCACAATGTGAATACAGCGTTTTTGTACGGATCTCTAGGTGAATCACTTTATATGCTTCCACCTGATGGCGTACAGGTAAAACAGGGATTTGTTTGTGCTCTAAAGAAGTCCCTTTATGGTCTCAAACAAAGTGCACGGTGTTGGCACACAAAACTCACTGAAGCATTGTTTTCTCTAGGTTTTCAGCAAGGAAAAGCTGATCCATGTGTATTTGTCAAAGAGGAAGGGCAAAAGAAGCTGTATTGTTTGTTTTATGTTTATGATATTTTATTCTTTTGGAAAGATGTCACAATGTACAATAACGCCCTAGCTCAGCTCAAAGAGCACTTTGACATGAAAGATCTCGGTGAGGTAAACAACTACCTATCTCTGGAAATAGAAAGAGATCAAAGTGGTAACATTCTAGTACACCAGTCACGAAAAATTGCTGATGTGTTAAGCAAACTGAACCTGATGGATGCTAACCCTGTAGACACACCCATGACAACAGGTTATCAGGTAGAAGACACTGAAGAAGCATTTTCTGACACTACACTGTACAGAAGTGTGCTAGGCAAGCTAAACTTCATTGCCAGATGTTCAAGACCTGACATTGCTGTTAGCTGTAATTTGCTAAGCAGACAAGTTAACAATCCTACTGTTAAGGATTGGAAAGCTCTGAAACGCATAGCATGCTATTTAAAAGGCACTATGCATTACAGACTGAGATTTAACAATCAGAAGTCTGGTGGTCTTGAGATTTTTGCAGATGCAAGTTTTGGAAGTGACACTGCAGACAGGAAAAGTACGTCTGGAGTTTGCTACATGTACAATCAGGGTCTATTTGATTGGTCTTGCAAGAAGCAAACAACAATTAGCTTAAGTACTTGTGAAGCTGAACTGAATGCATTGTCTTATTCACTTAAGGATTGTGAATGGTTGTTACAATTGTGCAAAGACATGAAAATTCCTGTCAAATGTCCAATCCATGTTTACCAGGACAACAAAGCATGTTTGGCTTTGCTGAATTCAGAAGGTTGTAAGCAAAGCACGAAGCACTTGCAATTGAAGGTGCAACATGCTAGGGAACATATTCAGAAGGGACTCGTAACGGTGTCCTATATGCCAGGTAATGAAATTCCTGCTGATGTATTGTCCAAGATTGTATCAAGGGATCAACACTGTACCTATGTGCAGAAATTGGGTTTGTACTGATGTTGTACGAACACGCTGCCCAGTGATGTTCACAGAAAGGGGGAGGATGTTGGTTTCTGCTCTCTTCACTGTGCAGCGAAGTGCTTGTCACAAGACAATGTTTACATTCCACAGTCAGAGTACTGTCGGGTTTTCCCACGGGAATGGGAAACTGGATGTGACGTACACTGGTTTCCTGTTTTTCACTGACTCTCTCGGTGTTCTTCATTCCGAGGAGAAGGACGGTTGCTTCTCTGCTCCCGCAGAGGCAAGATGCATGTTTGTAATTTCTCTACATTGAACTGAAAATAAAGCAACATTAAGCATGTGGCACGTACTGCTCATCATTCCGTTGTGCACAGGACTCTGCAATTACAACAGTTTTTGGGGTTAGAATGCACATTCAACCAAAAATCGCAAAAATGTTTGTTACCAGCCCAAATCAAGCCCAGGTGTTTTGGTTCCCTCTCAATAGAAAAAGGACGAATGAGTTTTGATTGCTCTTTCGGTGTTCATTCACCCACAAATAGCAAAGCGAAGTGCAATAAGCCTAAACAAAGCCAAACAGGTTGTTTTGGTTTCCAACTACATAGAAAGAAGAATCTTGGATTGCGCTTACTTCATGTCGTGTTCTTTGCTGTTAATGCACATTGACACAGAAATCACAAAGTGTGTGCAATGAGACCAAAATAACACAACACCATCTTTTCGCTTCCATATGCGTAGAAAGAAGACGAATAAGCTTTGTGTCACGGGAAATGGGGTTGCTTGTGTGTAAACCTCCAGCTGTTCCAAACTGCTTAGAAGTTGGTGGTGTCTTTCCCTGACTGAGCAGCCTTACTTCATGTCGTGTTCTTTGCTTTTAATGCAAATTGACACAGAAATCGCAAAGTGTGTGTAATGAGACCAAAATAACACAACACCTTCTTTTCGCTTCCATATGCGTAGAAAGAAGACGAATGCTTTGATTGGGCTTTTTTCAATTCGCATGGTGTTATTTGGGTGTGCGCCAGAATCACCCCAAACGAAAGCAAAAAGGTGTTTTGGGTTCCATCTACATAAAAAGAAGATGATAAAGCTCTGATTGGGCTTATTTCAAATTGGTGTTTTTGGGGTTAGAATGCACATTCAACCAAAAATCGCAGATGACATGTTTGTTATAAGCCCAAATCAAGCATAGGTGTTTTGGTTCCATCTCAATAGAAAAAGGACGAATAAGCTTCGATTGCTCTTTCGGTGTTCATTCACCCACAAATAGCAAAGCGAAGTGTAATAAGCCTAAAGAAAGCCAAACAGGTTATTTTGGTTTCCAACTACATAGAAAGAAGAATCTTGGATTGCGTGGCAAGTCCCCTCCCCCTTGTGAAATAAAGACACGGGACACAATATTTAAGGTTAATGCAGTGTTTCCCAACCACTGTTCCGCGGCACACTAGTGTGCCGCGAGATGTTGCCTGGTGTGCCGTGGGAAAAATTAAAAAATTCGAAAGATTTTTTTTTTTAAGTCAAATTTTCGATTGGGGCGCCCTCACTAGATGACCCCTGGGGTTCCCTCCCTCCCTCCCGCTCTGCGCCTCCCTCCTCCTCCTCCTCCTCCGGGGAGGCCCTTCCTGGCTCTCGGCCAAGGCTTGGCGGCTGCCACTCACTCACTCGCTCGCCCACCCGTCCCTCCATCCCTGCACCCGGCCTCTCCCCCTCCGTCCCCGGCGCAGGGGCTGCCGGGATCCGTAGTCCCCTCGCCCTTGGGCTCCGCGCCCGCGCGGGGTGCACAAACTACGTTTCCCAGCGTGGCCTGGCGGGCCGGGCGTTTTGTTTGAAGCGCTCTTCCCCCGGCCATGGAATGAGCGCGGCAGCGGCGGCCGGGCGGGCAGGGGCTCTTCCGCGCGGACCCCGCGCAGCCTGCCTGCGCCCCCGCGGAGATCGGGCGGCAGGATGGAGCCCGGGGATCCCCGCGGAGGCGGAGCGGCGGAGGCGGAGGCTGCCCCCCAGGTAGGGCTGCGTCGGGGGGGTGTTATTTTTGCAATGCTGCATCCGCGCCGGAGGTTACGCATCGGACCGCGGGGAGACTCCTTGGCGTGCGTGCAAGGCAATGCATGTGTGCAGGCGTTGCATGGAGTGCAGTACAATGCAATGGCAACGCGGCGCCCTGCATGCATGCATGCAACTTCCACCGGCGCTCCGGACTTGGCAGGTGAGGGGGGTCCCCAGTGGGCGGCAGAGAGAGCCGGGAGGGCGAAGGGGAGCCGGGGGGAGCAGCGCTGCTCCCCGAGCCGAGCCCGGGGAGAAACTTTGGCGTCGTTGCGCCGGGTGTTGGAAGCGGAGGCTGGCGGGGGCCCCTCACCTGCAAAACCTGGTCGCCTCTCTTATATTTCGTGCATTGCATTCATCGCCCGCTTTCTCCTCCAAGGAGCTCCGGGGGGCGCGCGTGGTTCTCCCCGTGTTATCCTCGCAACAACAGCCCTGCGAGGTGGGTCAGGCGAGTGGCCCAAGGGAGCACCCAGGGATTGTCCTGGCCAGGTGGGGTGATTTGAACCCTGCTCTCTGCCCGGTCTTCGTCCTCATTTAGCCCCCACATGTGCATGACTGTGCATGACTGAGGTTTTTCCCCCTCGTCTTGGCTATGGTGTGAGTCTGTGCTGTTAATTAATGGGGTTCTGCCTTCGGAGAAGATGAGCCAGCCCTCAAGGAGGTGATTATGTAATTTGCTAGCAATTCATGTCCCTCCCGGCGTGACGCTGCGCGCTGACGTCACGGGGCTGTAATGGTGGTGTGCCTCGAGATTTTTTTCATGAAACAAGTGTGCCTTTGCCCAAAAAAGGTTGGGAAACACTGGGTTAAAGAGCATAAAAAAGGCCACAACTTTATTGATTACAGAATTGAAAGGTATTGGCCTTAGGCATTGGCTCCTATCGACTACCCGGCATGGAGACCGGGAAGGGTTAACCACCAGCCATGGGAGTCCTGTTGAAGTAAACCAACTAAGATCCCACGGGTGTCACTGCTCGGGGGCGTGCCGGAGGCCCTTACCTTCCTAGGTTTCGGACAAGGCAACGCCCCCCGGAGTCCTCTACCGGACTACCCATTTTCATTGGGGGAAGGTGATGGCGCTTCCTTCCCCCCTCATTTGCATAACAATTACCCCTGCCAATGCCTAACTGCCAATACCGAGAAGTTGTGACGTTTGCTACGAGGTAGGCGAAAAAACCAAAAGGCTGGAAGTGCGCCAAGTTGGAAAAATTCCTACCAGGCCCCTTGCGGCGACCAACCGAAGTCCATAGCAAGGTCATATCTAGCTAAGCCTAAAGGGTGGTTGGGATGGGATAACCGGTGAGCTGGAACGGGGCAAAGAGGGCGGTCTCCGGACGTGCCTGGCCTTAAATGGGCTAGGCCCCGCCGCCCCGGCCCCACCAATTGGCGGGCAGGGTTGCCGGCATGCCCGGGGATTCCCCTGTTCTCGCGGGGGCAAAAGGCCAGCCCCCGCGAGTGGAGTGTGTGGGAGGGGTTAGCCCGCAACCCCCTCTCCTCTCTAGCTCGGAAATGGCTTTGCGTGGCAAGTCCCCTCCCCCATGTGAAATAAAGACACGGGACACATTATTTAAGGTTAATGGGCATAAAAAGGCCACAACTGTATTGATTACAGAATTGGAAGGTATTGGCCTTAGGCATTGGCTCCTATCGACTAACCGGCATGGAGACCGGGAAGGGTTGTCCACAAGCCGTGGGAGTCCTGTTGAAGTACGCCAACTAGGATCCCACGGGTGTCACCGCTCGGGGGCGTGCCGGAGGCCCTTACCTCCCTAGGTTTCGGACAAGGCAACGCCCCCCGGAGTCCTCTACCGGAATACCCATTTTCATTGGGGGAAGGTGATGGCGCTTCCTTCCCCCCTCATTTGCATAACAATTACCCCTGCCAGTGCCTAACCGCCAATCGAGCAAAGCTCGCCGCCAATACCTTCAAGCCTGTCACCAATCCGTAATCCCTGCTATGATGTCCCCCAACCAAATATCATTTCCAGCATCTGACAGATGCACGCCATCCCGTCTGTAGAGGGCCTTGTTGCTGTACTGGATGCCTGGGTGCCTAATGACGCACCCGTCCAGAGCCACCACTCTACGTTCCACAGCCCGTTCCAAGACCTTTCTTGCCTTGTTGATTCCAACCGGGCTCACACAATCCCTCCACGTCCTCCTCTCAAGCAGCGAGGACCACAAGATCATAATGTTTGGGTAAGTCGCCATCAGATCAGCAAAATCGTCAAAAATGTTTCATCTCAAGTCAATAGCTTTGCGATACGCTAAGTCGTTTTCCCCCAACTGGACAACCAGGGCATCAGGTGGGCCCTCCGAGGCAGCTCTCGCCATCACGGCTGGCTTGAATTCGCTCCAGCGCATCCCTCTATGCGCTATCCACGCCAGCTCTACATTTGCAGGCAAGCTCAGATTTATACCCAAACCGGTGTTCATGGCACGATTCTTGGCCCAATGCACGATGCTGTGGCCCACCAGCCAAATGCGCACCCTCTTGTATTCTGAAAAGCAAACAGGCAGAAAACCACGGTCAGGAAACCCCACAGCTAGTCATAAATTCTTTCTCACATAAGCTCTGTATGCATTAGATCTCCACCGCCCCAAGTCCTTTATCCTGTCTGCTGAGAGCCCAAGGTGCACTGCAGTGGTTGCTGCCCCTATCCGAAAGGAGTGAGCCGCAAATTCGGCCGCGGACAGACCGCAAGCTGACAATGCCAAGCGCATCACCCGCGTAAACTGATGCCTGGCCAAGAGCGATCCATCCGCGTGAATAAATAGGGGGCCGGGGCTACTGGGTCTTAAGTAGAGGAAACGCCTCGTATCCCTCACCGGGCAGGGACCACTAGCCTGTGCAGCTGGTAGCCGAAGGAGGGCCCCTCTGCCCTGTTGGTCCGTCTTAGAGCTCCGTACTTGAACCATCAGGTCAGTCTCTGATAGGGTCAGATCACTTAACAGGATGCCCCTCTGGCCGTGGGCAACCCCTCCCTCGCAGACTACCTCACCTATGCGCAGGGCACCAAAGAAGGCTACGGAATAAGCAGCAGAGAATAGGCGCGCTTCATATTTTGACCAGCATATTTCTCGTAATTTTTTGTGTATCTGAGTCAAAATATCATACGTTATGGGCCTCCTCTTGTCAGAGCTGGGGGGCTGTAGCTGGCGCCAGCCCTCTAAGGTCTTACGCACGATAAATTGTGCGCACGGGTCGATGGCGAAAAAGGCTTTACAAAAATAGGAAATCCCCGCGGACTGAATATTGAGAGTCTTTGGTGCCCTGCCCAGCTCCTTCAGATGGGTTAAGTAGTGGAGGACCTCCCTTGTTGAGGGAATGGAATTCTGCTTTGCGCTGGGTATACTGCTGCGGAACTTTAAAAAGTCAGCCCAAGCCTTCTTGTATGATCTCATTGTGGAAGGGGCAACTGCACCGAATACTCCCTTCATCATTTCCTGCTCCCAAGGCTCCAGAGATGCTCCGGGAAAGGCATTGATGATTGTTCCGCTTCCGGCGCTAATGAGCGAAAGCGCTCCATCTGAAAACGAGACAGAGCATCCATGATGTCATGGTACGAATTTGGCTGAAAAATATATATTCTGCTCCAAACACAGGAGGACGAAGGACCGTAACAAGTTACCCACCCTGGTGGAGCGCGCGGACTGCTGAGAAAGAACCGCTACCACTGCCTGGTTATCTGTGTTGAAACAAACCCTATGGTTGCGGAACTGCTCCGACCAAAGATGTACTGCCACCACGATAGGGAAAAATTCCAAGAATGTAAGGTCCCGAGTAATGGGCTGGCCCTGCCAGTCTGCAGGCCACTTTTTGGCACACCACTGGCCCCTGAAGTAAACCCCGAAACCCAAGGAACCTGCTGCATCTGACTGAACTTGGAAATCAGCGTTGAGCGCCATGGAGTCTTGCCACAAGGATATACCGTTGTACTTGTCGAGGAACTGTAACCAAACTCCCAGATCTGCCTTAACTTCTTTGGAGAGGCGCACCCTATGCTGTGGTGCCCTGAGACCAGTGGCCAATCTGGCCAGGCGGCCACAAAAGGGGCGGCCCGGCGCCACTACCCTACAGGCGAAATTTAGGTGGCCTAGCAGGGACTGAACTTGCCTTAAGGTAACCTTCCTCAGGGGTAGCAGCTGCTGTATCAGTGCTTTAAGAGCGATCAATTTATTCTCGGGCAGTCTAGAGGTCTGGGCCATGGTATCTAACTCGATGCCCAAGTAGACAATAGAGGTGGCTGGACCCTCCGTCTTTTCGGCGGCTAGCGGCACCCCTAGCTCACCAGCTAAAGCCGTGAAGGCCTCCAAGAGGGCGGAGCATCGCTGCCTGTTATCTGCCACCAAAATAAAATCATCAAGACAATGTGACACGCCCAACGACCCTGTCCTGAAGCGTAGGGCCCAGTCCAAAAACGTACTAAACGACTCAAAGGCTGAGCAAGCCACGGAACAACCCATCGGCATTGCTTTGTCAATGAAATACGCTCCGTCAAATCTAAAGCCCAACCAACGGAAATCAGCCGGGTGGACGGGAAGGAGGCGGAATGCCGACTCGATGATGCATTTGGCTAGAAGTGCCCCCTGCCCAAATCGCCGAATCATTTTCACTGCTTGGTCAAAGGAGGCGTATTTTACTGTACAAAGCTCCTGGGGGATCGCATCATTGACAGAGCCTCCCCTTGGGTAGGAAAGGTTGTGTATCATGCGGAATTCCCCTGGGGTCTTCTTTAGTACAATGCCCAGAGGGGATAGGTGAAGTCCTTCAAAGGGGGGTTCGGCAAAGGGGCCTGCCACCCTCCCTGCCTTGATTTCCTTCTCTATCTTTTTTCTAACTATCTCTGGTCTTTCCTTAACAGACTTTTGATTTTGTGGGTTCCCGGTGTTGGGGGGGAAGCCACGGGGATTCTGAACCCATTGGAGAACCCCTCCCAAAGGTATTGTGCAGCTGTTCGATCGGGATACTGGTCCAGTAAGGTTTTGAGGGGCTGAAGTTTGATGGGGGAGGAGGCTAAACCCAGGTGCAAGTTACTGGCGGTTACCAGGCCCCTGGCGGGTGGATCCGGGGGCACCCCTGTTATTGTTGTGGAAGAACCCCCGCCCCCCGAAAGGGTTACTGTTTGTTCTTGAAGCAGGCAGAGGCGGGGTGGTTACCCCAGCACCGCTCACATTCATGCAGATACTTACAGGAGGGTCGCGAGCATACACCCCTGTTGTACTCCCAGCACTGACGGCGCCGCTTCACCTCTGTCTTACCCGCCTTGGATGAGTCCTGATTTTTCTTTTCGATGTAGGGATTGACGTCCTCGCCCCAGTAATTAGGATCCGTTAGATCCCAGTGGGTGGAAGGCAGGAGAGAAGTGTTTCTGCGGAAATTCTCATCGTACGTTAAAGCGGCATTTTCTCCCGCGAGAGCATGTGCCCTCCTCACGTGAGCCAGATAAGCAACCAAATCCATGGAGCGCCGAGGATAAGCTGCACACACAACTCCCATGAAAACCTGGTACCCATCCAACCAATTCTCAAAGGTGCGCTCTGCCCTAGGCGTCCTGTACCTCCGCTTACCATAGGACCGCCTCTTTTCCCCTTTTAGAATCATAGACTCATAGAATCATAGAATCATAGAGTTGGAAGAGACCACAAGGGCCATCGAGTCCAACCCCCTGCCAAGCAGGAAACACCATCAGAGCACTCCTGACATATGGTTGTCAAGCCTCTGCTTAAAGACCTCCAAAGTAGGAGACTCCACCACACTCCTTGGCAGCAAATTCCACTGTCGAACAGCTCTTACTGTCAGGAAGTTCTTCCTAATGTTTAGGTGGAATCTTCTTTCTTGTAGTTTGGATCCATTGCTCCGTGTCCGCTTCTCTGGAGCAGCAGAAAACAACCTTTCTCCCTCCTCTATGTGACATCCTTTTATATATTTGAACATGGCTATCATATCACCCCTTAACCTCCTCTTCTCCAGGCTAAACATGCCCAGCTCCCTTAGCTGTTCCTCATAAGGCATCGTTTCCAGGCCTTTGACCATTTTGGTTGCCCTCCTCTGGACACGTTCCAGTTTGTCAGTGTCCTTCTTGAATTGTGGTGCCCAGAACTGGACACAGTACTCTAGGTGAGGTCTGACCAGAGCAGAATACAGTGGCACTATTGCTTCCCTTGATCTAGATGCTATACTCCTATTGATGCAGCCCAGAATTGCATTGGCTTTTTTAGCTGCCGCGTCACACTGTTGGCTCATGTCAAGTTTATGGTCAACCAAGACTCCTAGATCCTTTTCACATGTACTGCTCTCAAGCCAGGTGTCACCCATCTTGTATTTGTGCCTCTCATTATTTTTTTTGCCCAAGTGCAATACTTTACATTTCTCCCTGTTAAAATTCATCTTGTTTGTTTTTGCCCACTTCTCTAATCTGTCAAGGTCGTTTTGAAGTGTGATCCTGTCCTCTGGGGTGTTAGCCACCCCTCCCAGTTTGGTATCATCTGCAAATTTGATCAGGATGCCCTTGAGTCCATCATCCAAGCCGTTGATAAAGATGTTGAATAAGACCGGGCCCAAGACAGAACCCTGTGGCACCCCACTAGTCACTCTTCTCCAGGATGAAGAGGAACCATTGATGAGCACCCTTTGGGTTCGGTCAGTCAGCCAGTTACAAATCCACTGAGTGGTAGCATAGTCAAGACTGCATTTTACCAGTTTCTTTACAAGAATATCATGGGGCACCTTGTCAAATGCCTTGCTGAAATCAAGGTAGGCTACATCCACTGCGTTCCCTTCATCTACCAGGCTTGTAATTCTGTCAAAAAAGGAGATCAGGTTAGTCTGACATGACTTATTTTTCAGAAATCCATGCTGACTATTGGTGATCACAGCATTCCTTTCTAGGTGCTCACAGACTGTTTGCTTAATGATCTGCTCCAGAATCTTCCCTGGTATTGATGTCAGACTGACTGGGTGGTAAATATTTGGGTCCTCTCTTTTCCCCTTTTTGAAAATAGGGAGAACATTTGCCCTCCTCCAGTCTGCCGGGACTTCGCCTGTTCTCCAGGAATTCTCAAAGATGACTGCCAGTGGTTCTGAGATCGCATCTGCCAGTTCTTTTAATACTCTTGGGTGCAGTTCATCTGGCCCTGGAGACTTGAATACATCTAAACTAGCCAAGTATTCTTGTACTATCTCCTTAGTTATTCTGGGCTGTGTTTCCTTTGCTGAATCATTTGCTCCAAATTCTTCAGGTCGGGCATTGTTTTCTTTATCGGAGAAGACTGAGGCAAAGAAGGCATTGAGGAGTTCAGCCCTTTCTGTGTCCCCTGTTTGCATTTCACCATCTTCTCCTCTGAGTGACCCCACTGTTTCTTTGTTCTTCCCTTTGCTACGAACATACCCATAAAAGCCTTTGTTCTTGCTTTTAACCTTTCTAGCAAGCCTGAGTTCATTCTGTGCTTTAGCTTTTCTGACTTTGTGTCTACACGTGCTGGCTATTTGTTTGAATTCCTCTTTGGTGGTTTCCCCCCTTTTCCATTTTTTGTACACATCCTTTTTTAATCTTAACTCAGTTAAAAGTTCTTTAGATAGCCACCCTGGCTTCTTTAAGCACCTTCCATGTTTCTGTCTCATTGGTATTGCCTGACGTTGTGCTTTTACTATCTCCCTCTTAACAAACTCCCAGCCATCATGAACTCCCTTTCCTTTTAGTATTACTGTCCATGGGATCTCACCCAGCACTTCCCTAAGTTTTATGAAGTCGGCTTTCTTAAAGTCAAGAAATTGAGTCCTAGTATGCTTGGCTGCTCCTTTCCGCTGTATAGTAAACTTCAGAAGAGCATGATCACTCGCGCCTAATGATCCTTCCACTTCTACCCCACTAACCAGGTCATCAACATTGGTTAGGACCAGATCTAAAATGGCTGTTCCTCTTGTTGCTTCTCCCACTTTCTGGACAATGAAGTTGTCTGCAAGGCCAGTGAGGAATCTGTTTGACCTTATGCTCTTGGCTGAGTTTGACATCCAACAAATATCCGGGTAATTGAAGTCCCCCATTACTACTATCTCCCTTCCTTTTGCATGCTTGGCCATCTGTTCCAGGAAGGCATCATCTATGTCCTCCGTTTGGCTTGGGGATCTATAGTAAACTCCCACAATGAGATCTCTCTTATTCTTCTCTCCCTTAATTTTGACCCAAATGCTCTCACTTTGGCTTTGAGGTTCTAAATCTTGGATCTCTTCACAGGTATACACATCCCTGACATATAACGCCACTCCTCCTCCTTTCTTGTCTGGTCTGTTTCTCTGAAATAGATTGTATCCCCCCATTTTTACATTCCAATCGTGGGACTTATCCCACCAGGTTTCAGTGATGCCTATTATGTCATATTTAGTTTGCTGTACCAAGAGCTCAAGCTCATCTTGCTTATTTCCCATGCTTTGCGCATTAGTGTACAGACATTGAAGTCCATTAATCATTCCCCCGTGTCTCTTATTTAAGGATTTTTTCCTCCCACCACTAGGTCTGCGTGCTGTTTGCTCCATTTGGTCTATGACATTTGAATGATCATCTTCATCAATTGATAGACTCCTACCTTCAGGAGCACTGTCTCCCTCCCCCACATTAGTTAGTTTTCCTGTCAATTTGGTTGGAGGGAGAAGGGTAAACATGTCCACGTAATCCCCATTGAGGATCTTATTCCTCTTCTTCTGGGACAAATGGTTCCCCAATATAAAATCAGTGGATTGATTGGTAGCAACTTTTACATCCTCCACCAATGCCCCATCCTTCCATGCCAGTACACCATTGAAGGTCTTACGATGGGAATTGGCCCTCCTTTCATGCGCCCAAAGTGGGATTATCTTCCCCCAAGCCCCAGTAGCTATCCATGGGGCCCTCGCTATCCGAATCAGAGGATGGCGTGTTGGGCTTGGAACTTAACAGGTTAAGTTGTTCCCATGATGCCACACCATTCTGACGTCAGTTTTCGAAGCTGGGAGGAGATTGGGAGGAGTTTGCCATTCTCACTCTATGCTGTGAGGGGAAAAGAGCGGTCCTATAATGGCTGCAAGCAGTCCTGGTTTTTCCGGAGATTTGTTGGAATAAACAGCTGTAAATAGACAAACCGGTGCTGTGTGTGTTTGTCTGGAAGCTAAGCCAAACTACGTGACAGTTTTACACCGCTGTGTGAAACTCTGCCGAGACGTGACTGAGAGCTGCGCAAGAGGAAGTGTGCCGGGCGGCCATAAATCGCTAATTGGAGTCGCAAATCAATTAGCGGGGACCGCGGCTGACCAACAAAGTTCAAGAGGTTATGGGTAACCTTAATCATCAATCGTAAACCTGTCACGAGAGGCTGCCGGGAGCTTTGAAATCTGCGGTGTCGAGCAGAGAAGCACGGCAGGAGGCGGAAGAAAGCAAGCAAGCTGAAAGACGCAGTAAGTGCCTGTGTTGCTGAGAGCTGAGAGCAGCAAGGCATCGTTTCTCCAGGGACAGAAGCCAGAGGAGCTGGTGTTTTTGTAAGTACAGCTTGGGGCCCCCTTGGGAGAACGGAAGGAGATGGCGGACGGACATGATTCATTCTCCGTGCCTTTTGAAAAGTTAAACGGCCAGAATTGGGCGGAATGGAGCAGAAAGCTGAAGGCCTGGCTGGTAGCTAAGGGTCTTTGGGAGGCGGTCTTAAGGCCTCCACTGCCTCAACCAGCCGCCGGAGCTGCAGCTGCAGTAATTGCAGATGCACATGCTTCGCAGAGGAAAAATCAGAAAGCCCTGGGAGCTATAGTGCTCAGTTTGGAGGGTTCAGAGTTGCCCCATGTGGAGGGGTTGGAAACTGCGCATGAAGCTTATGCTGCTCTTGAAAGAGTGCACCACAGGACCACGGCTGGTGCAAAAATCCACACCACCAGGCGTTTGTTTGAGATGAAGCTGCGTCCAGGTGGGGACATAAGACAGCATGTTACAGAGATGCTCTCTGTGTTTAATGAACTGCGGCTGTTGCAGGTGAACTTTACAGATGAATTGAAGGTTTATATTTTGCTAAGCTCTCTGGACAAAAGTTATGACAATCTATGTCTAACTTTGGAGTCTATGAGTCCGCAGGATCTGACTCTGGCGTACGTCACAGGACGCTTGGCCGACGAACAGGAAAGGCGCATCAGGGAGAGCAAGTCTGGCGCAGGGAGCTCCACCTGGAAAAAGGGGGGGGCAGGCCAGATGAGAGCTTTGTTCAGGCTTTTTCCACTCGTCGGTGCTACGTGTGTGGATCCCACAGTCATTTCAAAAGAGACTGCCCACAGAGAGCGAGGGCAGCTGCACAGGAAGGCTTCAAGGACACCTCTCATGGGAATCAGGCGGGTTTCCATGGGAACCGGTCTGGAAAAACAACCAGGCGTGGGACTGAGGCTGGTGGACGTGCCAGGGGCCAGGAAGATAATTATCAGATCACGGCTAGTCTGGCGTTGGCTGAAGACAGCTGTGGGACAGAGCTAAGTTTCGTTATTGACTCTGCAGCTAATCGCAACTTGATTCCAGAGACCCCTGCTGTCGAGATGTGGAACTGCAAGGCAATTCCGGCCGGGAAAACTGTACTGTTTGCAAATGGACAGAAAAAATATGTGACTAACGTTACAAATCTCTTTGTGTCTATTTTACAGGAAACGTTGGAGTGTTGTACCGTTCCTGGGATGCACCACTGTCTTTTATCTGTGCCTTATTTGTTAAAAAAGGGATTTAAGGTTTCTTTTGAGGATGACGTCTGCACAATCTCCAAAGGAGGGAGGATGCTTGCCAAGGTTAAAAAGGGGCAGAATGATCTCTTCATTCTTAAAACGTCTCTGGAGGGTGATGGGAAGGTTGAGAAAGCACAAGCACTGCGTGCCACAATTCCCAATCATGATTCATGTGTCCATGCTTGGCATGCTAGGACGGCTCATGGTTCTCTAGAAGAACTACAGGTGCTGCCAGAGGTTTCTAAAGGGTGTAAGATCTCAGAATGTGGACATGCTGTAAGTTGTGAAACTTGCAAACTGGCAAAGGTAAAAGGATGCAGTTATCCAAAAGTAGAGAGGATAACAACAAAACCTTTTGAAATGGTTCACATAGATTTGTGGGGTCCTGTAAAGGAACCAAGTCTGGGAGGGTCAAGGTTTCTGCTTACGATGCAGGAAGATTTTACGCAGAATACCTGGACTCACGGTCTCAAATCCAAGGATGATGCAGCACAGCTGATCAAACGTTGGATTGAGGAGGTGGAACAAAGGTTTTCCACCAGAGTGCAAGCTGTCACAAGTGACAGAGGAGCTCAATTTACAGGTTCTGCTTTGCAGAAGTTCTTTCGCAAGAAAGGGATACGTCACACAGTGACTTCACCCAATCAGAGGGGAGTGTCAGAGCTCAAGTGTCAGGCTCTGGTTAAAACTGCACAGGTGTTGCTGAAAGATTCTGGGTTGCCACCAAAGTTTTGGCTGGAGGCAATCAGGTATGTGAGCTTCACCTGGAATCGTACCTACAATTCAATGGTAGGTGACACACCCTTTAGGTTGTTGCATGGCAGGAAACCCCAGATTCATTTTTTGCGTATGTTTGGGTCACGTGCATCTGTGTCAGTACCTGCTGCTTTGCAGGGGCCAGATGGATCCAAGTTCCGGAAAATGATCTTCTGTGGGTATGAGCCAGAAGCACGTGCATGGAGGTTCGCATTTCCATCAGGTGATCAGAGTAAGTTGCTGATCAGTAAACACGCTGAGTTCCATGAGCAGGATAAAAAGTCACAAACTGCTGTCATGCGTGATGTGCTCTCAGAATGTCTATCTGATTCTGAGGAAAGGGAGGCAGAGGCTGATCCCGGTGATGAGGACCAGGTCCAAGATCAGGATTCAGAATCCGATGATGACGATCAGGTAACTGACCAAAGTCAGGAACAGGAGGAGGTATCGGTAGTTTCTCCACAAGATGTTAGGAGAACACCCAAAAGCGAGCCCAGTTCTCCTGTGAGTGTAATGGAGAGGATTCGAAAACGCTTTAAATCAGAAGGGGAATCCCGTGATGCTGAGGACACAGTTCCTGGTGGCAGTGAGTCAGAGGTAACATCTGAGTCTGTGCCCAGAAGGTCTTGTCGCACAGCAAAGGGCATTCCACCTGAAAGATACCAGGCAACATGTGCGTGGGCAAAATTCGCACAGTGTGATTCTGGGAGTGTTGAAGGGGTTCAACAGGTGCCTGGGAAAGATGCCAGGAAGGGGCACAAGGCAAAGGGGAAGGTGTTGAACTCAAAAGGGTCTTGTCAGAATGGGCGGCAAAGGGGGGTGTTGGGCTTGGAACTTAACAGGTTAAGTTGTTCCCATGATGCCACACCATTCTGACGTCAGTTTTCGAAGCTGGGAGGAGATTGGGAGGAGTTTGCCATTCTCACTCTATGCTGTGAGGGGAAAAGAGCAGTCCTATAATGGCTGCAAGCAGTCCTGGTTTTTCCGGAGATTTGTTGGAATAAACGACTGTAAATAGACAAACCGGTGCTGTGTGTGTTTGTCTGGAAGCTAAGCCAAACTACGTGACAGTTTTACACCGCTGTGTGAAACTCTGCCGAGACGTGACTGAGAGCTGCGCAAGAGGAAGTGTGCCGGGCGGCCATAAATCGCTAATTGGAGTCGCAAATCAATTAGCGGGGACCGCGGCTGACCAACAAAGTTCAAGATGGCGTACCTGACTCATCCTCGGTCTCTGACTGCTTACTTCTCTTCTTCTTAGAGGACGTGTGCTTCCTCTTGGACTTCCTCTTCCCACCTTGGACCTCAACGTTGGCTGGGGTCGCACTTGCCGCTGGCTGAGGGGTGGGAGGTTCAATGTGCTCATCCTCCAGGGCGGAACCCGCGCTGTCCTCGGTAGAGCTGTGCTGGGGCTGCTGTTCCTGAAACACACTAGGAATGTCTACAATTTGTGAGACGGCGTTACCGCTGGCACCCTTGGCGGTGGCCTTCCCCTTGCCGGGACCCTTAGCCGGCGCCCTTCCTTTGCCTATGCTTTGGTTTGTTTTCTTAGCCATGGCTGCCTGTGCACGGGTATTTGGGCGACCTGTATTCGCCGTTTCTGACTGGTTGCTGCCCCCTGCAATGACGGGGATGTCCTGTTGAACTTGGTAGCTAGAAGGAGTGTCGGGTATCACCTCCTGTGACAGTTC
Organism: Podarcis bocagei; assembly: GCF_964188305.1. NCBI lineage: Eukaryota > Metazoa > Chordata > Lepidosauria > Squamata > Lacertidae > Podarcis > Podarcis bocagei. The sequence goes on from NC_138131.1 coordinate 84,098,390, forward strand.
CGGGGCTGGAAGCGCCAAAGCCCCCCTAGGCCTACACTGTCTGTAAAATGTTTCAAACGCCATGAAAAATTGGGCGAAGGCTTGAGGGTCGCAAGGCATGGCCGGCACTTGAGCGCCCCCATTGCCTGCGGGGGGTGCCAGCTGATTGGCGGAAGTGGATGCCTGCTGGTCTCCACCGGAAGCCATTTCAAACTGAATCGTGAACTGGAACCACTAAGTTATTCGCCTAGCAATTTAAAATTGCCTACCTAGGAGGTCCGTGTACCCCCTTACCCGTTCAGTATCACCTGCGCTGACTTAAATGCAATCGCAATCCACTGTCCGTGATCAGCAACACGGCCAAGAATTACCTAGCTCAGTATTGTCAACGCTGTCTAGCTTGCACTTGATTATGGGATTGCTAATTGCACCCAGTTCAGTATTATCAACACTGGCCTAGCTATTAACTAACCTTGAAGAGGTTGGCTAAACCTAGTTCAGTATTAACCACGCTGTCTCAGTCAGTATTAACCACACTGACTTAGGTCTAACCTAATTTCAGTAAGGCTCGGTGTGCCCTAATTTGGTCTATATGAAAATAATGGCTATATAATTAGCTCTAAAATGAACACAGTGTTATTTGAATTTAACCTCTCACTACGCAATAAACAAAACAGGGCAGCCTTTCCTCAAAAGGCGGGAGCCAGAATCACCAAACCCATTTCAATGGGCAATACTCAAAACAATGCAATCCAGTTACACAGGTAGGAACCAAAGAAAATAATTGTTTATTTCTCTATTTATTATTTATCTATAACAACTATGAATTGACTATACTAAATTATGAAACTTAATGCCTAGGCAGAGCCCGCGAGCAGAATGAGATAATTTGAATTCACCCTTTACTAAACCCCATAAATCGCCTCTGCGTTAAATTAGAATATTATTTAAAGGGGTAAAGAGATGAGATCACTTGTCAATTAAACTGCCCAATAAAGCACTTCAATTAAATTTTGTCTGATCGAAGGCAGGCACTTAATAGATCTGTTAATTAATTATATTTTCATTTATACGTGACCTTCAATTAATTTTTTTTTATCCAGGGCTTTAGTTTAAATAGATCTGTTGATTAATTAGATTTCCGGATTAAAGTGCCCTGGAGCGCCAGGCACCTTGCATAAATCACCCTAATGCCTGTGAAGACGCTGCTAAAAGTTGCCGGCACGCCCGGGGATTCCCCTGTTCTCGCGGGGGCAAAAGGCAAGCACCCGCGAGTGGAGTGTGTGGGAGGGGTTAGCCCGCAACCCCCTCTCCTCTCTAGCTCGGAAATGGCTTTGCGCTTACTTCATGTCGTGTTCTTTGCTGTTAATGCACATTGACACAGAAATTGCAAAGTGTGTGTGTCAGAGCTGCCCGAGGTCCCAGCTCACAAAGGACCAACACCAGTCCGTTGTTATATACAAAAGTCTTTATTGAAGTTCAGTTTCATCTTCACAACCGTAGCGCGCAGCTCTACGTCTGAAACTCTAGACCGTCGAAGCTCCGTCTGAATCTCCTCCCCCCAGACACCAGTTTAAGACTCTAGCCTTGCTCCACCTCGTCCTTTGCTCTTTCCTCCTCTGGCTCCGCCTGTCAGCTGGGGTCTCGCCCTTCCTAGACTCATCTGACGCTGAGTCCCCTGAGTCTTCCCCCTGCCTCCGGCGGGCTTTAGGACCTGCCTCCCAATCTGGGTTTTCTGCTGTCCCCCGCGCCTGTACATTCGAACTTGGCGCGCGCGCACAGCCGGCAACCTTCCTCCTGACCGTTACACTGCTCCTGTTACTGCTTCCCCCTTCGGGGAGGCTAGCTGGACCTGACCTCCCCTCCGTTCCAACACTCTCCGATAGAGGCATGGTCAGCCCTGACTCATCTTTATCCCTGCTGGAGGAGATGCTGGTCCTGACACCTGGGACTCTTCCCCCCCACTACGCTCTGGTGGGGAAGCTGGTCCTGATCTCCCGCTGCTGCTTTGGGAGTCCCCGCTGGCCCCTTGTTTCTGGTGTGTTCCCCCTGGGACCCCCCCTTGCCCTGACCATCGGCGCCTCCTTCTGGGAATCTTCTGATTCGCTGGAGAAGCTCATGGAATCTCTCGGGTCGCTGTCATACTCCCCTACGCTGCTCTCAGATTCTTCCCCTTCGCTCTCCATTTCCTCTCTCCCCTGTACCTCTGTTCCTGAGCCCCTGACATCCATCCCCCCTCCATTTCCTCTCTCCCCTGTACCTCTGTTCCTGAGCCCCTGACATCCATCCCCCCTCGAAGCCCCCCTTCCCCCCTCCTCCCCTTCGGGTGCGGGTTCCGGGTGCTCCAGTGCTGTGGGGGTGAGTGCGGGATACCGTTCCTTCCCCCTGGTGTGTAGCCGGCCAGCTGGATCTGGCCAGCCCGTAATGGGCTCGTCGACGTCGATCTCCTCTGCTTCCATCTCTCTGCATTCGTGTTCGAACCCAAGGTCCTCCCCCAACACGTCCATGTCCGTCTCTCCCCCTGTTACCTCGGGTGATGCTGCATGCCAGGGCCCCCTTAGCAGTTCCCTGCTCCACCCCACCTCCGGTTGATTGTCCCACCAATAAGAGCGGTCCGTGGCAGACCCCGAGTGTCATCCCTCCGGGGAGCTTGTGTCTGGCGCCGTTTCCTCAGCTGATGAGAACCCCTGGAACGTGCTGGCTGAAAGTGTGGGTGTGAAAAGCCAGTCGTCGAAATAATCCGCCGGCATAGGTCTGTGTGGGAAGAGTGCATGGAAGTCGTCTTTGAGGTAGTGCTCCTCCAAGGCATAGTCCGGTACCCACCTGTTGGCGCTGGCCGGGGTACCTTCCCTGGCAAGGAGATATTCAACTCCCTCTTCCCCCCATCTCGAGTCTAAAATCTCCGTGACCTCGTTGAGTGGCGCCGCCCTCGTGGACTCCTCCCCCGTTGGTGATTTTCTGAGTGGATGTGGTGCGGTCCCTGGCGCCTGAAACCTGTGGGGTTCTTTGTAGGGTGTGAGCACTGACCTATGAAATACCGGGTGCATTCTGGAGCCCTCCGGGAGTGTTAACCGGAAGGCCACTGGGTTGATTTGTGCCTCGACTTGGTAAGGCCCTAGCTGCTTGTGTCTGAGCTTCTTCTTAGCTAACGTTCTGGCCGGCACTGCCTGGGCCGCTAACCAGACCCAGTCCCCCACCTGGATGTCTTCCCCGACTCTCCTGTGCCTGTCTGCCTGAATTTTGTAGGCGTGTTTTGCTAGTTCCAAGTGCCTTCGGAGTTGGTCGTGGACCTCCTGCAACTCTGCTGCCAAGTGCTCTGCACCCCGTGGCTCCCCCTCCCCCTTCGTCTCTAACCCCGGGAAGGTTCTGGGATGCCGCCCATTGTTGGCGAAGAACGGTGTCACCCCTGTAGACCCGTGCTTCGTGTTGTCGTAGGCAAACTCGGCCAGCGGTAGGTAGTCCACCCAGGTCGAGGGCTGTTGATTCGCGTAGCATCGCAGGTACTGCTGCATGATGGCGTTGACCCTCTCCGCCTGCCCGTTGGTCTGCGGGTGTCGTGCCGACGCTAAGTTGATCTTGACGTTCAGGATGCCCAGCAGCTTCTGCCAGAAGCTCGAGACGAATTGGCGACCCCGGTCGGACAGGATGGATCGTGGTAAGCCGTGAACTTTGAACTCGTGGTCTATGAACAGTTTGGCAGTCTGTTTCGCTGTGGCCACCTTCGCGCAAGGAATGAAGTGCGCCATCTTGGTGACCGGCAGTACGTCTTCAGACATGGAATACAGTTTTCCAGTCGGCAGCGTCGCCCCCGGTAGGAGGTCAATCGCGCAGTCGTAGGGCCGGTGGGGAGGCAGCTTGTCCGCTTCCTTCTCGCAGAAGACCTCCAAAAACGCCTTGTACTTGTTGGGTACCGCCTGCACCATGCCTAGGTGTAGCTGTGGTTCATCCCCTTGTCCCTCCTCTTCCTGGCTGGTTCAGATGCAGTGTGCTGCGCAGTAGGAGGAGCAGAAGGTTAATTTCCGCTGGTACCATGCTAATGCCGGGCTGTGTCTATCCAGCCAACTCATGCCCAACACTATGGGCGTGTCCGACAGGTGGGTGACATTGAAGCTGATGACTTCGCGGTGATTTCCAATTTGCATTACCAGAGGCGGTGTTTGCTGCACCACCTGTCCACCCAGCAGCTTCCTGCCATCGACCGTGACAACGTTTAGGGGCATCGTGGCTGGTAGGAGCGCTATGCAATGTAGCCTGATGAAGTCCACTCCTATAAAGTCTGCATTACTACCAGAGTCAATGGTAATAGGGACTTCCAGGGTGATTCCATTTGGCAGCTGGAGTGATGCGGTGAGTTGCACCACTGGTTTGGGTGGGAGGGGGTCTGTGGGCTGCAAAATCTCTGGGGACTGCTTCACTGACTCGCCTGGCTGGGTCCCAGTGCCTCTGCCTCCAACCAGGCTTCGTCGTTTCCCTGCAGCTGTTCCCCCTGCTGAACTGCTCCCCGTACTGTTGCTGAGGCTGCAGTGTGCTTCTGGATCCTCTGGGGACACTCTTTGGCCATGTGCAGTGCACTGTTGCAGATATAACACTTCCTGCTCCCTCTAGGAGCCTTCGTCTTGACTGCTCCCGGTGTTTGGGCTCTGGTCGCTGTCTGAGCCCTGGCATCACCTATCTCCATCGGCTCTTCTCCCCCCCCCCAGTGGAGGCGTGGATTGCGCGCGCCCTGGCTCTCTGGGAAGGAAGGGAGTTGTTTGGCTGGCGTGCGTGCCATCCGTCCGTCATCCCTGCTCCAAGGGCGTTCTTCCAGGCGCAACCCTATCGCCAGCGCCCTCTGGACGACTTCTGTGGTATTGGTAGGTCTCTCTCCCCTCGCCAGCTCATCTTTCACGGCTCCATTTAGCCCCTCCCAGAACAGATCCCTCACATCAGCTGAGTCCTTCTCCCAGCCCAGCACATTTACTAACGCAAAAAAGCGGGAGTGATATTGTCTCACCGTGGCTTTGAGTGATTATGAACCCTACTTTTTCCTCCTCATCTCTAAAGTCTTTCCGAAACAAATTGAGCGTGAAAACTATGTCTGCCCTGAAGTTAGGATACTGCTGCAGGTCCCCGTCGAAGTGGGCTACGATGCTGCCCCCCCCTCTTCCCGAGGCCAACTCCCTCCGGCTTGGGTCCTGGCAGCCCCTCTTTGCCCAAACGTTCCCACCTGTCACTGCTTCCCCCTTCTGGGAGACTAGCTGGACCTGACCTCCCCTCCGTTCCCCCACTCTCCGATAGAGGCATGGTCAGCCCTGACTCATCTTCTCTCCCTGCTGGGGGAGACGCTGGTCCTGACACCTGGGACTCTTCCCCCCACTACGCTCTGGTGGGGAAGCTGGTCCTGATCTCCCGCTGCTGCTTTGGGAGTCCCCGCTGGCCCCTTGTTTCTGGTGTGTTCCCCCTGGGACCCCCCTTGCCCTGACCATCGGCGCCTCCTTCTGGGAATCTTCTGATTCGCTGGAGAAGCTCATGGAATCTGACTGACCGAACCCAAAGAGTGCTCATCAATGGTTCCTCTTCATCCTGGAGAAGAGTGACTAGTGGGGTACCACAGGGTTCTGTCTTGGGCCCGGTCTTATTCAACATTTTTATCAACGACTTGGATTATGGACTCAAGGGCATCCTGATCAAATTTGCAGATGACACCAAACTGGGAGGGGTGGCTAACACCCCAGAGGACAGGATCACACTTCAAAACGACCTTGACAGATTAGAGAACTGGGCCAAAACAAACAAGATGAATTTTAACAGGGAGAAATGTAAAGTATTGCACTTGGGCAAAAAAAATGAGAGGCACAAATACAAGATGGGTGACACCTGGCTTGAGAGCAGTACATGTGAAAAGGATCTAGGAGTCTTGGTTGACCACAAACTTGACATGAGCCAACAGTGTGCAATGAGACCAAAAGAACACAACACCATCTTTTCGCTTCCATATGCATAGTAAGAAGACGAATAAGCTTTGATTGGGCTTTTTTCAATTCGCATGGTGTTATTTGGGTGTGCGCTAGAGTCACCCCAAACGAAAGCAAAAAGGTGTTTTGGGTTCCATCTACATAAAAAGAAGATGATAAAGCTCTGATTGGGCTTATTTCAAATTGGTGTTTTGGGGGTTAGAATGCACATTCAACCAAAAATCGCAGATGACATATTTGTTATCAGCCCAAATCAAGCATAGGTGTTTTGGTTCCATCTCAATAGAAAAAGGTCGAATAAGCTTCGATTGCCCTTTCGGTGTGCATTCACCCACAAATAGCAAAGCGAAGTGTAATAACCCCAAACAAAGCCAAACAGGTTGTTTTGGGTTCCAGCTACATAGAGAGAAGAATCTTGGATTTCGCTTACTTCAAGTCGTGTTCTTTGCTGTTAATGCACATTGACACAGAAATCGCAAAGTGTGTGTGTCAGGGAACTGACATCAGAGCATAGTGGAGAGGCGAGGCTCCCAGATTCTGCAGGAGAGGGGACTAGTAAGGGAAGAGAGAGAACGTCATTTGGGGAAGGAAGTCCAGGGGACACCAGGAAGAAGGGAGAGGCGGAGAGCAGCTCGGAGGCGAGGCTCCGAGACTCTTCCAGTGAAGTCAGTGGGGAGGGTGGAGGACCACCACTCGGCACGCCCACTCTGCGCAGAAGGCTTCCGCGCAGAGAGGCGAGGCGAATGTTGCCCGTTAAGGAATTCTTATGCTGGAGGAAATTTAGGAGACGCCCACTCACGGATTCTGCTAGCAACTGAGCAGCAGCGCCAAGGCTGCTCAGTCAGGGAAAGACACAACCGACACTAAGCAGTTTGGAACAGCTAGAGGTTTACACACAAGCAACCCCAATTCCCGTGACAGCAATCCGTGAGTCCCTTACGTTGCTTGTGTGCAAGAGGACCGGGATACAATCATGAGTCAAACCGGAGGAGCCGGCGCAGGAGAGGGGGCCAAAGGCGGACAGAGTCTGGAGGAGAGAAACTGAGACTTGGAGCAGCAACTGGCTCTACTAGCGGCGCGGCTGGATGAAAGGAGGACACATGATGCCCAGGGGAAGATTACCCCCATCGCAAGAAAGGTACCGGGACTTGTGCTGAGGTTTGGGGGCAACCCCAGTGATTATAACGTTTTTAAGACAGAAGTGCAGTATGCGCTGGAGCTGTAGTATGATGACTTTGCCCACGATGGGGGAAGAGTCGCTTTCGTGGTGGGGCACCTGGAGGGGCGGGCCAGAGATTGGGTTCGACCCTTAATGGCAGCGGAGAACGCGGCCTTGAAGGACCTGAGAAAGTTTTTTAGCGCGATGGATCACATGTTCTCGAGCGATGTTGAACTGAGCGTGACGCGCAAAGAACTGATGGGGTGCAAACAAGGAAACCAGTCAGTGAGAGAGTACTGGTTGAGATTTGCTATGCTGATCCATAAACTTGGGTGGGACCTGAGTTCGGAACCAGTACAAATTTTATTTGAGGAGGGCTTATCCCCTTGGGTGAGAGACGAACTTTCCCGCTCACCCCACCCGGAATCGATGGACCAGCTGACCAAGTTGGCACTCGCTGTAGGAGTCCGACAATAGACGCTGTCAGAGCTGCCCGAGGTCCCAGCTCACAAAGGACCAACGCCAGTCCGTTGTTATATACAAAAGTCTTTATTGAAGTTCAGTTTCCCTTTCACATCAGCAGCGTGCAGCTCTACGTCTGAGACTCTAGACCGCTGAAGCTCCATCTGAGTCTCCTCCCCCCATACACCAGTTTAAGACCCTAGCCTTGCTCCACCTCTTCCTTTGCTCTTTCCTCCGCTGGCTCCGCCTGTCAGCTGGGTTTTCTCCCTTCCTAGACTCTTCTGACGCTGAATCCCCTGAGTCTTCCCCCTGCCTCCGGCGGGCTTTAGGACCTGGTTCCCGATCTGGGCTTTCTGCTGTCCCGCGCGCCTGTACATTTGAACTTGGCGCGCGCGCCCAGCCGGCAACCTTCCTCCTGACCGTTTCACTGCTCCTGTCACTGCTTCCCCCTTCGGGGGGGGGGGCTAGCTGGACCTGACACCTGTGACTCTTCCCCCCCCACTCTGCTCTGGTGGGGAAGCTGGTCCTGATCTCCAGCTGCTGCTTTGGGAGTCCCCGCTGGCCCCCTGTCTCTGGTGTGTCCCCCCTGGGACCCCCCTCGCCCTGACCATCGGCGCCTCCTTCTGGGCATCTTCTGATTCGCTGGAGAAGCTCATGGAATCTCTCGGGTCACTGTCATACTCCCCTATGCTGCCCTCAGATTCTTCCCCTTCGCTCTCCATCTCCTCTCTCCCCTGTGCCTCTGTCCCTGAGCCCCTGACAGACGCGCACGCTGGAAAGGCGGGAAGGGAGAGCAGAGCGTTGGCATGACAACCGCATTCCAGACATACCAGTGTCTACTGTGTTGGCTTTTTGCAGTATGGTAGCGCTGCAGAGAGCTTGCTGGGGAAACCATGCATTAAAAAGAAAGGACTCAAAAATAACTTAAAGAAGGTTTTAATAAGAAAAACAAAAACTCCATTTACACTAAATATATTAACAAACAAACATGACCCAACCACCAACCCATCCCCCAGGGTAATGGGAGAGCTAGGTGCTGCTCCTTATATACTCTACCCAAATGCTGACACGCCTTAATCAAATACAACTCAGCAGCACCTGCTACGTTTCACAGCTGTAAAGCTGGGTCTCGTTATCTTGCTCTGGCCCTTGCTCTGGCCCCTTAAAGACATACACATGGAGTGGAACAATGATGAACCTTTACATTTAAAGGAACCATTCAACATACTGTGCCACCCGAGGAGCCAATGGAGATTGGAGGAGCGCGCGCGTGCGGGTTTTCAAACTCCAGCGAGGTGCGTAAGAAGGAGGGGAAAACCAGTAAGAGGTGTTTCCTATGCCAGCAGCCGGGACATTTTGCCAGAGTATGCCCTCAGAAGAAGGCGTGGCAAGGAATGGTGGGGGCAGTGGGGAGTGAGGAGGAAAAAAAAGAGGCTCCGGGAAACGGCCGTGCTTGGCTGCAGGAAGGAGGGCACAGCAGCCAGGCGAGCAACCAGTAGAAGTGCCCAAACCAGACCCTCCCCGAGCAGCCATCGTCATAGAGGTGGTGCTAGAACTCCCAAACGGACACCCCATCAAAGTGAAGGCGCTGCTGGATTCAGGCAGCTCTTGCAACTTCTTTAGCAAGGATTTTGCGCTAGAACACCAGCTACAGGTGGTGCCTCTAGAACATCCCCTGCAAGTAACCACGATTGATGGGAGAGAACTTTTGGGAGGGGAAGTGACCCACCAGACCCCGCCCATGAAAATGACAGTTTCCAGACACACTGAGACCATTGCCTTCCACGTAGCCACCCTGGCAGGACCACCCATCATACTGGGAATGAGTTGGCTGGCACTGCACGACCCAGTAGTAGGGTGGCATCAGCGGACAGTCACCTTTGGGTCGGCCCACTGCGTAGAGCATTGCCACGGAGGGGAAACCCCGAGGATGGCAGTAGCCAGGGTGGCAGGGATGGCAGTAGGGGAAAAAGGGAAGATACCACCTCAGTATGCGGACTTGGAAGAAGTCTTCAGCGAGAAGGAGGCGGATCGGCTACCCCCCCCCCCACAAGCCCTTTGACTGCCAGATCAACTTGCTCCCAGACGCTCAGCTGCCAGTGGGCAAGCTGTACGCCATGTCAGATAGGGAGATGCAGGAATTGTGGAAGTTTATTGACAAGAACCTGAAGCGAGGGTTCATAAGGGAATCGAGGGTGGTGGGGGGTAGTCCAGTGTTCTTTGTGGACAAGCGAGACTCCCATGAGCCCAGGTTCGTAGTGGACTACCGTGGGTTGAACAGGGTGTCGGAAGCAGTGACCTTCCCAATGCCCAGAACTGATGAAATCTTGGCCAGGGTAAGGAAGGGGAAGATTTTTACCAAGCTGGACCTTTGGGGGGCGTACAACTTGATAAGGATGAGGGAGGGGGATGAATGGAAAACCACCATGTTCACCCCTCTGGGAGCCTTTGAGTACTTAGTTATGCCCTTCGGACTCCAATTGTGAATTGTGTGGCCTTCCTGGACGACGTACTTATCTACTCAGAGAACGAGGAGCAGCATGTGAAAGATGTCAGGGAAGTGCTGAAAAGGCTGCAGGAGCATCAGCTGTGGGTCAAACTGGAGAAATGCCAATTCCATGCACGAGAGGTGGAGTTCCTGGGCTACAGGTTGTCAGACAAGGGCTTGGCCATGGACCCAGGCAAGGTGCAGGCCGTGCTAGAATGGAAGCCCCCCAAGAACAGGAAGGACGTGCAGAGGTTCTTGGGGTTTGCAAATTTCTACAGGAAGTTCATCAAGAACTTCGCCCATCTAACGGCACCCATAACGGATTGTCTCAGCAGTAAGAAGAAGTTCGAATGGACAGAAGAGGCACAGCGTTCCTTTGAAAAGCTTAAGAGGGCTTTCGCGTCGGAAGAGCAGCTCCTACATGTGGATCTGCAGAAGCCGATGAGGCTAGAGACGGACGCGCCAGACAGAGCTGTGGGGGGCATATTGCTCCAGCAGGAAAATGGGGAACAGTGGAAGCCGTGTGCCTTCTTTTCCAGGAAGCTGAACAAGTCAGAGCAAAACTATACAGTGTACGATCGGGAACTACTGGCAATGAACGGCAAGAGTGATCAACCAACGACAAGTGCGGTGGGCTCAAGAGATTTCCAAGTTTAATTTTGAGATTAGGTGCGTGCCTGGGAAGGAAAATGTCAGAGCAGACGCCCTCTCTCGCAAGCCTGAATACGAGGAAGGGGAGGGAGGACCAGAAGCACGACATGTCATTCCCGAGGACAGATGGGTGTGTGGGGGAGTGTTCGTCGGGAGGCAAGAGCTGGCCGGTCTGACGAGGGATGATCAGGATGCACAAACCAAGATCCGGGAAATTGGTATCACTGTTGCGTGCTCGCATGCGGTGACTGCAGAAGAAACAGCAAAGCTGTTTGTAGAGCATGTTTTCAGGTTGCATGCCCCCCCCCCCTTTGAGGATTTTATCCGACAGAGGCTGGCAGTTCACGTCCAGATTCTGGAGGAAGCTGATGACATCAATACCAGGGAAGATTCTGGAACAGATCATTAAGAAAACAGTCTGTGAGCACCTAGAAAGGAATGCTGTGATCACCAATAGTCAGCATGGATTTCTGAAAAATAAGTCATGTCAGACTAACCTGATCTCGTTTTTTGACAGAATTACAAGCCTGGTAGATGAAGGGAACTCAGTGGATATAGCCTACCTTGATTTCAGTAAGGCATTTGATAAGGTGCCCCATGATATTCTTGTAAAGAAGCTGGTAAAATGCGGTCTTGACTATGCTACCACTCAGTGGATTTGTAACTGGCTGACTGACCGAACCCAAAGGGTGCTCATCAATGGTTCCTCTTCATCCTGGAGAAGAGTGACTAGTGGGGTGCCACAGGGTTCTGTCTTGGGCCCGGTCTTATTCAACATCTTTATCAACGATTTGGATGATGGACTCAAGGGCATCCTGATCAAATTTGCAGATGACACCTGTCAGGGGTACAGGGACAGAGGCACAGGGAAGGCAGGAAATGGAGAGCGATGGAGAGGAATCCCAGGAGAGCGAGGAAGAGGATAGCAATGACGCAGGGGATTCCATGAGTCTCTCCAGTGAATCAGAGGATTCCCAGAAAGGGGCGCCTGTGGTAAGGGCAAGGGGAGCCCCGGGGGGAAAGTGTCAGGAGCGGGGGGCCAGCAGGGGACCCCAAAGCGGCAGCTGGGAATCAGGGCCAGCCTCCCCACCAGAGCGCAGCGAGGGAGGGGGAGGGTCCAGTGTGTCAGAGGGAGCAGCTCCGGCGACAGAGAAAGGGGAGGGATCAGAGCAAGCCGTTCTCCCGGAAGGGGAGGAAAGCAGTGAGGGGAGTAGCATAACTGTCAAAAGGAAGGTCAGAAGTTGGGCGCGCGCGCCAAGTTCAAATGAGGAGGCGCGCGGGAGAACAGGGAGCCCGGAGGAGGAGGGGCCAGGACCCAAAGCCCACAGGAGGGGGCAGGAGCAGTCTGGAGACTCCGCTTCAGGAGAAAGCAGGAGGGGAGGAACCCCGACGGGCAGAAAGACCCTGCGGAAAAGGAAAGAGAGAAAGAGGTGGGGCAGCGTTAGCTTATTAAACTGGTGTAGGGGTGGGACCGATTCAGAGGGGACTTCAAACGTCTAGGCTAAGAGACGCGGGGCTGCACGCCTCGGTTGTGGAACCCATAATGAACTGCAATAAACACCCTTGTATATAAGAAGAAATTGGCGTTGGTCTTTTGTGAGCTGAGACCTGAGGCAGCCCTGACAACACCAAACTGGGAGGGGTGGCTAACACCCCAGAGGACAGGATCACACTTCAAAACGACCTTGACAGATTAGAAAACTGGGCCAAAACAAACAAGATGAATTTTAACAGGGATAAATGTAAAGTATTGCACTTGGGCAAAAAAAATGAGAGGCACAAATACAAGATGGGTGACACCTGGCTTGAGAGCAGTACATGTGAAAAGGATCTAGGAGTCTTGGTTGACCACAAACTTGACATGAGCCAACAGTGTGACACGGCAGCTAAAAAAGCCAATGCAATTCTGGGCCTCATCAATAGGAGTATAGCATCTAGATCAAGGGAAGTAATAGTGCCACTGTATTCTGCTCTGGTCAGACCTCACCTGGAGTACTGTGTCCAGTTCTGGGCACCACAATTCAAGAAGGACACTGACAAACTGGAACGTGTCCAGAGGAGGGCAACCAAAATGGTCAAAGGCCTGGAAACGATGCCTTATGAGGAACGGCTAAGGGAGCTGGGCATGTTTAGCCTGGAGAAGAGGAGGTTAAGGGGTGATATGATAGCCATGTTCAAATATATAAAAGGATGTCACATAGAGGAGGGAGAAAGGTTGTTTTCTGCTGCTCCAGAGAAGCGGACACGGAGCAATGGATCCAAACTACAAGAAAGAAGATTCCACCTAAACATTAGGAAGAACTTCCTGACAGTAAGAGCTGTTTGACAGTGGAATTTGCTGCCAAGGAGTGTGGTGGAGTCTCCTACTTTGGAGGTCTTTAAGCAGAGGCTTGACAACCATATGTCAGGAGTGCTCTGATGGTGTTTCCTGCTTGGCAGGGGGTTGGACTCGATGGCCCTTGTGGTCTCTTCCAACTCTATGATTCTATGATTCTATGCGCCTGCTGGACATCGAGGTTAGTTTCTCGACGGCCAGACATCCAGAAACCAACGGACAAGCAGAGAGAGCTAACAGCATACTTCAACAATATCTACGCTGCTACGTCAACGAGAGGGAGAATGATTGGGTGGACAACTTAGCGCTGGCTGAGTTTGCATACAATAACGCAGAACATGTGTCCACAGGGATGAGTCAGTTTATGGCGAATTACGGGTGTCACCCCAGGGCTTTCCCAGGGGAAGGGGAGGGAAGTTGGAGTGTTCCTGCAGCTGAAAAATTTGTGGAAGAGATGGAGGTTTTACACCAACAGCTTAAGCTAAACCTGGAAAGGGCCAAGGAAGAGTACAAGAGGCAAGCAGAAAAGCACCGCAGAGAGGGAGAAACCATTAGAGTGGGGGACCGGTTGTGGTTGTCTACCAAAGGGTTACCTTTCAAAGGAGGGTGCAAGAAACTACGGCCAAAGAGACTGGGACCGTTCGAAGTAGCCCAGCAAGTTAACCCGGTGGCCTTTAGGCTCAAATTGCCATCTCACATGAAACTGCACCCCGTGTTCCATAGGTCCTTACTCTCACTGTTCAGGGAGGGGAGGGAATTTCTGGGTCAGCAAAGTGAAACACCCTTGCATCCACAGATGGAGGAAAGGGAACTCAGTGGCCATGCAGCTGAAATTCTCGATTCCAGGTGGAGAGGGGGGCGAGTGGAATATTTGGTGGCGTGGGAGGGGGAGTCAGAAGCGGAAAACACATGGGTCACAGCAGAAGAGATTAGGGATGAGTATCTGCAGGAGGAGTTTCATAGCAGGTATCCGAGAAAGCCCAAACCACCAGAGAGATTATGGGGGGAGCAATTTGGCACCACCGATGAAGAGGAAGAGTTTGAGGGTTTTCCCGCCTCCGACCAGGAGGAAGGGGAATTATCCGAAGAAGAATCCGACTGGGGAGATTGGGGAGAGAGGAGAGACAGCAGCAAATGGAGAGGGATGTTTGAATCATCAGATGGACGGGAGAGTTCCTTCCGGGGGCTTCCTGCATCACCGTCCGAGGAAAGGACGGGGGAGGGGGAGGGCCCTGGGAGTGAAGTGGATGTCAGGGAACTGACATCAGAGCATAGTGGAGAGGCGAGGCTCCCAGATTCTGCAGGAGAGGGGATTAGTAAGGGAAGAGAGAGAACGTCCTCTGGGGAAAGAAGTCCAGGTGACACCAGGAAGAAGGGAGAGGCAGAGAGCAGTTTGGAGGGGAGGCTCCGAGACTCTTCCAGTGAAGTCAGTGGGGAGGGTGGAGGACCACCACTCGGCACGCCCACTCTGCGCAGAAGGCTTCCGCGCAGAGAGGTGAGGCGAAGGTTGTCCGTTAAGGAATTCTTATGCTGGAGGAAATTTAGGAGACGCCCACTCACGGATTCTGCTAGCGACTGAGCAGCAGCGCCAAGGCTGCTCAGTCAGGGAAAGACACAACCGACCCTAAGCAGTTTGGAACAGCTAGAGGTTTACACACAAGCAACCCCAATTCCCGTGACAGCAATTCGTGAGTCCCTTACGTTGCTTGTGTGCAAGAGGACCAGGGTACAATCATGAGTCAAACCGGAGGAGCCGGCGCAGGAGAGGGGGCCAAAGGCGGACAGAGTCTGGAGGAGAGAAACCGAGACTTGGAGCAGCAACTGGCTCTACTAGCGGCGCGGCTGGATGAAAGGAGGACACATGATGCCCAGGGGAAGATTACCCCCATCGCAAGAAAGGTACCGGGACTTGTGCAGAAGTTTGGGGGCAACCCCAGAGATTATAACGCTTTTAAGACAGAAGTGCAGTATGCGCTGGAGCTGTAGTACGATGACTTTGCCCACGATGGGGGAAGAGTCGCTTTCGTGGTGGGGCACCTGGAGGGGCGGGCCAGAGATTGGGTTCGACCCTTAATGGCAGCGGAGAACGCGGCCTTGAAGGACCTGAGAAAGTTTTTTAGCGCGATGGATCACATGTTCTCGAGCGATGTTGAACTGAGCGTGACGCGCAAAGAACTGATGGGGTGCAAACAAGGAAACCAGTCAGTGAGAGAGTACTGGTTGAGATTTGCTATGCTGATCCATAAACTTGGGTGGGATCTGAGTTCGGAACCTATTCAAATGTTGTTTGAGGAGGGCTTATCCCCTTGGGTGAGAGACGAACTTTCCTGCTCACCCTGCCCGGAATCGATGGACCAGCTGACCAAGTTGGCGCTCGCTGTAGGAGTCCGACAAGAGACGCGCGCTCTGGAAAGGCGGGAAGGGAGAGCAGAGCGTTGGCATGACAACCGCATTCCAGACATGCCAGCGTCTACTGTGCCACCCGAGGAGCCAATGGAGATTGGAGAAGCGAGCGTGCGCGGGTTTTCAAACTCCAGCGAGGCGCGTAAGAAGGAGGGGAAAACCAGTAAGAGGTGTTTCCTATGGCAGCAGCCGGGACATTTGGCCAGAGCCTGCCCTCAGAGGAAGGCGTGGCAAGGAATGGTGGGGGCAGTGGGGAGTGAGGAGGAAAAAAAAGAGGCGCCGGGAAACGGCCATGCTTGGCTGCAGGAAGGAGGGCACAGCAGCCAGGCGAGCAACCAGTAGAAGTGCCCAAACCAGACCCTCCCCGAGCAGCCATCGTCATAGAGGTGGTGCTAGAACTCCCAAACGGACACCCCATCAAAGTGAAGGCGCTGCTGGATTCAGGCAGCTCTTGCAACTTCTTTAGCAAGGATTTTGCGCTAGAACACCAGCTACAGGTGGTGCCTCTAGAACATCCCCTGCAAGTAACCACGATAGATGGGAGAGAACTTTTGGGAGGGGAAGTAACCAACCAGACCCCTCCCATGAAAATGACAGTTCCCAGACACACTGAGACCATTGCCTTTCACGTAGCCACCTTAGCAGGACCACCCATCATACTGGGAATGAGTTGGCTGGCACTGCACGACCCAGTAGTAGGGTGGCACCAGCGGACAGTCACCTTTGGGTCAGCTCACTGCGTATAGCATTGCCACGGAGGGGAAACCCCGAGGATGGCAGTAGCCAGGGTGGCAGGGATGGTGGTGGGAGAAAAGGGGAGGCTACCACCTCAGTATGCAGACCTGGAAGAAGTCTTCAGCGAGAGAGAGGCGGATAGACTACCCCCTCACTGGCCCTTTGACTGTCAGATCAACCTACTCCCAGGGGCTCAGTTACCAGTGGGTAAGCTGTACGCCATGTCAGACAGGGAGATGCAGGAGTTGCGGAAGTTCATTGACAAGAATCTGAAGAGGGGCTTTATACGTGAATCAAGGGCGGTGGGGGCAGTCCAGTGTTCTTTGTGGACAAAAGAGACTCCAAAGAGCCCCGCTTGGTCGTAGATTACAGGTCCGTGAACCGGGTGTCGGAACCGGTGACCTTCCCAATGCCCAGGACTGATGACATTTTGGCCAGGGTAAGGAAAGGGAAGGTTTTTACCAAGTTGGACCTTCGGGGGGCGTATAATTTGATAAGGATGAGGGAGGGGGATGAATGGAAAACCACCATGTTCACCCCTCTGGGGGCCTTTGAGTATCTCGTTATGCCCTTCGGATGACAATCGGGATCCAGCACATTTCAAGCTTTCATGCACCAGGTGCTGGGGTCCCTGCTGTACAAGAATTGTGTGGCCTTCCTGGACGACGTACTTATCTACTCAGAGAACGAGGAGCAGCATGTGAAAGATGTCAGGGAAGTGCTGAAAAGGCTGCAGGAGCATCAGCTGTGGGTCAAACTGGAGAAATGCCAATTCCATGCACGAGAGGTGGAGTTCCTGGGCTACAGGTTGTCAGACAAAGGTCTGGCAATGGACCCAGGCAAGGTGCAGGCCGTGCTAGAATGGAAGCCTCCCAAGAACCGGAAGGACGTGCAGAGGTTCTTGGGGTTTGCAAATTTCTACAGGAAGTTCATCAAGAACTTCGCCCATCTAACGGCACCCATAACGGATTGTCTCAGCAGCAAGAAGAAGTTCGAATGGACGGAGGAGGCCCAGCGTTCCTTTGAAAAGCTTAAGAGGGCGTTCGCGTCGGAAGAGCAGCTCCTGCACGTGGATCTGCGGAAGCCGATAAGGCTAGAGACGGACGCGCCAGACAGAGCTGTAGGGGGGATATTGCTTCAGCAGGCAAATGGGGAGTGGAAACCGTGTGCCTTCTTTTCCAGGAAGCTTAACAAGTCGGAGCAAAACTACACAGTGTACGATCGAGAACTGCTGGCAATTCACGAGGCTTTTCGACGGTGGCGACATTTTCTCATAGGCGCACAGCACAAAGTCCAGGTGTGTACTGACCACAAGAACCTGGAGTATTGGAGAACGGCAAGAGTGCTCAACCAACGACAGGTGCGGGGGGCTCAAGAGTTTTCCAAGTTTAATTTTGAAATTAGGTACGTGCCTGGGAAGGAAAATGTCAGAGCAGATGCCCTCTCTCGCAAGCCTGAATACGAGGAAGGGGAGGGAGGACCAGAAGCACGTTATGTCATACCCGAGGACAGGTGTGTGTGGGGGGAGTGTTCGTAGGGAGGCAAGAGCTGGCCGGTCTGACGAGGGATGATCAGTATGCACAAACCAAGATCCGGGAAATTGGTATCACTGGGGAAACTCAGGGGGGGGGGTTCGAAGTAAAGGACGGGGCACTGTACTATAAGGGTGCATTGTACATACCTGAGGGGGATTTGAGGAGCAGAATACTCAAGCAATTGCATGACAACCCCACGGCAGGACATTTTGGACAACATAAGACAATGCTACTGGTCACCAGGCAGTTTTGGTGGCCACGGGTGAGGGAAGATGTGAAGGAGTATGTACGTGGGTGCCAGTGCTGCCAGAGAGCGAAGGGGGAGAGGACAGCACCTGCGGGGTTACTGGAGCCCTTACCCACACCAGAGAGGCCATGGGAGGTGGTATCAATTGACTTTATGACGGATTTACCAAAAGCCAGGGGGAAAACGGCAGTAATGGTGGTAGTTGACTTGATGACCAAAATGTGCCATTTTATTGCGTGCTCGCATGCGGTGACTGCAGAAGAAACAGCAAAGCTGTTTGTAGAGCATGTTTTCAGGTTGCATGGCGCCCCCTTGAGGATTTTATCCGACAGAGGACGGCAATTCACGACCAGATTCTGGAGGAAGCTTATGAGTCTGCTGGACGTCGAGGTTGGGTTCTCAACGGCCAGACATCCCGAAACCAACGGACAAGCAGAGAGAGCGAACAGTGTACTTCAACAATATCTACGCTGCTACGTCAGCGAGAGGGAGAAGGATTGGGTGGACAACTTAGCGCTGGCTGAGTTTGCATACAATAACGCAGAACATGTGTCTACAGGGATGAGTCCGTTTATGGCGAATTACGGGTGTCACCCCAGGGCTTTCCCAGGGGAAGGGGAGGGAAGTTGGAGTCTTCCCGCAGCTGAAAAATTTGTGGAAGAGATTCTTGGAGTTTATTAGTCTGACGTGACCCCCGCTAATTGATTTGCGATCCTCAATTAGCGATTTATGGCCGCCCGGCACACTTCCGCTCCGCAGCTCTCAGTCACGCCTCAGCACAGTTTAACACAGCGGTGAAAAACTGTCACGTAGCTTGGCTTAGCTTCCAGACAAACACACACAGTACAGGTTTGTCTATTTACAGTCGTTTATTCCAACAAATCTCCGGAAAAACCAGGACTGCTTGCAGCCATGACAAAACTGCTTCTTTCCCCTCAGAGCACAGAGTGAGAATAGCAAACTCCTCCCAAACTCCTCCCAGCTTCGAAAACTGACGTCAGAATGGTGTGGCATCATGGGAACAACTTAACCTGTTAAGTTCCAAACTCAACAGAGATGGAGGCTTTACACCAACATCTTAAGTTAAACCTGGAAAGGGCCAAGGAAGAGTACAAGAGGCAGGCTGACAAGCACCGCAGGGAGGGAGAAACCATAAGAGTGGGAGACCAGGTGTGGTTGTCTACCAAAGGGTTACCGTTCAAAGGAGGGTGCAAGAAGCTACGGCCAAAGAGACTGGGACCGTTCGAAGTAGCCCAGCAAGTTAACCCGGTGGCCTTTAGACTCAAATTGCCATCTCACATGAAACTGCACCCCGTGTTCCACAGGTCCTTACTCTCACCGTTCAGGGAAGGGAGGGAATTTCTGGGTCAGCGAAGTGAAACACCCTTGAATCCACAGATGGAGGAAAGGGAACTCAGTGACCATGCAGCTGAAATTCTCGATTCCAGGTGGAAAGGGGGGCGAGTGGAGTATTTGGTGGCGTGGGAGGGGGAGCCAGCAGAGGAAAATGCATGGGTCCCAGCAGAAGAGATTAGGAATGAGTATCTGCAGGAGGAGTTTCATAGCAGGTTTCCGAGAAAGGTTTCCGAGAGGTTCTGGGGGGAGCAATTTGGCACCACCGATGAAGAGGAAGATTTTGAGGGTTTTCCCGCCTCCGAAGAGGAGGAAGGGGAAGTGTCAGAAGAAGAATCCGACTGGGGAGATTGGAGAGATAGAAGAGACAGCAGCAAATGGAGAGGGGTGTTTGAATCATCAGATGGAGGGGAGAGTTCCTTCCGGGGGTTTCCTGCATCACCGTCCGAGGAAAGGACGGGGGGGTGGGAGGGCCCTGGGAGGGAGGTGGATGTCAGGGAACTGACATCGGAGCAGAGGGGAGAAGCGAGGCTCCGGGACTCTGCAGGAGAGGGGACGAGTAAGGGAAGAGAGAGAACGTCATCTGGGGAAGGAAGTCCAGGGGACACCAGGAAGAAGGGAGAGGCGGAGAGCAGCTCGGAGGTGAGGCTCCGAGACTCTTCCAGTGAAGTCAGTGAGGAGGGTGGAGGACCACCACTCGGCACGCCCACTCTGCGCATAAGGCTTCCGCGCAGAGATGCGAGGCGGAGGTTGTCCGTTAAGGAATTCTTATGCTGGAGGAAATTTAGGAGACACCCATTCACGGATTCTGCTAGCGACTGAGCAGCAGCGCCAAGGCTGCTCAGTCAGGGAAAGACACAACCGACCCTAAGCAGTTTGGAACAGCTAGAGGTTTACACACAAGCAACCCCAAATCCCGTGACAACGAATAAGCTTTGATTGGGCTTTTTTCAATTCGCATGGTGTTATTTCGGTGTGCACCAGAATCACCCCCAACCAAAGCAAAAATGCCTTTTGTTTCCATCTACATAAAAAGAAGATGATAAAGCTCTGATTGGGCTTATTTCAAATTGGTGTTTTTGGGGTTAGAATGCACATTCACACAAAAATCGCAGAAATGTTTGTTACCAGCCCAAATCAAGCATAGGTGTTTTGGTTCCCTCTCAATAGAAAAAGGACGAATAAGCTTCGATTGCTCTTTCGGTGTTCATTCACCCACAAATAGCAAAGCGGTGTAATAAGCCTAAACAAAGCCAAACAGGTTGTTTTGGTTTCGAACTACATAGAAAGAAGAATCTTGGATTGCGCTTACTTCATGTCGTGTTCTTTGCTGTTAATGCACATTGACACAGAAATCGCAGTGTGTGCAATGAGACCAAAATAACGCAACACCATCTTTTCGCTTCCATATGCGTAGAAAGAAGTCGAATAAGCTTTGATTGGGCGTTTTTCAATTCGCATGGTGTTATTTGGGTGTGCGCCAGAATCAGCCCAAACGAAAGCAAATAGGTATTTTGGGTTCCATCTACATAAAAAGAAGATGATAAAGCTCTGATTGGGCTTATTTCAAATTGGTGTTTTGGGGGTTAGAATGCACATTCACCCAAAAATGGCAGAGTGACATGTTTATTATCAGCCCAAATCAAGCATAGGTGTTTTGGTTCCATCTCAATAGAAAAAGGACGAATAAGCTTCGATTGCTCTTTCGGTGTTCATTCACCCACAAATAGCAAAGCGAAGTGTAATAAGCCTAAAGAAAGCCAAACAGGTTATTTTGGTTTCCAACTACATAGAAAGAAGAATCTTGGATTGCGCTTACTTCATGTTGTGTTCTTTGCTGTTAATGCACATTGACACAGAAATCGCAAAGTGTGTGCAATGAGACCAAAATAACACAACACCATTTTTTCGCTTCCATATGCGTAGGAAGACGACGAATAAGGTTTGACTGGGCTTTTTTCAATTCGCATGGTGTTATTTGGGTGTGGGCCAGAATCACCCCAAACGAAAGCAAATAGGTGTTTTGGGTTCCATCTACATAAAAAGAAGATGATAAAGCTCTGGTTGTCCTTATTTCAAATTGGTGTTTTGGGGGTTAGAATGCACATTCAACCAAAAATCGCAGAAATGTTTGTTACCAGCCCAAATCAAGCATAGGTAAACATATGGTAACATCTCAATAGAAAAAGGATGAATAAGCTTCGATTGCTCTTTCGGTGTTCATTCACCCACAAATAGTGTGGCTTGATGATGCAGTCCGGCACGTTTCCCTGCGCCACACTGGACTCCCGAAACAAGAATCACACACAGAGAAACCACTCCCGTATGTGAACATAACCACGCCTCAGAATGTGAGACGTCACTCAGAACTGTTTAACCCTGTAAGTTCTGATTCTCTTCACACCCCCTCTCGTCTCGCATCCTGAGGGAAACTGTGAACACACATCTACAGACCTCTTTGAGTTCAACTCCCTTCCCATTGCCTCTTGCCCCCTTCTGGCATCTGTCTCAGGCAACTGTTGAACCTCCTCAAAACTCCCAGGTTCGCACTGCGCGAAACCAACCCATGCGCTGGTGACCTGAAACATCTCAGGTGGCACCCCCTTTGTTGTGCATGCGGATCGTCTGAGCACAGTCTCAGGTGCTCCTCCTGACCCACTGGGGCCAGCAAGTGTGTCTTCTACATCTGAAGACTCCCCCTCTGACTTACTGCGTCTTCGGGCCTTCTGCACTTTGCTAACAGGAGATGAAGGCTCACTCTTGGGCTCTCTTTTAACAACCTGTGGAGAAACCCAACCCTGTTCTTGACCCTGTTCAGAGACCTGGTCCTCAGCAACAGGTTCAGCCTCTGGCTCTCCCTCCTCCTCAGAATCAGACAGACATTCTGAGAGAACATCAGGACCCTCATTGAGTCTTGACCAACCATTCTGTTCACAGAACTCAGCATGTTTGCTGATCAGAAGCTTGGTCTGATCACCTTCTTGATATGCAAACCTCCACCCCTTTGTCGCAGGCTCATATCCACAGAAGATCATTTTCTGGAACCTCGGATCACCTTCCTTCTGTTGGGCCTTTGGCACAAGCACCCAGGCTTCGCAACCAAACACACGGAAGAAATGCACCTGCGGTTTTTTCCGGTGCAACAAGAAAAACGGTGTGTCACCTATAACCGAGTTATAGGACCTATTCATCGTAAAGTTGGCAGCCCTCCAAGCCTCGCTCCAAAAGCTCTGAGGCAAACCGGAGTCACACAGTAGAACCTCAGCAGCTTGAGCGAGAGCTCTACTCTTGTGCACTGCCACGCCCCTCTCCTTGGGAGAAGTAGCACCCGTCACCCTGTGACGTATTCCCTTCTGGCTGAAAAACCTCTGCAGAGCAGACCCAGTAAACTCTGCCCCTCGGTCGCTCTTGAACCCCTGAACCTTGTTGGAGAACCGTAGTTCCACTTCCGCAACCCAGTCTTTAATCAGTTGCGCTGCCTCGCCATGCCGCTTCAACGAGAAAGACCAACCATTTTGGCTAAAATCATCTGTCAGCGTCAGCACAAACCTGGCCCCGCCCAGACTCAGACTTTGCATGGGACCACAAAGGTCTATGTGCACAAGCTCAAAAGGTTTTGTGGTTACCCTCTTACTTCTGAGATAACTGCACCTTTGTACCTTTGCCCTTCTGCATGCCCTACAATCTAGGGATTTACCACATGCTTTCAGTTTGCAACCTTTCGTGCATCTGAGCAACTTCTGGACATCTTCCAAACTGCTGTGCGACATTCTCCTGTGCCACAAGTGAACACAAGAATCATGAATGGGAACACTAGCACACTTCGCCTGTGCTGTCTCGGCGTCTCCCTTACCCTCCAGAGGTGTCTCCAGAACAAATAGGTTGTTCTGACATGCAACACTGACCAGTTGTCTCCCACCCCTGGAAATGGAACAGACATCATTTTCAAAGCAAACCTTATAACCCTCCTTTACAAGAGCAGGTACAGATAAAAGACAACAATGCATCTCTGGCACAACGTAGACTTCCAGCTCCGCCTGTAAAAAAGAAACAAAAACATTTCCCACATTAGACAAAGGCCTCTGTGACCCATCAGCAAAAATAACAGTTTTCCCAGCTGAAACAGCTCTGCAGTTCCGCATTCCGCCACTAGGTGGTGGCTTCAGGTGATGGCTGGCTCCTGAGTCGATGACCCAGCGCATCACTTTGTCCTCACTGGAGTTGTTCCGTAGCGTTGCCATGGAGGCAGTTAGGTGATAAGAACCGTCTTCACTCCCTGAGTCACGTCCTCCCTTTGCTTTCCCATGCTGGCCTCCTCTCCTGGACTGGCTGCCATGGAAACCTGGCTGACTGCCATGGGAAACGACCTTGGAGACATCCTGCCCGGCCTCTCTGGCTCTCTGCGGACAGGAACGACGCAGATGGTCAACAGACTCACAGACAAAACATCGACGAATGGGAAAAGCCTGAACCGTGTCTTCTGCTGGCTTGGCCCCCCTTCTCTTACAACTTGCAGGGCTCTCTGTGCCAGTTCGGCCCTCTCTTCTCACGGGACTCCCAGGACGCTTTCCTGCACCCCCTCTGGTGGATAAAGGGCTCCCAGCACTTGGCCTCTTTCCAGGCTCCTCACACAGACACGTTGCAGCATCCACACAGCCCCCAGACTCTGCAAAAGCAACAGTAGCAGCAGCAGCAACAGCAGCAACAGTAACAGTCCCTTCGCCCCCCTGTGGGGCCTCCCAGCTCCTCCCAGCTGTGTATCGGCTCTCAAGAAAATGGCCGGCGCCATCTTGCCTCTCCCCTCTGGATGCAGCCACTTCTCGGCCCTTGCTTCCCACTCCAGCTCCACAAGCTTCTTGGAGTGCTAGCCAAGCGGCCTCTGGCCTTCTTGCACCCAGGACAACAGGCACCAGATGAGCATCCACATTTTCTGCCAAAAAAGCAAGCACACTCTTCTCAACTTCACTTTGCTTTGCAGCTCTCTTAGCCTCTGCTTTCCCAGCTGCCTTCGGTATCGGCTGGACAACATCCCACAGCCGCTCCCCAACTAACAGCAGCTCTGCTTGAAAGCTCCACTCCAACCAAGTTTGGCTAGTCAGTTTCTGACATGGCAGCTTAAGCTCAAAGCCATGTTCCTGGAACTGAGACATTGCCTCCCTTCTGTTGGCTTTTCCAAAGGTACTCACTCAGCAGCCAAACTGGGCACTCCGGACGACGTGGCTCCTCAGCTCCCACTCCATCAGCCTCCTCCGATCTGCCTCAAACGTTAGGCAGGACTCTAGCTGGCTTTCACACACACCAGCACGACCTGGCAACAGCTTCAAAAGCTTGGCTGACTTCCATAACCTGTGGCTTGATGATGGAGTCCGGCACGTTTCCCTGCGCCACACTGGACTCCCGTGGGTAGCTCACTGTCAGCTTCCTTCAGCAGAGTCTCCGCAGTGGTAGAAAACTGTTGCAATGTGTGTGTAATAAATCAGACTGTACGCAGCCTTGTTGCTTATCTCCAACAGTCTTTAATCGTGTAGCAAAAACATCATAAATCAGCCAGGCGAAAGAGGGCATATCTTTCGCCTCTCGGTCAAACCGAAACAAGAATCACACACAGAGAAACCACTCCCGTATGTGAACATAACCACGCCTCAGAATGTGAGACGTCACTCAGAACTGTTTAACCCTGTAAGTTCTGATTCTCTTCACAAATAGCAAAGCGAAGTGTAATAAGCCTAAAGAAAGCTGAACAGGTTGTTTTGGTTTCCAACTACATAGAAAGAAGAATCTTGGATTGCGCTTACTTCATGTCGTGTTCTTTGCTGTTAATGCACATTGACACAGAAATCGCAAAGTGTGTGTGTAATGGGAATTGGGGTTGCTCGTGCGTAAAGGATGTTGAAGTTCTAGGCAACGTTGCCTGGCTAAACCTTTCCCTGGCTGGACAGCCCTTCCTCCATGGCTTTGTCAGTCGCTGGCAGAATCCGTCAGTGGGCGTTTCCTGAATTTCTTCCAACATAAAAATTCCTTGACGCCCAGTCTCCGCCTAGCCTCCCTGCGCGGAAGATTTCTGCGCAGAGTAGGCGTAGCCAGCGGAGGTACTGGACTCTCCCCGCTGGTCTCTGTGGAAGAGTCTTGGAGCCCTCTCTCCGAAGTCCTTCCCTGGTCCCCTTCCTCCCCAGTGTCACGCTGATAACCTTCCCCAAAGGGAGTGTTTCTCTCCCTCTGCTGATCCCTTCTCCTGCATGGTCGGGGAGCCTTACCTCCACTCTAGGCTCCGATGGCAGTTCCTTGACATCCACCTCCCCCCCCAGAACCCCCCTCACCTCCGTCCCGTTCCTTTGGCCTAAGTTCCTCCCTTCCCTCTGACGGCGATGTGGGAAATCCCCGGAAGGAGCTACCCCCATCCTCTGAAGATTCAAACATAGCTCTCCACCTGCTGCTATCTCTTCGTACCAGATCACCCTCCCAGTCCGATTCCTCACCCTCCGATTCCTCTCCTTCCTCCTTGTCGGAGGCCGGAAACCCCACAAACTTTTCTTCCTCATCTGTAGTGCCAAATTGCTCCTCCCAGAACCTCGCTACCGGTTTGGGCTTCCTTGGGAACCTGCTGTGAAACTCTCCCCTGAGATCCTCATCCCTGATGGTCTCCGCAGGAACCCACGTGTTTTCCGACTCAGGTTCCCCCTCCCAAGCCACCAAATACTCCACTTCCCCTCCTCTCAATCTTGAATCAAGTATTTCCGTGGCTTGACTGCTGAGTTCCCTCTCCTCTATGCGTGGGTGAGTGGGGACCTCTCTCTCTCGCCCCGGAAATTCCAGCCCCTCCCTGTACAGAGAGAGTAGGGACCTATGGAACACCGGGTGTAGTTTCATACTGGTCGGCAACTTGAGCTTGATTGACCTGCTGGGTTACCTCGAAAGGTACCAGCCGCCTGGGCCGCAACTTCTTGCACCTTCTTGCACCCTCCCTTGAAAGGTAACCCCTGGGTTGACAACCACACCTGGTTTCTCCTTCCCTGCGGTGCTTGTCTGCCTGCCTCTTATACACTTCCTTGGCCCTTTCCAAGTTCATTTTAAGTTGTTGGTGTAAGGCTTCCATTTCTTCCACAAACTGCTCTGCTGCTGGCACACTCCACCTTTCCTCCCCACCCCCTGGGAAAGCCCTGGGATGACACCCGTAATTGGCCATGAACGGGCTCATCCCCGTGGACACGTGTTCCGCGTTATTGTACACAAATTCTGCCAGCCCCAGTTTATCCACCCAGTCGTTCTGCCTCTCGCTGACATAGCAGCGTAGATATTGTTGGAGTATACTGTTCGCTCTTTCCGCTTGCCCGTTGGTCTCTGGGTGTCTGGCCGTCAAGAAGCTCACCTCGACTTCCAGCAAGCTCATGAGCTTCCTCCAGAACTGGGAAGTAAATTGCTTCCCTCGGTCGGACAAAACCCTCAAGGGGGCACCATGCAGTCTGAAGATGTGATCCACAAACAGCCGGGCAGTTTCCTCTGCCGTCACCGCATGCGAGCAAGCGATAAAATGGCACATTTTTGTTAACAGGTCAACAACCATCATGACAGCTGTTTTCCTTCTCGATTTGGGCAAATCTGTCATAAAATCTATGGACACCACCTCCCATGGTTTTCCCGGTGTGGGTCAAGGTTCCAGTAGTCCTGCGGGCGCCCCCCTCTCCCCCTTTGCTCGCTGGTAGCAGTCACACCCTCGTACGTACTCCCGTACATCTTCCCTCACCCTTGGCCACCAGAACTGCCTGGTGACCAGCAACATGGTCTTGTGTTGACCGAAATGCCCCGCCGTCGGGTTATCATGGAGTTGTTTGAGTACCCTTCTCCTCAAGTCATCCCCTGGTACATATAGTGCTCCCCTGTAATATAGTACCCCATCTTTCTCCTCAAACCCCCCATGGTTTCCCCCCGTGCCTCTGAGTTCCCGGATTTTCGTTTGGGCGAACTCGTCGTCCCTCGTCAGTCCTACTAGTTCTCGTGTCTCAACTAACACTCCCCCCCACACGCATCGGTTCTCGGGAATCACATGTCGTGCTTCTGGAGGTCCTTCTCCTTCCAGATACTCCGGCTTCCGGGAGAGGGCGTCTGCTCTGACGTTTTCCTCTCCCGGCACGTATCGAATCTCAAAGAAAAACTTGGAGAATTCTTGAGCCCACCGCACCTGTCCTTGGTTGAGTACTCGTGCAGTCCTCCAGTACTCTAGGTTCTTATGGTCCGTGCACACCTGGATCTTGTGCTGCGCCCCTATTAACAAATGTCTCCAGCGCTTAAAGGCTTCATAAATAGCCAGCAGTTCTTGATCATACACTGTGTAGTTTTGCTCAGACTTGCTCAGCTTCCTCGAGAAGAATGCGCACGGCCTCTAGCTGGACTTGTCTCCCGGCTGGAGAAGCACCGCCCCTACCGCTCTGTCTGACGCGTCTGTCTCCAACCTCATTGGCTTCTGCAGATCCACGTGCAATAGGTGCTCTTCCGAAGCAAACGCCTTTTTTAGCTTTTCGAAAGATTGCTGTGCCTCTTCTATACAGACGAACTTCCTTTTGCTACTGAGACAATCGGTGATGGGTGCCGTTCCTCATAAGGCATCGTTTCCAGGCCTTTGACCATTTTGGTTGCCCTCCTCTGAACACGTTCCAGTTTGTCAGTGTCCTTCTTGAACTGTGGTGCCCAGAACTGGACACAGTACTCCAGGTGTGGCCTGACCAGAGCAGAATACAGTGGCACTATTACTTCCCTTGATCTAGATGCTATACTCCTATTGATGCAGCCCAGAATTGCATTGGCTTTTTTAGCTGCCGCGTCACACTGTTGGCTCATGTCAAGTTTGTGGTCAACCAAGACTCCTAGATCCTTTTCACATGTACTGCTCTCAAGCCAGGTGTCACCCATCTTGTATTTGTGCCTCTCATTTTTTTTGCCCAAGTGCAATACTTTACATTTCTCCCTGTTAAAATTCATCTTGTTTGTTTTTGCCCAGTTCTCTAATCTGTCAAGGTCGTTTTGAAGTGTGATCCTGTCCTCTGGGGTGTTAGCCACCCCTCCCAGTTTGGTGTGATCTGCAAATTTGATCAGGATGCCCTTGAGTCCATCATCCAAGTCGTTGATAAAGATGTTGAATAAGACCGGGCCCAAGACAGAACCCTGTGGCACCCCACTAGTCACTCTTCTCCATCTTTTCGCTTCCATATGCATAGAAAGAAGACATATAAGCTTTGATTGGGTTTTTTTCAATTCACATGGTGTTATTTGGGTGTGCGGCAGAATCACCAAAAACCAAAGCAAAAAGGTATTTTGGGTTCCATCTACATAAAAAGAAGATGATAAAGCTCTGATTGTGCTTATTTCGAATTGGTGTTTTCGGGGATAGAATGCACATTCACCCCAAAATCTCAGAAATGTTTGTTACCAGCCCACATCAAGCATAGGTGTTTTGCTTCACTCTCAGTAGAAAAAGGACGAATAAGCTTCGCTTGCTCTTTCGGTGTTCATTCACCCACAAATAGCAAAGCGGTGTCATAAGCCTAAACAAAGCCAAACAGGTTGTTTTGGGTTCCAGCTATATAGAAAGAAGAATCTTGGATTGCGCTTATTTGATTTCATCTTCTATGGTGTTCATGCACATTGACCCAGAAATCGCAAAGTGTGTGTAATGAGACCAATATAACACAACACCGTCTTCTCGCTTCCATATGCATACAAAGAAGACGAGTAAGCTTTGATTGGACTTATTTCAATTCGCATGGTGTTTTTTGGGTGTGCACCAGAATCACCCGCAACCAAAGCAAAAAGGTGTTTTGGGTTCCATCAACATAAAAAAAAGATGATAAAGCTCTGATTGGGGTAATTTCAAATTGATGTTTTTGGGGTTAGAATGCACATTCACCCAAAATCGCAGAGTGACATGTTTTTTATCAGCGCAAATCAAGCATAGGTGTTTTGGTTCCATCTGAATAGAAAGAGGACGAATAAGCTTGGATTGTTCTTTCGGTGGTCATTCAACCCCACCCTAACCCTAACCCTAACCCTAACCCTAACCCTAACCCTAACCCTAACCCTAACCCTAACCCTCACCCTCACCCTCACCCTCACCCTCACCCTATCCTAACCCTAACCTTAACCCCAGCAAAGCGTAGTGTAATAAGCCTAAACAAAGCCAAACAGGTTGTTTTGTGTTCCAGCTACTTAGAAAGAAGAATTTTGGTTTTCGCTTATTTCAAGTCGTGTTCTTTGGTGTTAATTCACATTGACCCAGAAATCGCAAAGTGTGTGTAATTAAACGAAAATAACACAACACCCTCTTTTCACTTCAATGTGCGTAGAAAGAAGACGAATAAGCTTTGATTGGGCTTATTTCAATTCGCATGGTGTTTTTTGGGTGTGCACCGGAATCACCCCCGACCAAAGCAAAAAGGTTTTTTGGGTTCCATCTACATTAAAAGAAGATGATAAAGCTCTGATTGGGCTTATTTCAAATTGGTGTTTTTGGGGTTAGAATGCACATTCACTGAGAAATCGCAGAGTGACATGTTTATTATCAGCCGAAATCAAGCATAGGTGTTTTGGTTAGATCTCAATAGAAAGAGGACGAATAAACTTGGATTGTTCTTTTGGTTGTCATTCACCCTAACCCGAACCCGAACCCGAACCCGAACCCGAACCCGAACCCTAACCCTAACCCTAACCCAAACGCTAACCCTACCCTAACGTTAACCCTATCCCTAACCCTAACCCTAACCCTAATCCTAATCCTAATCCTAATCCTAATCCTAATCCTAATCCTAATCCTAATCCTAATCCTAATCTTAATCTTAATCTTAATCTTAATCCTAATCCTAATCCTAATCCTAACCCTAACCCTAACCCTAACCCTAACCCTAACCCTAACCATAGCAAAGCGAAGTGTAATAAGCCTAAACAGCTCACAAAGGACCAACGCCGTTTCGTTGTTATATACAAAAGTCTTTATTGAAGTTCAGTTTTGCTTTCACAACCGCAGCGCACAGCTCTACGTCTGAAACTCTAGACCACTGAAGCTCCGTCTGAATCTCAGCAGTTGAAGAAGGAGCAAAAAAGGTTTTCTTGTGTGTGTGTGTTTCTTTGTGGCTGATTAGCTGTTCTCCCTGTGCAAAGGTCAGAGGGGGCAGGGTTTCTGTTGAGGCAGGGGATTAGCTGTGGGAGGAGCTTATCAGACCTAGCAGGGCAGCAGTTGAAGAAGGAGCAAAAAAGGTTTTCTTGTGTGTGTGTGTGTTTCTTTGTGGCTGATTAGCTGTTCTCCCTGTGCAAAGGTCAGAGGGGGCAGGGTTTCTGTTGAGGCAGGGGATTAGCTGTGGGAGGAGCTTATCAGACCTAGCAGGGCAGCAGCTGAAGAAGGAGCAAAAAAGGTTTTCGTGTGTGTGTGTGTGTGTGTGTGTGTGTGTGTGTGTGTGTGTGTGTGTTTCTTTGTGGCTGATTAGCTTTTAGATTTAGGGGAGCTAGTCTCAAACGTTTGTTGGGGGAGACCTAGGTTGTTTTTTTTCTTGTGGGGGGAGTTATTTGTCCTGTGTTCACGCTTTTTATGATGGAGGACCGCTGTAGCCACCCCCAACGACACGTTCTCAGGATGGAGGGGGAGGGAACAGCTGCAGTCGCCTGCAGTTCCTGCACAATGTTTGCCATCTTGCCAAAGGTTGCAGGCAGCTTTACCTGCAGCAATTGCATGTTGATTGCCCTCTTAAAAGACAAAGTCCAGCAACTGGAGGAACGTGTAGCTACGCTCCAAAGAATTAGAGAGCTGGAGCTCTTCTTGGAAGCAACAGAGCACACCGTCTCCACCAAGGAAGAGACAGGGGACTCCCCTGAGAAGGAGGCTAGTTCACCAACACAGGAGCCAGATATATGGAGAAACGTGACTCAAAGAAGTAGGAGGCCCAGGGTTCGCTCTGATTGTTTAGAAATACACAATCGCTTTGAGGTCCTCTCCCCTAGCATGGAAGACGAAGAGCAGACTCCATTTGAGGATCTCTCCCTCATTACAGTCGATCAGGTATATGAAGATGAGCAGCAAAGTCAGTCCTCAGGGAATGTGCAGGCGACCTTGGAACGGACAGCTCACGGAAGAACCCCGACCAAACCCAAGAGGAGGCGTGTAGTGGTGATAGGGGATTCCCTACTGAGGGGAACAGAAGCAGTGATCTGTGGGCCTGACAAGATGTCACGGGAACTGTGCTGTCTCCCCGGGGCTAAGATCCAAGATGTAACTGAACGACTGCAAGGAATCATAAAACCCACTGACAAATACCCCTTCCTCTTGGTTCATGTGGGAACCAATGACACTGCAAGCAATAGCCTCCAGAAGATCAAAAGAGACTAGGAGGCTCTCGGCAGGAAATTGAAGCAACTAAATGCACAAATTGTCATCTCATCTGTCCTCCCAGTTGAAAGACGTGGCCCAGGGAGAGAGGGGAAAATAGTGGAAGTGAACAGCTGGCTTCGTAAATGGTGTAAACAGGAACGGTTTGGATTCTTAGATCACAGACTGCAGTTTCTTGAAGATGGACTTCTGGCAAGCGATGGGCTGCACCTCACAACGATTGGGAGAAATGTTTTTGCCAAAAATCTCAGAAACCTCATCAGGAGGGCTTTAAACTGACTAATGTGGGGGAGGGAGACAGTGCTCCTGAAGGTAGGAGTCTATCAATTGATGAAGATGATCATCCAAATGTCATAGACCAAATGGAGCAAACAGCACGCAGACCTAGTGGTGGGAGGAAAAAATCCTTAAATAAGAGACACGGGGGAATGATTAATGGACTTCAATGTCTGTACACTAATGCGCAAAGCATGGGAAATAAACAAGATGAGCTTGAGCTCTTGGTACAGCAAACTAAATATGACATAATAGGCATCACTGAAACCTGGTGGGATAAGTCCCACGATTGGAATGTAATAATGGGGGGATACAATCTATTTCAGAGAAACAGACCAGACAAGAAAGGAGGAGGAGTGGCGTTATATGTCAGGGATGTGTATACCTGTGAAGAGATCCAAGATTTAGAACCTCAAAGCCAAAGTGAGAGCATTTGGGTCAAAATTAAGGGAGAGAAGAATAACAGAGATCTCATTGTGGGAGTTTACTATAGATCCCCAAGCCAAACGGAGGACATAGATGATGCCTTCCTGGAACAGATGGCCAAGCATGCAAAAGGAAGGGAGATAGTAGTAATGGGAGACTTCAATTACCCGGATATTTGTTGGATGTCAAACTCAGCCAAGAGCATAAGGTCAACAGATTCCTCACTGGCCTTGCAGACAACTTCATTGTCCAGAAAGTGGGAGAAGCAACAAGAGGAACAGCCATTTTAGATCTGGTCCTAACCAATGTTGATGACCTGGTTAGTGGGGTAGAAGTGGAAGGATCATTAGGCGCGAGTGATCATGCTCTTCTGAAGTTTACTATACAGCGGAAAGGAGCAGCCAAGCATACTAGGACTCAATTTCTTGACTTTAAGAAAGCCGACGTCATAAAACTTAGGGAAGTGCTGGGTGAGATCCCATGGACAGTAATACTAAAAGGAAAGGGAGTTCATGATGGCTGGGAGTTTGTTAAGAGGGAGATAGTAAAAGCACAACGTCAGGCAATACCAATGAGACGGAAACATGGAAGGTGCCTAAAGAAGCCAGGGTGGCTATCTAAAGAACTTTTAACTGAGTTAAGATTAAAAAAGGATGTGTACAAACAATGGAAAAGGGGGGAAACCACCAAAGAGGAATTCAAACAAATAGCCAGCATGTGTAGACACAAAGTCAGAAAAGCTAAAGCACAGAATGAACTCAGGCTGGCTAGAGAGGTTAAAAGCAACAAAAAAGGCTTTTATGGGTATGTTCGTAGCAAAAGGAAGAACAAAGAAACAGTGGGGTCACTCAGAGGAGAAGATGGTGAAATGCAAACAGGGGACACAGAAAGGGCTGAACTCCTCAATGCCTTCTTTGCCTCAGTCTTCTCCGATAAAGAAAACAATGCCCGACCTGAAGAATTTGGAGCAAATGATTCAGCAAAGGAAACACAGCCCAGAATAACTAAGGAGATAGTACAAGAATACTTGGCTAGTTTAGATGTATTCAAGTCTCCAGGGCCAGATGAACTGCATCCAAGAGTATTAAAAGAACTGGCAGATGTGATCTCAGAACCACTGGCAGTCATCTTTGAGAATTCCTGGAGAACAGGCGAAGTCCCGGGAGACTGGAGGAGGGCAAATGTTGTCCCTATTTTCAAAAAGGGGAAAAGAGAGGACCCAAATAATTACCGCCCAGTCAGTCTGACATCAATACCTGGGAAGATTCTGGAGCAGATAATTAAGCAAACAGTCTGTGAGCACCTAGAAAGGAATGCTGTGATCACCAATAGTCAGCATGGATTTCTGAAAAATAAGTCATGTCAGACTAACCTGATCTCCTTTTTTGACAGAATTACAAGCCTGGTAGATGAAGGGAACGCAGTGGATGTAGCCTACCTTGATTTCAGCAAGGCATTTGACAAGGTGCCCCATGATATTCTTGTAAAGAAGCTGGTAAAATGCGGTCTTGACTGTCTTACCACTCAGTGGATTTGTAACTGGCTGACTGACCGAACCCAAAGAGTGCTCATCAATGGTTCCTCTTCATCCTGGAGAAAAGTGACTAGTGGGGTGCCACAGGGTTCTGTCTTAGGACCGGTCTTATTCAACATCTTTATCAACGACTTGGATGATGGACTCAAGGGCATCCTGATCAAATTTGCAGATCACACCAAACTGGGAGGGGTGGCTAACACCCCAGAGGACAGGATCACACTTCAAAACGACCTTGACAGATTAGAGAACTGGGCCAAAACAAACAAGATGAACTTTAACAGGGAGAAATGTAAAGTATTGCACTTGGGCAAAAAAAATGAGAGGCACAAATACAAGATGGGTGACACCTGGCTTGAGAGCAGTACATGTGAAAAGGATCTAGGAGTCTTGGTTGAACATAAACTTGACATGAGCCAACAGTGTGACGCGGCAGCTAAAAAGCCAATGCAATTCTGGGCTGCATCAATAGGAGTATAGCATCTAGATCAAGGGAAGTAATAGTGCCACTGTATTCTGCTCTGGTCAGACCTCACATGGAGTACTGTGTCCAGTTCTGGGCACCACAGTTCAAGAAGGACACTGACAAACTGGAACGTGTCCAGAGGAGGGCAACCAAAATGGTCAAAGGCCTGGAAACGATGCCTTATGAGGAACGGCTAAGGGAGCTGGGCATGTTTAGCCTGGAGAAGAGGAGGTTAAGGGGTAATATGATAGCCATGTTCAAATATATAAAAGGATGTCACATACAGGAGGGAGAAAGGTTGTTTTCTGCTGCTCCAGAGAAGCGGACACGGAGCAATGGATCCAAACTACAAGAAAGAAGATTCCACCTAAACATTAGGAAGAACTTCCTGACAGTAAGAGCTGTTCAACAGTGGAATTTGCTGCCAAGGAGTGTGGTGGAGTCTCCTACTTTGGAGGTCTTTAAGCAGAGGCTTGACAACCATATGTCAGGAGTGCTCTGATGGTGTTTCCTGCTTGGCAGGGGGTTGGACTTGATGGCCCTTGTGGTCTCTTCCAACTCTATGATTCTATGATTCTATGATTCTACAGAAAAAGATGATAAAGCCCTGTTTGGGTTTATTTCAAATAGGTGCTTTTGCAGTTAGAATGCACATTCACTCAAAAATCATAGAGTG
Organism: Podarcis bocagei; assembly: GCF_964188305.1. Taxonomy (NCBI): domain Eukaryota; kingdom Metazoa; phylum Chordata; class Lepidosauria; order Squamata; family Lacertidae; genus Podarcis; species Podarcis bocagei. Next base: position 84,133,433 of record NC_138131.1, read on the forward strand.
ACATGATTGTTATCAGCCGAGATCAAACATAGTTGTTTCGGTTCTATGTCAATAGAAGGAGGACGAATAAACTCATGGAACTTTGGAGTGTCAGGCATAGCCCTACTGGCTTTAGCCCAAACGTAGCAGAGTTTTCCTGCACAGCGAGGAAGCTAGTCGCGGCAGTGATGACTACTCAGCTAGACTCAGAAGAACTATTTACAGGATTTATTAAAAGAAGGGAAAAAAACCAGCAGAGTTTCTGCATACAAATAAAAGCAAAATAAACCCTCTCTTTCTCTCTCTCAAAACCATACACAGCACTTCTAACTCCTAACACACCTCACACCAAACTGTGCTAGCAATCCCTTGATAACAGAGTTGAGTGCTGCTCGTTAACCAATCAGAGTGAGTAGTTTCTAGGTCAAGCAGACCTGGGCTTTCTGCCAAGAGTAAATTGACACCAGCTGGAGTTAATTGGTGAAGCTAGAATCTGCAAGTTTCTCACGAGAACCAATTAACAGAAACTGAAACCGAAACTGAACACCCCCTCACAGATTCTGCTGAACAATTAACACCAAATACACCTATGTAGGAGATTATTTTTCCAGCAAACCTAAACCCTTGCACATTCGCTTGTTCTTTATCTTTGCCAATGGTTTAGTTAACACATCTGCTACATTTTCTTCACTTGACACATAAGTACAGGTGATTACATTGTCTTGTACACAGCAACGTACATTTTGGTATTTTACAGAGATATGTTTTGAACGTGATTTGAAACCCTCTGTTTTACTTAAGGTTATACAAGCTTGATTATCAATGTAAACTTGTACTGGTTCTCCACAATTTACATTTAAATCTGCCAACAAATGCTTGAAGTAAATCACCTCGTTGCACAATTCACTCAATGCAGCATACTCTGATTCCGTTGATGACACACTTACAATGTCTTGCTTGCGTGACCGCCAGCTGATTAAAGCTCCACCGACCATTATGACTAGTCCTGTGACAGATTTTCTATCTGGCAAATTTCCCCAGTCACTATCACAGTAGCAACTCAACATTTCATCCTCTGAAGAATTTAATTGTAACATATAGCCAATTGTCTGTTTGAGATACCTCAGAACTTGTTTTACCCCTTTCCAGGCATTTAGTGTGGGTTTTGAGACCAATCTACTTAATATGCCTACTGCGTAGCTAATATCAGGTCTGGACCACTGTGCTAAATACAATAAACTTCCAATTACAGAGTGATACACATCAGGATGTTCAAATTCAGGACTCTCATCTTTGTGAAGTGTTTTTATGAAACCTGGATCCATAGGCACCGCTGCCCCTTTGCAATCCTGCATCCTGTATGTAGTCAGTAGTTGCTTAACTTTGTTCTGCTGACTAATTAGGCAGCTGCCATCTTGGGCCCAGCACACTTCCAACCCTAGATATGTCCTAACCGGGCCTAAGTCTTTTGTACACCCACCTGCAGCCTACAATCTTTGCCCCCTCAGGCGCTGCTACTGGTGTAAAAACCTTGTGCTCATTCAGAGAGGACATCTCTTCCTCCATTGCCTGTTTCCAGCGCTCTGCCTCCTCTTTTGGTAACTTTAACACCTCCTGAAAACTCTTGGGTTCTGCACTTACACTAAACACATTTGCAGTATCAGGAGAAAAACGCACTGGAGGCACTCCTTTGTTTTGTCTTTTAGATCTTCTGGGAGAAAATTTTTCTTCTGACCCACTTTCCTCCTCAGAACTACGACCTCTCTTTTGTTGCTTAGCAACTGGTCTCTGGCTAACTTCACTTTCCTGAGAGCTCTTATCTGAACTTTCCTCCCCCTCAGACTCTGACTCTCTGTGTCTACCTTCAGAGTCATGAAGCTCCTGGGAAGGTTCAAACCAAACCTCAGTATTGGCATGTAGTCTCTCCCAGCCACTATGTTCACAAAAACTGGCATTCCTGGAGATCACAATGCCATTTGTCCCTTCAGCAAAGCGGAAACCTTTTCCCAGCTCCTGGTAACCCACAAACACTAACTGTTTGGTCTTAGGATCTCCCTTCTTTCTCATTTGTTTCGGAATTAATACCCAGGCTTTTGATCCAAACACATGCAAATGGTCAATTTTAGGTTTTTTCTGAAACAATTTAAAGTATGGGGTTGTACCTATTGTTTGATGAAAGAGCCTATTTTGGAGATAACACGCGGTGAGCATGCTCTCCCCCCAATAAGACATGGGCAAATCAGCATCATCAAGCATGGCAAACATCATATCTTGTAAAGATCTGTTTTTTCGCTCTGCAACGCCATTCTCCTCTGGGGAAAAAACGTTCGTTTTTCTATGCCCAATGCCACGCTTTTGTAACCAATCTTTAAAGGCATTTGACATAAATTCGCCACCTCTGTCCGTCTGAATCCTTTTGAGTTTAACAGACAGAAATCTTTCCACAGATGCCACCCAGCCTTTAAACTTAGTGAACACGTCACCCTTATTCTTCATGGGAAAAACCCAAGAATAACGCGTGGCGTCATCCACAATTGTTAGTGAAAAGCGCGATCCACCCCTGCTTACAGCAAATGGACCAATTACGTCCATGTGAACCAGCTGTAGCGGTGACTCACTAACTCTGTCACTTCTGGGGTAAGAGACTCTGTGGGTTTTAACCTTTTTACACACATTACAATCAAGGTACTTGTTACAACTCTTTAAATTACCCCCATCAGCCAATTCAGACATTTTTAGTACACTTTTCCAGCAAGCATGCCCCATTTTCCTATGCAATAAGTGCACACAGTTGTCATGTATAGCTTTGTTATTCACTGCAGGCTGAGATTTACTGACTACTGCTGCAACTTGAGATCCTGCTTTAAGCCAAAACAAGCCTCCCTCTGACTTAGCAGTGCCTAAAATCTCACCAGCCTTCTTAATGATGCAACTGTCTCCTTCAAAATACACTTTAAACCCAGCTTTTAGCAAACAATCTACAGACATCAGATTGCTCCTTAATGACGGCACACAAAGTACATTTTGCAGGCATTCACGAAGACAAGGGACATAAACTGCACCCCCCGAAATCACTTCGGAAGTACTTCCGTCTGCTAGAGCCACCTGGCTGCGCTGTGCTGAGTTCTTGGAAACAAACAATTCATCTGAATTCACGATGTGGCGAGACGCTCCCGAATCGACCACCCAGACCGCTTGTTTCTCATCAGCAATCTTGACCTCGCCGGTCACCAGCTGAGCCGACTGTTTTTGTTTGAAGAATTTCCTTTTACGCTGCTGCTGCTGCTGATCTCGTCTCTGCTCTTGCACCGGCATCTGAGACTTGACCAACTCCGGACATTGTCGTTTTAGATGCGCTGAAGACCCACATCGGAAACAACGCCTAACAGCAAACGCTGACTCCTCACCGGTACGCTGCTTTTGCTTCACCTCTGGCACGGCATGAGAACTCCTTCCAAACCGCCCACCAGTAGAAGCCTCTGCAGCCAACGACCTTTCTTGCCTCTTCTGCCATTCTTCAATCAAACGCCCAGTAACGTAACTGACTGATAAATCACGCTCCTGTATGCCTTCTAGAGACAAAACTAAATTATCCCAGCTTTCCGGGAGAGAACTCAAAATGATAGCCACCTTCTCCTGCTGGTCTAATGCACAGTCTCTTTCCTGTAGCGCAACAAACTTTAACTGTAAACTGTGTAGGTGTTCCTGCATTGTAACCCCAGGCTGTAACATTGCCTTGTACAATGCCTTGCGAATGAACAGCTTGGAAACCGCTGTCTCACGCACATGGAGTTCTTTAAGTGCTTGCCACACACCTCTAGCTGTCTTGATTCCCCTCACATACGGCAACTGGGAATCTTCCAGCCCCAAGACAATTGTGGCCCTTGCTCTTTGGTCTTTATCGAGGTCTTCATCATCAGGCTTCGCAGGAAACTTACTCACCACTTGCCAGAGACGATCCCTCTGCAGCACTGCCTGCATGCGTTCCGACCACAGCAAGTAATTGGAGTCATTCAGACGCTCAAAAGCCATCTGAACTGGTTGTGAGGCCATCTTGAGAGCGATGTCCCTGGAACCCGGAACCAGCTACTCACGACCACCGAGAGAGAAAACAGGAACCACAGCACCCAGCACTCGCACGCTGCAGCTGTTGTCCTTGTGTCCGCTGCGTCACCAGCTCACCACGGTCAGGAACCAGCCAGAGTACAACAACTTCTGGAACTACTGGAACCAACGCCGTTGATGCTGACACCACCGCAACTCAGGCTGGCAGCACAATGCCCATAACCTCATGGAACTTTGGAGTGTCAGGCATAGCCCTACTGGCTTTAGCCCAAACGTAGCAGAGTTTTCCTGCACAGCGAGGAAGCTAGTCGCGGCAGTGATGACTACTCAGCTAGACTCAGAAGAACTATTTACAGGATTTATTAAAAGAAGGAAAAAAAACCAGCAGAGTTTCTGCATACAAATAAAAGCAAAATAAACCCTCTCTTTCTCTCTCTCAAAACCATACACAGCACTTCTAACTCCTAACACACCTCACACCAAACTGTGCTAGCAATCCCTTGATAACAGAGTTGAGTGCTGCTCGTTAACCAATCAGAGTGAGTAGTTTCTAGGTCAAGCAGACCTGGGCTTTCTGCCAAGAGTAAATTGACACCAGCTGGAGTTAATTGGTGAAGCTAGAATCTGCAAGTTTCTCACGAGAACCAATTAACAGAAACTGAAACCGAAACTGAACATAAACTTGGATTGTTCTTTCGTGGTCATAAACCCTAACCCTAACCCTAACCCTCACCCTCACCCTCACCCTCACCCTCACCCTCACCCTAACCCTAACCCTAACCCTAACCCTAACCCTAACCCTAACCCTAACCCTAACCTTAAACTTAAACTTAAACTTAAACTTAAACTTAAACTTAAACTTAAACTTAAACTTAAACTTAAACTTAAACTTAAACTTAAACTTAACCTTAACCTTAACCTTAACCTTAACCTTAACCTTAACCTTAACCTTAACCTTAACCCTAACCCTAACCCTAACCCTAACCCTAACCCTAACCCTAACCCTAACCCTAACCCTAACCTAACCCTAACCCTAACCCTAACCTTAACCCTAACCCTAACCTTAACCCCAACCCTCAGCCTAACCCTAACCCTTACCCTAACCCTAACCCTAATCCTAAACCGAACCCTAACCCTCACACTAACCCTAACCCTAACCCTAGCAAAGAGAAATGTAATAAGCCTAAACAAAGCCAAACAGATTGTTTTTGGTTCCAGCTACATAGAAAGAAGCATCTTGGATTTCGTTTATTTCAAGTCTTGTTCTTTGGTGTTAATGCAAATTGACCCAGACATCGCAGTGTGTAATGAGACTAAAATAACGCTTCCATATGCGTAGAAAGAAGACGAATAAGCTTTGCTTGGTCTTATTTCAATTCGCATGGTGTTTTGTGGGTGTGCACCGGAATCACCACCGACCTAAGCAAAAGGGTGTTTTGGGTGCCATCTACATAAAAAAAAGATGATAAAGCTCTGATTGGGTTTATTTCAAATTGGTGTTTTGTGGGTTAGAATGCACATTCACCCAAAAATCGCAGAGTGACATTGTCGTTATCAGCCCAAATAAAGGATAGGTGTTTTGGTTCCATCTCAATAGAAAGAGGACAAATAAGCTTGGATTGTTCTTTCGGTGGTCATTCACCCTCACCCTCACCCTGACCCTCACCCTCACCCTAACCCTAACCCTAACCCTCACTCTCACTCTCACTCTCACTCTCACTCTCACTCTCACTCTCACTCTCACCCTAACCCTAACCCTAACCCTAACCCTAACCCTAACCCCAACCCTAACCCCAACCCCAACCCCAACCCCAACCCCAACCCCAACCCCAACCCTACCCTAACCCCAACCCCAACCCCAACCCCAACCCCAACCCTAACCCTAACCCTAACCCTCACTCTCACCCTAACCCTAACCCTAACCCTAACTCTAACCCCAACCCCAACCCCAACCCCAACCCCAACCCTAACCCTAACCCTAACCCTAACCCTAACCCTAACCCTAACCCTAACCCTAACCCCAACCCTAACCCTAACCCTAAACCTAACCCAAGCCCTAGCAAAGCGAAGTGTAATAAGCCTAAACAAAGCCAAACAGGTTGTTTTGTGTTCCAGCTACATAGAAAGAAGAATATTGGATTTCACTTATTTCAAGTCGTTTTCTTTGGTGTTAATGCACATTGACCCAGAAATAGCAAAGTGTGTGTAATGAAACCAAAATAACACAACACCGTCTTTTTGCTTCCATATGCGTAGAAAGAAGACAAATAAGCTTTCTTTGGGCTTATTACAATTTGCATGGTGTTTTTTGGGTGTGCACCAAAATCACCCCCAACCAAAGCAAAAAGGTGTTTTGGGTTCCACGTATATAAAAAGATGATGATAAAGCCCTGATTGGGCTTATTTCAAATTGGTGTTTTTGGGGTTAGAATGCACATTCACTGAAAAAGCGCAGAGTGACATGTTTATTATCAGCCGAAATCAACCATAGGTGTTTCGGTTCTATCTCAATTGAAGGAGAACGAATAAACTTGGATTGTTTTTTCGGTGGTAATTCATCCAAACCCAAACCTGAACCCGTACCCGTACCCGTACCCGAAACCGAACCAGTACCCGAACCCGAACCCGAACCCGAACCCGAACCCTAACCCTAACCCTAACCCTAACCCGAACCTTAACCTTAACCTTAACCTTAACCTTAACCTTAACCTTAACCTTAACCTTAACCTTAACCTTAACCTTAACCCTAACCCTAACAAAAACAGTAACCCTAACCCTAAGCATAACCCCAACCCTAGCAAAGAGAAGTGTAATAATCCTAAACAAAGCCAAACAGGTTGTTTTGGGTTCCAGCTACATACAAAGAAGAATCTTGGATTTGAAATTAGCCCAATCAGAGCTTTATCATTAAGGTAAAAAAAAAACCAAACAGCTCTGATTCGGTTTATTTCAAATTGGTATTTTGGGGGTTTATTTCAAATTGGTGTTTTGGGGGTTAGAAAGCACGTTCACTCAAAAATCGCAGAGTGACATTTTTGTTATCAGCCCAAATCAAGCATAGGTGTTTTGTTTCCATTTCAATAGAAGGAGGACAAATAAATCATAGAATCATAGAGTTGGAAGAGACCACAAGGGCCATCGAGTCCAACCCCCTGCCAAGCAGGAAACACCATCAGAGCACTCCTGACATATTGTTGTCAAGCCTCTGCTTAAAGACCTCCAAAGTAGGAGACTCCACCACACTCCTTGGCAGCAAATTCCACTGTCGAACAGCTCTTACTGTCAGGAAGTTCTTCCTAATGTTTAGGTGGAATCTTCTTTCTTGTAGTTTGGATCCATTGCTCCGTGTCCGCTTCTCTGGAGCAGCAGAAAACAACCTTTCTCTCTCCTCTATGTGACATCCTTTTATATATTTGAACATGGCTATCATATCACCCCTTAACCTCCTCTTCTCCAGGCTAAACATGCCCAGCTCCCTTAGCCGTTCCTCATAAGGCATCGTTTCCAGGCCTTTGACCATTTTGGTTGCCCTCCTCTGGACACGTTCCAGTTTGTCAGTGTCCTTCTTGAACTGTGGTGCCCAGAACTGGACACAGTACTCCAGGTGAGGTCTGACCAGAGCAGAATACAGTGGCACTATTACTTCCCTTGATCTAGATGCTATACTCCTATTGATGCGGCCCAGAATTGCATTGGCTTTTTTAGCTGCCGCGTCACACTGTTGGCTCATGTCAAGTTTGTGGTTAACCAAGACTCCTAGATCCTTTTCACATGTACTGCTCTCAAGCCAGGTGTCCCCCATCTTGTATTTGTGCCTCTCATTTTTTTTGCCCAAGTGCAATACTTTACATTTCTCCCTGTTAAAATTCATCTTGTTTGTTTTGGCCCAGTTCTCTAATCTGTCAAGGTCGTTTTGAAGTGTGATCCTGTCCTCTGGGGTGTTAGCCACCCCTCCCAGTTTGGTATCATCTGCAAATTTGATCAGGATGCCCTTGAGTCCATCATCCAAGTCGTTGATAAAGATGTTGAATAAGACCGGGCCCAAGACAGAACCCTGTGGCACCCCACTAGTCACTCTTCTCCAGGATGAAGAGGAACCATTGATGAGCACCCTTTGGGTTCGGTGAGTCAGCCAGTTACAAATCCACTGAGTGGTAGCATAGTCAAGACCGCATTTTACCAGCTTCTTTACAAGAATATCATGGGGCACCTTGTCAAATGCCTTGCTGAAATCAAGGTAGGCTACATCCACTGTGTTCCCTTCATCTACCAGGCTTGTAATTCTGTCAAAAAACGAGATCAGGTTAGTCTGACATGACTTATTTTTCAGAAATCCATGCTGACTATTGGTGATCACAGCATTCCTTTCTAGGTGCTCACAGACTGTTTGCTTAATGATCTGCTCCAGAATCTTCCCTGGTATTGATGTCAGACTGACTGGGCGGTAATTATTTGGGTCCTCTCTTTTCCCCTTTTTGAAAACAGGGACAACATTTGCCCTCCTCCAGTCTGCCGGGACTTCACCTGTTCTCCAGGAATTCTCAAAGATGACTGCCAGTGGTTCTGAGATCACATCTGCCAGTTCTTTTAATACTCTTGGATGCAGTTCATCTGGCCCTGGAGACTTGAATATATCTAAGCTAGCCAAATATTCTTGTACTATCTCCTTAGTTATTCTGGGGTGTGTTTCCTTTGCTGAATCATTTGCTCCAAATCCTTCAGGTCGGGCATTGTTTTCTTTATCGGAGAAGACTGAGGCAAAGAAGGCATTGAAGAGTTCAGCCCTTTCTGTGTCCCCTGTTTGCATTTCACCATCTTCTCCTCTGAGTGACCCCACTGTTTCTTTGTTCTTCCTTTTGCTACGAACATACCCATAAAAGCCTTTTTTGTTGCTTTTAACCTCTCTAGCAAGCCTGAGTTCATTCTGTGCTTTAGCTTTTCTGACTTTGTGTCTACACGTGCTGGCTATTTGTTTGAATTCCTCTTTGGTGGTTTCCCCCCTTTTCCATTTTTTGTACACATCCTTTTTTAATCTTAATTCAGTTAAAAGTTCTTTAGATAGCCACCCTGGCTTCTTTAGGCACCTTCCATGTTTCCGTCTCATTGGTATTGCCTGAATTTGTGCTTTTACTATCTCACTCTTAACAAACTCCCAGCCATCATGAACTCCCTTTCCTTTTAGTATTGCTGTCCATGGGATCTCACCCAGCACTTCCCTAAGTTTTATGAAGTCGGCTTTCTTAAAGTCAAGAAATTGAGTCCTAGTATGCTTGGCTGCTCCTTTCCGCTGTATAGTAAACTTCAGAAGAGCATGATCACTCGCGCCTAATGATCCTTCCACATCTACCCCACTAACCAGGTCATCAACATTAGTTAGGACCAGATCTAAAATGGCTGTTCCTCTTGTTGCTTCTCCCACTTTATGGACAATGAAGTTGTCTGCAAGGCCAGTGAGGAATCTGTTTGACCTTATGCTCTTGGCTGAGTTTGACGTCCAACAAATATCCGGGTAATTGAAGTCCCCCATTACTACTATCTCCCTTCCTTTTGCATGCTTGGCCATCTGTTCCAGGAAGGCATCATCTATGTCCTCCGTTTGGCTTGGGGATCTATAGTAAACTCCCACAATGAGGTCTCTGTTATTCTTCTCTCCCTTAATTTTGACCCAAATGCTCTCACTTTGGCTTTGAGGATCTAAATCTTGGATCTCTTCACAGGTATACACATCCCTGACATATAACGCCACTCCTCCTCCTTTCTTGTCTGGTCTGTTTCTCTGAAATAGATTGTATCCCCCCATTATTACATTCCAATCGTGGGACTTATCCCACCAGGTTTCAGTGATACCTATTATGTCATATTTAGTTTGCTGTACCAAGAGCTCAAGCTCATCTTGTTTATTTCCCATGCTTTGCGCATTAGTGTACAGACATTGAAGTCCATTAATCATTCCCCCGTGTCTCTTATTTAAGGATTTTTTCCTCCCACCACAAGGTCCGCGTGCTGTTTGCTCCATTTGGTCTATGACATTTGGATGATCATCTTCATTAATTGATAGACTCCTACCTTCAGGAGCACTGTCTCCCTCCCCCACATTAGTCAGTTTAAAGCCCTCCTGATGAGGTTTCTGAGATTTTTGGCAAAAACATTTCTCCCAACCGTTGTGAGGTGCAGCCCATCACTTGCCAGAAGTCCATCCTCAAGAAACTGCAGTCCGTGATCTAAGAATCCAAACCGTTCCTGTTTACACCATTTACGAAGCCAGCTGTTCACTTCCACTATTTTCCCCTCTCTCCCTGGGCCACGTCGTTCAACAGGGAGGACAGATGAGATGACAATTTGTGCATTTAGTTGCTTCAATTTCCTGCCGAGAGCCTCGTAGTCTCTTTTGATCTTCTGGAGGCTATTGCTTGCAGTGTCATTGGTTCCCACATGAACCAAGAGGAAGGGGTATTTGTCAGTGGGTTTTATGATTCCTTGCAGTCGTTCAGTTACATCTTGGATCTTAGCCCCGGGGAGACAGCACACTTCCCGAGACATCTTGTCAGGCCCACAGATCACTGCTTCTGTTCCCCTCAGTAGGGAATCCCCTATCACCACTACACACCTCCTCTTGGGTTTGGTCGGGGTTCTTCCGTGACCTGTCCGTTCCAAGGTCGCCTGCACATTCCCTGAGGACTGACTTTGCTGCTCGTCTTCATATACCTGATCGACTGTAATGAGGGAGAGATCCTCAAATGGAGTCTGCTCTTCGTCTTCCATGCTAGGGGAGAGGACCTCAAAGCGATTGTGTATTTCTAAACAATTAGAGTGAACCCTGGGCCTCCTACTTCTTTGAGTCACGTTTCTCCATATATCTGGCTCCTGTGTTGGTGAACTAGCCTCCTTCTCAGGGGAGTCCCCTGTCTCTTCCTTGGTGGGGACGGTGTGCTCTGTTGCTTCCAAGAAGAGCTCCAGCTCTCTAATTCTTTGGAGCGTAGCTACACGTTCCTCCAGTTGCTGGACTTTGTCTTTTAAGAGGGCAATCAACATGCAATTGCTGCAGGTAAAGCTGCCTGCAACCTTTGGCAAGATGGCAAACATTGCGCAGGAATCGCAGGCGACTGCAGCTGTTCCCTCCCCTTCCATCTTGAGATCGTGTTGTTGGGGGTGGCTACAGAGGTCCTCCATCATAAAAAGCTTGAAGACAGGACAAATAACTCCCCCCCCAAAAAAAAACCTAGGTCTCCCCCAACAAACGTTTGAGACTAAATCTAAAAGATTTAAAATCTAAATCTAAAAGATGGGTATAACTGCGCGCGCCGCTAGAAACCCTGCCCCCTCAGACTTTAACACAGGGAAAACAGCTAATCAGCCACAAAGAAACACACACACACAAGAAAACCCTTTTTGCTCCTTCTTCAACTGCTGCCCTGCAAACTCTGAAAAACTCCTCCCACAGCTAATCCCCTGCCTCAACAGAAACCCTGCCCCCTCTGACCTTTACACAGGGAAAACAGCTAATCAGCCACAAAGAAACACACACACACACAAGAAAACCCTTTTTGCTCCTTCTTCAACTGCTGCCCTGCAAACTCTGATAAGCTCCTCCCACAGCTAATCCCCTGCCTCAACAGAAACCCTGCCCCCTCTGACCTTTACACAGGGAAAACAGCTAATCAGCCACAAAGAAACACACACACACAAGAAAACCCTTTTTGCTCCTTCTTCAACTGCTGCCCTGCAAACTCTGATAAGTTCCTCCCACAGCTAATTCCCTGCCTCAACAGAAACCCTGCCCCCTCTGACCTTTACACAGGGAAAACAGCTAATCAGCCACAAAGAAACACACACACACAAGAAAACCTTTTTTGCTCCTTCTTCAACTGCTGCCCTGCAAACTCAGTTCTTCGCGGATTTCGACTTCCGGATAAAATACATCCCGGGAGACAACAACGTCATGGCACTATCCAGGAAACCGCAGTATCTCGAGGAAGCGGCACCGGTGGCGGCCAAACACATTTTCGCACCGAAAGCGTGGGCATGCACTTCAGCCACCGTGGACCTGGACGCAGTGCGTCGCGCGCTGCAGACGGATGCCTTCGCACAATCCAAGATGGAGGAGGTGCGAAGCGGCACAGCGAAGGACGACGAGTTCCAGATACGCGACGGACTGCTCACCCTCAAAGGGGCTCTCTACGTGCCTGGGGACAACCTCCGAGATAAAGTCCTGCAGCAGTTACACGACGCGCCCAGTGCTGGGCACTTCGGCAAGGACAAGATGGCGGAATTGGTGGCCAGAGACTTTTGGTGGCCCCAGATGAGGGGAGAAGTCGCGGATTACGTCTCTAGGTGTGACACATGCCAAAGGGCCAAACCAGTGCACAGGAAGCCGGCGGGACTGCTGGAACCGCTCCAGACGCCGCTCGAACCGTGGGAGAGGGTGGCCCTGGACTTTGTCACAGATCTGCCCAGTTCGCGAGGCAAAACAGCGGTACTCGTGGTCGTAGACCTGTTCACCAAGATGGCGCACTTCATTCCTTGCGTGAAGGTGGCCACAGCGGAACAGACCGCCAAGCTGTTGATAGACCGCGTGTTCAAAGTTCACGGCTTACCGCGGTCCATCCTGTCTGACCAGGGTCGCCAATTCGTCTCGAGCTTCTGGCAGAAGCTGCTGGGTATCCTGAACGTCAAGATCAACTTAGCTTCGGCACGACACCCGCAGACCAACGGACAAGCGGAGAGGGTCAACACCATCATGCAGCAGTACCTGCGATGCTATGCGAATCAACAGCCCTCGACCTGGGTGGACTACCTACCGCTGGCCGAGTTCGCCTACAACAACACGAAGCACGGGTCTACAGGGGTGACACCGTTCTTCACCAACAATGGGCGGCATCCCAGAACCTTCCCGGGGTTAGAGACGAAGGGGGAGGGGGAGCCACGGGGAGCAGAGCACTTGGCAGCAGAGTTACAGGAGGTCCACGAGCAACTCCGAAGGACCTTGGAACTAGCAAAACACGCCTACAAAGTGCAGGCAGACAGGCACAGGAGAGTCGGGGAAGACATCCAGGTGGGGGACTGGGTCTGGTTAGCGGCCCAGGCAGTGCCGGCCAGAACGTTAGCTAAGAAGAAGCTCAAACACAAGCAGTTAGGGCCTTACCAAGTCGAGGCACAAATCAACCCAGTGGCCTTCCGGTTGACACTCCCGGAGGGTTCCAGAATGCACCCAGTATTTCATAGGTCAGTCCTCACACCCTACAAGGAACCCCACAGGTTTCAGGCGCCAGGGACCGCACCTCGCCCACTTAGAAAGTTGCCAACGGGGGAGGGGTCACCGAGGGCGGCGCCACTCAACGCGGTCACGGAGATTTTAGACTCGAGATGGGGGGAAGAGGGAGTTGAATATCTCCTCGCCAGGGAAGGTACCCCGGCCAGCGCCAACAGGTGGGTGCCGGACTATGCCTTGGAGGAGCACTACCTCAAAGACGAGTTCCATGCACTCTTCCCGCACAGACCTATGCCGGCAGATTATTTCGACGACTGGCTTTTCACACCCACACTTTCAGCCAGCACGTTCCAGGGGTTCTCATCCGCTGAGGAAACGGCGCAAGACACAAGCTCCCCGGAGGGATCACACTCGGGGTCTGCCATGGATTGCTCTTATTGGTGGGACACTCAACCAGAGGTGAGGTGGAGCAGGGAACTGCTGAGGGGGCCCTGGCACACAGCATCACCCGAGGTAACAGGGGGAGAGACGGACATGGACGTGTTGGGGGAGGACCTTGGGTTCGAACACGAATGCAGAGAAATGGAAGCAGAGGAGATCGAGGTCGACGAGCCCATTACGGGCTGGCCGGATCCAACTGGTCGGCCGCACGCCAGGGGGAAGGAACTGTATCCCGCACTCACCCCCACAGCACTGGAGCACCCGAAACCCGCCCCAGAAGAGGGGGAGGGTGGAAGGGGGGCATCGAGGGGAGGATGGATGTCAGGGGCTCAGGAGCAGAGGTACAGGGGAGAGAGGAGATGGAGAGCGAAGGGGAAGGATCTGAGGGCAGCGTAGGGGAGTACGGCAGTGACCTGAGAGATTCCATGAGCTTCTCCAGCGAATCAGAAGATTCCCAGAAGGAGGCGCCGATGGTCAGGGCAAGGGGGGTCCCGGAGGAGACACACCAGAAACAAGGGGCCAGCGGGGACTCCCAAAGCAGCAGCTGGAGATCAGGACCAGCTTCCCCACCAGAGCATAGTGGGGGGGGGGAGAGTCCCAGGTGTCAGGGGCAGCGTCTCCTCCAGCAGGGAGAGAAGAAGAGTCGGGACTGACCACGCCTCCGTCGGAGAGTGGGGGAACGGAGGGGAGGTCAGGCCCAGCTGGCCTCCCCGAAGGGGGAAGCAGTGACAGGAGCAGTGTAACGGTCAAGAGGAGGGTTGCCGGATGGGCTCGCGCGCCAAGTTCGAATGTACAGGCGCGCGGGACAGCAGAAAACCCGGATGGGGAACAAGGTCCTAAAGCCCGTCGGAGGCAGGGGGAAGACTCAGGGGACTCAGCGTCAGAAGAGTCTAGGAAGGGCGAGACCCCAGCTGACAGGCGGAGCCAGAGGAGGAAAGAGCAAAGGAAGAGGTGGAGCAAGGCTAGGGTCTTAAACTGGTGTCTGGGGGGAGGAGACTCAGACGGAGCTTCAGCGGTCTAGAGTTTCAGACGTAGAGCTGCGCGCTGCTGATGTGAAAGACAAACTGAACTTCAATAAAGACTTTTGTATATAACAACGGACTGGCGTTGGTCCTTTGTGAGCTGGGACCTTGGGCAGCTCTGACAATATGTGTTTTGGTTCCATCTCAATAGAAAGAGGACGAATAAGCTTGGATTGTTCTTTCTGTGGTCATTCACCCCGACCCTAACCCTAACCCTAACCCTAACCCTAACCCTAACCCTAACCTTAACCCTGTCCCTAGCAAAGCGAAGTGTAATAAGCCTAAATAAAGCCAAGCAGGTTGTTTTGTGTTCCAGCTACATAGAAAGAAGAATATTGGACTTCACTTATTTCAAGTCGTGTTCTTTGGTGTTAATGCACATTGACCCAGAAATCGCAAAGTGTGTGTAATGAAACCAAAATAACACAACCCCGTCTTTTTGCTTCCATATGCGTAGAAAGAAGACGAATAAGCTTTGATTGGTCTTATTTCAATTCGAATGGGTAAACCCCAACCCCAATCCTAACCCTAACCCTAACCCTAACCCAAACCCAAACCCTTTTTTTTCTTTTTTCAAACATTATTTTTATTAATTTACACCAAAACAAAACAAAAATAAAATTCTGCCTCTTATTATCACAAATTACTTGCACCGGAATCTCCCCCGACCTAAGCAAAAAGGGGTTTTGTTTTCCACCTACATAAAAAGAAGATGATAAAGCCCTGGGACACGACCAGGGTGCCCAATTTCCCCATTACTTTTTATATCAGTCCTGGAGGTTTTGCTAAATATGATTAGGGATGACCAGCAGGTTAAAGGTGTACAGGTCGGAGCTAAACATTATAAGTTAAGGGCCTTTGCAGATGATTTGGTACTTACTTTACAAGAGCCAGATACTAGTACAAAGAGGGTGTTGGAGATAATTCAAGAATTTGGTCAGGTGGCCGGATTCAAACTGAACAAACAAAAGACTAAAGTTTTAGAGAAAAATTAAACAGGTATGGAGAGGGAGAAATTCCAGAATGAAACAGGTCTGACAGTGGTTAAGAAGGTGAAATACCTAGGGGTTCATCTGACATCTAAAAATCTGAATTTGTATAAAGACAATTATGAAAAATGTTGGTCAGAAATCAAAAAAGATCTAGAAATATGGTCAAATTTGAAACTGTCAATGTTAGGCCGAATTGCAGTTATTAAGATGAATGTATTGCCTAGAATGTTATTTTTGTTTCAAACTTTGCAGGTTCTTGACAAGATGGACTGTTTCAAGAGGTGGCAGAAAGACATTTCGAAATTTGTCTGGCAGGGCAAAAAGCCCAGAATAAAATTTAAAATATTGACAGATGTAAAAGAAAGAGGGGGATTTGCCCTTAAAATTGTACTATGAAGCAGCAGCGTTTTGCTGGCTGAAAGATTGGATGCTCCTCGAGAATACAGATATCTTGGATTTAGAAGGTTTCAATAATGCATTTGGTTGGCATGCATACTTATTGTGATGGGATGATGAGCTGCTTGTGCGTAAAAATCGTAGTCCCTCAGAGTTTGTTCAAGTCCACAAACCTCTGTCTGTGACGGAGCCCCTCAGACATGGCTGCTCTAGTCACTTGCAGATTCCGACAGTGGTTGCTTTCGGAATCGCTTCCAGCATAAAAGCTCCTTAACGGAAACACGTCTTCTGGACTCGCGGCGTGACAGTTTCCGGCGAGGAGTGGGTCTCCCTATGGGAGGTTCAGAAACCTCCCCACTGTTCTCGCTGGACGTGTCCGTGAGCCCTCCCTCTTGCTCGCTTTCCCTCAGAGACCCACCTCTCCCCCTGCTGGTCCCTGCTTCAGCTGCTGGGTCTCTCCCAGCCTCCGTGAGCCCTTCCACCACCTGTCCGTCCGATGGCAGTTCCCTGACATCCACCTCCCCTCCAGGACCCCCTTCACCCCTTCCCGTTCCCTCTCCTCTGGGCGGTGAGGAGGTAAAACCCCTAAAAGAGTCCTCTTCATCTTTAGACGTCTCGAACATTTCCCTCCATCGGTCGCCGTTCCGGGTCGCTGAATCCTCCTCCTCCTCGGAATCTGTGAACCCCTCCAACTCCTCTTCCTCATCTGTGGTAGCAAAGTATTCCCTCCGGAACCTCGTTACAGGCTGAGGTTTACGTGGGAACCTTTGATGAAAAGTTTCTATTAAGACCTCGTCATTGACATCCTCTGCCATGACCCAGGTGTTTTCCGACTCCGGTTCCCCTTCCCACATTACCAAATACTCCACTTGATCTCCCCTCCACCTGGAATCGAGGATCTCCGCCACATGGTTGCTGTGTTCCCTTTCCTCCATTGCTGGTCCCCGGGTGAACCTCCCTTCTCTGTCCCCTTTATACGGTGACAGCAACAACCTGTGGAAAACTGGGTGCAGCTTCATGTGGTTCGGTAACCGGAGTCTGAAAGCCACTGGGTTGACCTGTTGCGTGACTTCAAATGGGCCCAATCTTTTGGGTCTTAACTTCTTACAACCCCCTTTGAATGGTAACCCTTGGGTTGACAGCCACACCTGGTCCCCCACCCTAATGGTTTCACCTTCCCTTCTGTTTTTGTCTGCCTGCCTCTTATACTCCTCCTTGGCCCTGTCTAAGTTAAGTTGGAGCTGACGATGGATCGCTTCCATTTCTTCTACGAACTGTTCGGCAGCCGGGACGCTCCATCTCTCCCCTTCCCCCCCTGGGAAAGCCCTGGGATGGCACCCGTAATTAGCCAAAAAGGGGCTCATCCCTGTGGACACGTTCTCCGCATTGTTGTAGGCAAATTCCGCCAACGCCAGCTTCTCCACCCAATCATTCTCTCTGTCATTGACATAACACCTCAGATATTGCTGGAGGATGCCATTGGCTCTTTCCGCCTGCCCGTTGGTTTCAGGATGCCGGGCAGTCGAAAAATTGACCTCTACATGCAGTAAGCTCATGAGCTTCCTCCAGAACCTGGAAGTAAATTGTTTCCCTCGGTCTGAAACCACCCTCAAGGGGGCGCCATGCAACCTAAACACATTTTCTACAAACAATTTAGCTGTTTCTTCTGCCGTGACAGCATGTGAGCAGGCTATAAAGTGGGCCATTTTGGTTAACAGGTCTACCACAACCATGATGGCTGTTTTCCCTCTGGACTTTGGCAGATCAGTCATGAAATCTATTGCCACTGCTTCCCATGGTTTTTCAGGTGTGGGTAGCGGTTCTAATAACCCTGCCGGCGCCCGCCTCTCCCCTTTGGCTCGCTGGCATTGGTCACAACCTCTCACATACTCCCGCACATCTTCCCTGACCTTGGGCCACCAAAATTCCCTGGTAACCAGCCACATGGTTTTGTGTTGCCCAAAATGCCCCGCTGTGGGGCTATCGTGCAGCTGCTTGAGTACCTTCCCCCTCAACTCTCCTTCAGGTATATATAACGCTCCCTTGTAATACAACGCCCCGTTTCTCTCCTCAAAACCTCCGGGTTTATCTCCCTCCCTCCTGAGACCCCTGAGTTTGTCCTGGGCGTATTCATCATTCTCCGTTCCCTCTACCAGTTCTCTTTGCCCCACCAATGCCCCCCCACACACCCAGCTGTCCTCTGGAATGACATGTCTTTCTTCGGGTGCTCCCTCCCCCTCCAAATATTCAGGTTTGCGTGAGAGAGCGTCCGCCCTAATGTTCTCTGGGCCTGGCACGTAACAAATCTCAAAGTTAAATTTGGAGAACTCCTGGGCCCATCTCACTAGCCGTTGGTTGAGCACTCGGGCCGTTCTCCAATACTCTAGGTTCTTGTGGTCAGTGCACACTTGCACCTTATGTTGTGCGCCAATTAGCAGGTGCCTCCATCTCCGGAAAGCCTCATGAATGGCAAGTAGTTCTCGGTCGTACACCATGTAGTTCCTCTCGGATTTGTTCAGCTTTCGCGAAAAAAAAGCACACGGTCTCCACTCTGACTCCTCCTTCCCTGACTGCAGAAGCACCGCCCCTATAGCTCTGTCTGATGCGTCAGTTTCGACTCTCATCTTTTTTTGTAAATCCACATGCAGAAGTTGTTCTTCAGAGGCGAAGGCCCTTTTTAGTTCCTCAAATGCTCGCTCCGCCTCCTCAGTCCAAACGAATTTCTTCTTACTGCTGAGACAGTCCGTAATGGGCGCCGTCAGGTGAGCAAAGTTTCGGATGAACTTACAATAAAAGTTCCCAAGCCCTAGGAACCTCTGCACATCCTTCTTGGTTTTGGGTGTTTTCCATTCCAGCACTGCCTGGACCTTGCCGGGATCCATGGCCAATCCCTTGTCTGACAGGCGGTACCCCAGGAATTTCACCTCCTTGGTATGAAACTGACACTTCTCCAGTTTCACCCACAGCCGGTTGGCTTGCAGCCTGCTCAACACTTCTCTGACGTCTCTCACATGCTGCTCCTCATTCTCAGAATACACCAACACGTCATCTAGGAAGGCCACACAATTCTTGTAAAGCAAAGGCCCCAGTACGTGGTTCATAAACGATTGGAAGCACGCCGAGCCTGCTTGTAGACCGAAGGGCATATCTAAATATTCAAATGCCCCCAAAGGGGTGAACATGGTGGTTTTCCATTCATCCCCTTTCCTTATACGTATCAGGTTGTACGCCCCCCTTAGGTCCAGCTTTGTAAAAATCTCTCCCTTCCGCACCCTGGTCAAAATGTCGTCAATCCTGGGCATAGGGAAGGCCACTGGTTCTGACACTGCGTTTAAAGCCCTGAAGTCACACACAAGCCTCGGCTTGTCCGTGTTTTTTTTATCCACAAAAAACACTGGGCTACCTCCCACCGCTCTGGACTCTCTGATGAAACCTCTCTTCAGGTTCTTGTCAATGAACTCTCTTAGCTCCTGCATCTCTCTGTCTGACATGGCGTACAACTTGCCTACAGGGAGCTGTGCCCCAGGGAGTAAATTGATTTGACAGTCAAAGGGTCTATGCGGGGGTAGTTGGTCAGCATCCCTTTCGCTGAACACGTCGCTGAGATCTGCGTATTGTCGTGGTACCTTCACTTTCTCCGTTACTTCCGTCCCTGCTAGGGTGGCTTGGGCCCCTGCTGAACCCTTTCCCTCTTTGCAGTGTTCTAAGCAATGTGCTGAACCAAAGGAAACCACTCTCTGATGCCAGCCCACCAGCGGATCATGTAACGCTAGCCAGCTCATCCCCAAAATAATAGGAGC
Source organism: Podarcis bocagei (assembly GCF_964188305.1). Classification (NCBI taxonomy): domain Eukaryota; kingdom Metazoa; phylum Chordata; class Lepidosauria; order Squamata; family Lacertidae; genus Podarcis; species Podarcis bocagei. The sequence goes on from NC_138131.1 coordinate 84,153,336, forward strand.
CCCTCCCAAGCTGGCCACATTAAACGCTATCAGTTCGGTGTGCCTTGCCACCTTCGTTATCATTGGGACGGTCTGCAAGCTGACTTCTCCTCCCAACAGCTCCCTGCCATCGATCGTGGTCACCTGCAGGGGGTTGCTTAAAGGGATCGTCTGTATCTGGTGTTCAGCTGCAAACTCTTTGCTCATGAAATTGCAGGAGCTGCCTGAGTCCAACAGCGCCTTTATCTTTAGAGGATGTCCGTTTTGCAGCTCTAGCGACACTTCTATCACTAGGGCAGGTTTAGGAGGTTCTGGCGTGGGCACTTTCACTGCTCTTTGGCCTGGCTGCTGTGTCCCGACGGTGGCAGCCAGGCGTTGGCTTTTACTTGCTCCGGTATTTCCTCCTCTCTCCCCTCAACAGCTCCCACCATCCCTTGCCATTCCTTCCTCTGGGGGCAGACTCTGGCAAAGTGACCTGGCTGTTGGCAGAGATAGCATTTCCGGGCGCCTTTTCCCTCCTTCTTTCCCCCCTCACTGGGCTTTGAAACTGCGAGCGCGCGCGCTGTTCCGATTTCCATCGGCTCTGCCGGCGGGAAAGTTGTCTCTGGAATGTCTGGAATGCGGAACTCCTTCCAACGTTCCCCCTTCCCTTCCCGCCTCTCCAAGGCTCTCGCCTCCTGGCGCGCTCCTATGGTCAGCGCAGATTTGGTCAGCTGATCCATAGAATCCGCCCTGGGACCCTGGGAAAGTTCGTCTTTCACAGCCGAAGCAAGCCCTTCTTCAAATAGCATTTGAATGGGTTCCGCCGATAAGTCCCACCCCAATCTGTGAGCCAGCATGGTGAACTCAGTCCAGTACTCACGGACAGATCAGCTCCCCTGTTTGCAAGCCATTAGCTGTCTGCGTACCACTCCCTGCTCAATATCGCTGGAAAACATCAGATCCATGGCACGAAAGAACTTCATTGTGTCCTTTAGGACGTCATTTTTCGTTGCCATCAGGGGTCTAACCCAGTCTCTCGCCCCCTTCTCAAGATGCCCAATCACGAAAGCCACTCGCGATTCCTCGTCAGGGAATTCATCAAACTGCACATTGAGGGCATATTGCATCTCTGTCCTAAAGGCATGGTAGTCCTTGGGGTCCCCCCCAAACTTCTGCACCAATCCTGGTACCTTTCTGGTGAACTGGGTGGCTTTCCCCTTTATGTCTACATCCTGAGCCCTTCTCTCCTCAAGCCTCGCCGTCTGCAGCGCTAGCTGGATCTCCAACGCCCGGTACCTTTCCTCCAGGCTTGGACCCGCTCCAACTCCTGCTTCTCCGGTTCCGGCTGGGTCGCTCATGATGCCTTCTCCTGCACAAACTGCTTACAGAGACTGTCGGAATGCTGTGATGGGATGATGAGCTGCTTGTGCGTAAAAATCGTAGTCCCTCAAAGTTTGTTCAAGTCCACAAACCTCTGTCTGTGACGGAGCCCCTCAGACATGGCTGCTCTAGTCACTTGCAGATTCCGACAGTGGTTGCTTTCGGAATCGCTTCCAGCATAAAAGCTCCTTAACGGAAACACGTCTTCTGGACTCGCAGCGTGACAGTTTCCGGCGAGGAGTGGGTCTCCCTATGGGAGGTTCAGAAACCTCCCCACTGTTCTCGCTGGACGTGTCCCTGAGCCCTCCCTCTTGCTCGCTTTCCCTCAGAGACCCACCTCTCCCCCTGCTGGTTCCTGCTTCAGCTGCTGGGTCTCTCCCAGCCTCCGTGAGCCCTTCCACCACCTGTTCCTCCGATGGCAGTTCCCTGACACTTATGGTATGATAAAATTAAAGTGCATAGGGCCTTTAAAAACCATATTGTCAGAAAAGCATTATCTAATGTCTGGATAAGATATAAAGACTTACTGGAAAACAAAACCCCTAGATGGTTGTCACCCTTGGAGGCTAAGGCATTGAAAAAGCTCAATATGGAGGCCGAATGGCCAAAGTATTGGGAAATCTTGGAACAAGACGGAGATAAATTGAAGTTACAGAGTCATGAGAAATTGAAACCCAAAGTATGAGATTGGCTCCATTATTATCAAATAATGGAGGTGTACAAACAAGATAGGAAAATTGGCTTCCAGGTGGAGAAATCAAAATTAGAAACTGAATTGTTAGAACCCAATACTAAGAACTTGTCAAGAATGTATAATTTGCTGCTGAAATGGAATACACAAGATGAAACAGTTAAATCAGCTATGATTAAGTGGGCACAGGACATTGGCCATAATATTATGTTTGCTGACTGGGAATGGTTGTGGAACACTGGGATAAAATTTACGGCATGTAATGCTTTAAAGGAAAATATTATGAAAATGATCTATAGGTGGTACATGACCCCAGTCAAGCTAGCAAAGATTTATCATTTGCCTGATAACAAGTGCTGGAAATGTAAAGAAACTGAAGGTACTTTCTACCACCTTTGGTGGACGTGCCCAAAGATTAAGGCCTTCTGGGAAATGATATATAATGAAATGAAAAAAGTACTTAAATGTACATTTCCTAAGAAACCAGAGGCCTTTCTCTTGGGCATTGTCGGCCAATTGGTGTTAAAGAAAGATAGAATTTTCTTTATGTATGCTACAACAGCAGCAAGAATACTTATCACAAAGTATTGGAAGACACAAGATCTACCCACCTTGGAAGAATGGCAGATGAAAGTGATGGACTACATGACATTGGCTGAGATGACCGGCAGAATCCGTGATCAGAGGAAAGAGACGGCGGAAGAGGATTGGAAGAAACTATTATAAAATTGATGAATGCTAAAATGTCGAGGTGTTGAGAAAGAAAAAGGGATTACAGTGACATAAGAATAAGTTGAAGAAAAGACTATGAGGACATATATTTGATAAAATTATTTAGAAGCTGCTGAAATAATCTTGGAAATTGGGATGCAGAAAGGGGAGGTATGGGGGAGTCTGAGAAATGAGGGTAATGAAAAAAAGGTTATGAAATTTTACATGTTTGTTTGTCTTTTTATTTGTTTGTATTGTTTAAAAAATGCTGTAAAACCAAGAAAAAATTTATTAAAAAAAAAAAACAGAAATCGCAAAGTGTGTGTAATGAGACCAAAATAACACAACACCGTCTTTTCGCTTCCATATGCGTAGAAAGAAGACGAATAAGCTTTGATTGGACTTATTTCAATTCGCATGGTGTTTTTTGGGTGTGCACCAGAATCACCCCCAACCAAAGCAAAAAGGTGTTTCGGGTTCCATCAACATAAAAAGAACATGATAAAGCTCTGATTGGGCTTATTTCAAATTGGTGTTTTTGGGGTTAGAATGCACATTCAACCAAAAATCGCAGAGTGACATGTTTGTTATTGAACTGTGTGCTAACCTTGCTTGCCTAATCGCCGCTTGCTTATGCTGCTACCTCCGCTTTTTTTAAAAAAAGAATACTCTGCTTGCATTCAGAATATGTTCCTAACGCCACACCTAAAATGGCCGCCCGTGCCTCCACAAATGTCCCTTCCCAAGATGGCGACCGTGGTCTCTTCCCCTCACCTCAACAAAGATGGCCGCTCGCACTACTACCATGCGTGCCCACAAAGATGGCGCCGGTTCTCTGCCCTTAACAAAGCCCTTAACAGAAATGGAAGCCTCAGCTTCAAAACCCACCTTAGTGGAGGCGGGCGGATGCCAAAGCAACCCAGCAAACCAATCCCGTGAGAAAAGGCAAGCGAGCGGAGTTGGAAAGCAGAAACGCGGGCAAAATGCAATGTGAACCCGGGGGGGCTGAAAACAGTGGGGGGGGGGGGGTTAGAAGGAGACGCGGACCTAGCGCTAAGAGGGAGAAAAGCAGGAGAACAGCTAAGAGAGGCAGTCAGCCGGTAAACCTAAGAAAGCAACAAACAACCACACACGCAAACAAAACAGAAAACTGAAGGGGGAAAACCAGGAAACCCGAGAGCACAGCAGGGAAGACAAGAAAACAAAACGCCGGCAAGTACTCCCGCGATCCAGCAAGAAGGGAGGAGCGGAAGGTGGCTGGGCGCTCCGCTCCGTGTACTTTACCCCTCCTGCTCTCCGGCTTCAACAAGACGCTCCCTGCGTTGCCTGATCGTGGGTGTTCCAGCGGCTGCACTGATCCTCCTACGACTCCCAAACTACGACTCCCAAACTACGACTCCCAAACTAAGGCAAGTGAAAAAACCGCTCAGCTGGAAAGGGGCAAAGAGGGCGGTCCCCGGGCGTGCCTAGCCTTAAATAGGCTAGGCCACGCCTCCCCGGTCCGCCGATTGGCGGGCCGGGTCGCCGACACGCCCGGGGATTCCTTAATCTCGCGGGGGCAAAGGCCAGCCCCCGCGTGGGATGTGGGAGGGATTTCTGCCCGCAACCCCCTCTCCTCCCAGGTCGGAAATGGCTTTGTTATCAGCCCAAATCAAGCCTAGGTGTTTTGGTTCCATCTCAATAGAAAGAGGACGAATAAACTTGGATTGTTCTTTCGGTGGTCATTCACGCTAACCCTAACCCTAACTCAAAGCCTAATCCTAACCCTAACCCTAACCCTAACCCTAACCCTAACCCCAACCCCAACCCCAACCCCAACCCCAACCCCAACCCCAACCCCAACCCTAACCCTAACCCCAACCCTAAAAAAATAATTTGGTGTTCATAACCCTGACCCTAACCCTAACCCTAACCCAAACCCAAACCTTAACCCTAACCCTAACCCTAACCCTAACCCTAACCCTAACCCTAACCCTAACCCTAACCCTAACCCTAACCCTATGCCTAAGCCTAATCCTAAACCTAAACCTAAACCTAAACCTAAACCTAAGCCTAAACCTAAGCCTAAGCCTAAGCCTAAGCCTAAGCCTAAGCCTAAGCCTAAGCCTAAGCCTAAGCCTAAGCCTAAACCTAAACCTAAACCTAAACCTAAACCTAAGCCTAAGCCTAAGCCTAAGCCTAAGCCTAAGCCTAAGCCTAAACCTAACCCTAACCCTAACCCTAACCCTAACCCTTAACCTCTAACCCCTAACCCTAACCCTAACCCTCACCCTCACCCTCACCCTCACACTAACCCTAACCCTAACCCTTATCCTAACCCTAACCCTAACCCTAACCTTAACCCCTAACCCCTAACCAAACCTAACCCTAACCCTAACCCTAACCCTAACCCTAACCCTAACCCTAACCCTAACCCTAACCCTAACCCTAACCCTAACCCTCACCTTAACCTTAACCTTAACCCTAACCCTAGCACAGCGAAGTGTAATTAAGCCTAAACAAAGCCAAACAGGTTGTTTTGTGTTCCAGCTACATAGAAAGAAGAATATTGGATTTCGCTTATTTCAAGTCGTGTTCTTTGGTGTTAATGCACACTGACTCAGAAATCGCAAAGTGTGTGTAATGAAACGAAAATAGCGCAACACCGTCTTTTTGCATCCATATGTGTAGAGAGAAGCCGAATAAGCTTTGATTGGTCTTATTTCAATTCGAATGGGTTAACCCCAACCCCAACCCCAATCCTAACCCTAACCCTAACCCTAACCCTAACCCTAACCCTAACCCTAACCCTAACCCTAACCCTAACCCAAACCCAAACCCAAACCCAAACCCAAACCCCAACCCCAACCCCAACCCCAACCCCAACCCCAACCTTTTTTTCCTTTTTTCAAACATAATTTTTATTAATTTACACCAAAACAAAACAAAAATAAAATTCTGCCTCCTATTATCACAAATTACTTTCTTTAGGACTTCCTTCAGCTTCTCCACAAATCATCCGTATTCATTTTTTATTTTTTTTAAATAAAATATTTTATTCAATTTTCAAACATAGAATAGAGAATCACATAGCAAACATACCAACAAACAATGTAGAAAAGAGAAGAAAAGAAAGGGGAAAAAAAGAAAAACACAACTATTCATAATATTTTTATATAACTAACTGGACTTCCTCGCATCTCCCTACCCTGCATTCTCTATAATAAAAATACCAGCAAATTATTACCTTGTTTCAATTCTTATTTTATACCTCTCAAATATTATACTTCTAATCTTAAAGTAATTTTTGACAATTAGTTGAAACTTAAGTTAAACATAATATTATTTTAAGTTTCGACCTTTTCTTGCATATCACTTAATTTTCTAAATCTTTCAGACGAGTTGCTGGAGCCATGCTTTTCTGAATCATGCAATTTCTTAACATTCATACAATTTATATTGTTTTTGTAAATAGTCTTTAAACTTTTTCCAATCCTCTTCCATTGTTTCTTCTCCCAAATCTCGGATTCTGCCAGTCATTTCGGCCTGTTCCATATAGTCCATCAGTTGCGTCTGCCACTCTTCCAGTGTGGGCAAATCTTGTGTCTTCCAATATTTTGCAATAAGTATTCTTGCTGCTGTAGTTGCATACATAAAAAAAAATTCTGTCCTTCTTTAACACTTTCTGGCCGACAATGCCCAAGAGGAAGGCCTCTGGTTTCTTAGTGAAGGTATATTTAAATACCTTTTTTAGCTCATTGTAAATCATTTCCCAGAAGGCCTTCACTCTTGGACAGGTCCACCAGAGGTGAAAGAATGTCCCTTCAGCCACCTTACATTTCCAACATTTGTTATCAGCTAGGTGATATATTTTTGCAAGTTTGACTGGGGTCATGTACCACCTATATATCATTTTCCTTCAGGGCATTACATGTCGTGAATTTAATAACGGTGGTCCATAACCTTTCCCAGTCTTCAAACATAATGTTGTACCCAATATCCTGAGCCCATTTTATCATGGCTGATTTAACTGTCTCGTCCTGAGTGTTCCATTTAAGCAGCAAGTTATACATTCTTGAAAGTACCTTGGTCTTTGGTTCTAACAATTCTGTTTCTAATTTCGATTTTTCCACCTGGAATCCTATTTTTTTGTCCAAATTAAAGACCTCTTGAATTTGAGCGTAATGTAACCAATCTCGCACCTTATTCTTCAGTTTCTCCAAACTCTGCAACCTCCAGTTGTCTCCGATTTTTTCCATTATTTCCCAATATTTCGGCCAACCGGCCTCCATATTGAGTCTTTTCCGGGCCTTAGCCTCCATTGGTGATAACCATCTTGGGGTCTTATTTTCTAATAAGTCTTTGTACTTTGTCCAGACAATAAATATTGCTTTCCTGACAATATGGTTTTTGAACACTTTATGAACTTTTACCTTGTCGTATCACAAATATGCATGCCAACCAAAAGCATTATTGAACCCTTCCAGATCTAGGACATCAGTGTTATCTAAATGTAACCAATCCTTCATCCAGCAGAAAGCTGCAGCTTCATAATATAACCTTAGGTCCTTAGCCTCCATTGGTGATAACCATCTTGGGGTCTTATTTTCTAATAAGTCTTTGTACTTTGTCCAGACAATAAATATTGCTTTCCTGACAATATGGTTTTTGAATCCTTTGTGAACCTTTACCTTGTTGTACCACAAATATGCATGCCATCCAAAAGCATTATTGAACCCTTCCAGATCTAGGACATCAGTGTTATCTAAATGTAACCAATCCTTCATCCAGCAGAAAGCTGCAGCTTCATAATATAACCTTAGGTCCGGCAGGGCAAATCCCCCTCTTTCCTTTGCATCAGTTAGAATTTTAAATTTTATTCTGGGCTTTTTGCCCTGCCAGACAAACTTAGAAATGTCTTTCTGCCACTTTGCAAAACATTCCACTCTGTCCACAATCTGTAGGGTTTGAAACAAAAATAACATCTTTGGCAATACGTTCATCTTTATAGCTGCAATTCGACCCAACAAGGAAAGTTTCAATCTTGACCAAATTTCTAAGTCCTTTTTAATTTCTGACCAACATTTTTCATAGTTATCTTTAAATAAGTTCAGATTTTTCGCAGTCAAGTTAACCCCTAGGTATTTCACTTTTTTAACCACATTTAAGTCTGTCTCTTTCTGAAACCTTTCTGATTCCAAAGGTGTCAAATTTTTCTCCAAAACCTTAGTTTTTTGCTTGTTCGATTTGAATCCCGCCACCCGACCAAACTCATGAATCAATTCCAAAACTCTTTTCGTACTAGATTCCGGCTCCTGTAATGTTAAAACCAGGTCATCTGCAAAAGCTTTAAGTTTATACTGTTTCACTCCGACCTGTATTCCTTCCACCAACCGCTCCTCCCTAATCATGTTCAAAAGCACCTCCAGGACTGAGATGAATAACAAAGGGGATATAGGGCAACCTTGTCGTGTTCCTTTTTCAATTTTAAACTCTTCTGTCACCACATTATTAACTATCAATTTAGCTTTTTGTTCTGAATAGATTGCCTCTATCCCATTTTCGAACCCCCGTCCCACTCCCATCCCTTTAAGATTTTTCTTCATAAACTTCCAAGATATATTGTCGAAGGCCTTCTCCGCATCTATAAAAATTAACACTGCTTTAGCATTCATATTTGTTTGCAAAAGCTCCAAAATGTCAATAATGTCCCTAGTATTGTCAGATAAATGTCTACCTGGGAGAAAGCCTGCCTGGTCCTTATGAATTACTTCATTCAAGACTTTTTTAAATCTACCTGCCAAAATATCTGCAAAAATTTTGTAATCCACATTTAGGAGTGAGATGGGACGGTAGTTCTTGAGTTGAGTCTTTTCAGTTTCCAGTTTGGGAATCAATGTGATGTATGCTTCTTTCCACGTTTCCGGTGCCTTCTTCCCCTCCATAATCTGATTACAAACCTCCATTAATGGTTGTATCAAATAGTCTTTCAATGTCTTGTAGTACTTGGAGGTAAGTCCATCAGGCCCTGGAGATTTGCCTAATTGCATGTTCTGAATGGCACCTTCAATTTCTTGTTGTGTTATTTTGTAATTCAGGATTGTTCTCTTGTCCTGGGGTAATTTTGGTAGTCCATTAATTTTTAAGAATCGGTCTATCTCAGTCTCTTTTTGCGGCCCTTGCGTGTAAAGTTGTTGATGTTGGTTTCTGCTCTCTTCACTGTGCAGCGAAGTGCTTGTCACAAGACAATGTTTACATTCCACAGTCAGAGTACTGTTGGGTTTTCCCACGGGAATGGGAGACTGGATGTGACGTACACTGGTTTCCTGTTTTTCACTGTTCTCTCGGTGTTCTTTTGTTCCGAGGAGAAGGACGGTTGCTTCTCTGCTCCCGCAGAGGCAAGATGCATGTTTGTAATTTCTCAACATTGAACTGTAAATAAAGCAAGTTAAGCATGTGGCACGTACTGCTCATCATTCCGCTGTGTAAAGGACTCTGCAAATACAACATTTTTGGTTCCGGGCCCAGAAAGACGCAATCAAACTGAAGAATGGAGACTCCAGAAGCCGAGTCGGAATGCCGGCAGAGGGACAGAGAAACGGATCAGCGTTATCTGCTCTGCGCGTCAAGTTTGATTGATGAGAAGGTATGTGCTCATGCTCCGGGCAGCCTGCCAGCTCCTAGGTTATGGTTTTATGGCTGGACTTTGAACTTTTAAAGCCGTTTTGCCGCGATACAGGCAAAGGCTCTAAGGCACAAGCTCACAGGCTTGGGAGGCTTGAAAACCAAAAGTACCTTTACAAGCGCTTTTGGAAGCAGCTGTACACAGACACAGCTTGTTTAAAGCAGCAATGATGGCTAATGCAAAGCTGGCTGATGCTTTTGGGATTCCTAAGCTCAATAAGAAAAACTATACGGACTGGGTACTCTATGCAGAGGCAATTCTGCGGAAAGAAGGTCTGTTTAATGTTATTACAGATGACCCCCCAGCTCCAATTACAGCTGAATGGGCTACTAAGGATTCCAAAGCAAGGGGAACACTTACAGTGATAGTATCCCCAGAAGAGCTCTGTCTGTTGCGTGGAAAGACCACAGCCAGAGAAATTTGGGACACTTTAAGAGAGGCTCACTTGAGGACAGAAGCTGGTTCCTCAATGTACTACTATGCCAAGCTGCATGGTATGGCTCTTGCTGAAGGTGGAGATGTGCGTACACACCTGATGGAGATGCAAAATCTGAGACATGAGTTGCAACAGAGAGGACTCACCTTTCCAGAGGCTGTGTATTCCTTCATGATAATACATTCTTTGGGTCCACGTTGGGAGTCCGTTGCCACTCAGATTGCTGTTCAGCCAACTGCTCAGCTCACAGTAGCCTATGTTACTGCCGTGATCCAGAATGAAGCTGATCGCCGGGGTGCTAGCTGCATGGGAAAGGGGGAGTCTTCACAGACGTCATCCCTGAGTGCAGTGGAACCACCAGAGGGCGCCAAAGCTTTGAAGGCAGTGAAATGCTACTTGTGTGGATGTCTAGGCCATATGAAGAGGGAATGCAGATATCCCAGGGCCAAGACAGAGCAGCGCAGCGGAAGTTCATCGCGTGGAAAAGGCCAAAGCAAAGGCAAAGGTCCGGTCTCCAGGACAACGCAGCACAAGGCAATGGTCTCACGCTTCACTCCAAACGTCGCAAAGGTCCAGAAGACGTCTAGATCTTTCTTCGTTGTTGATTCAGCAGCTACCCACCACATGTGCAACGATAAGCGACTGTTCGTGTCTTTTACACCGCAGGAAGGTGCGATTCACCAGGCGGATGACCACACGATCCCCAGTCAAGGCTACGGAACTGTTGTTCTTCACAGTTTGGACTTATCGATACAAGATGTGCTTTACGTACCAGATGCAACACACAATCTACTCAGTGTTATGCAGCTGAATGAACGGAACATTGACGTTTCCTTCAAGAACAAGAAATGCACCATCACAAAGAAAGACGATTATGTATTGCATGCTGAATGCGTTGATCATTTGTTTGTTTTGTATTATGATGATGTTGTGCAGAATGAGACTTGTTGCATTGCAGGTTCTAACAAAAGTTTGCATGCAGGATGTATTCACGATTTTCACAGGAAATTTGGTCATTTGCATTTTGAGGCAGTATCTAAAATGCCTGCCTTGGTTGAAGGTATGACTATTAAACCCTGCAAGTACCACATGAAGTGCAAGGCATGCGCAGCAAACAAAGTGAAAATGGCTGCGAAAGGTAAGGTGTCTAGTAGGCAAGCTACAGAACCATACCAGGTTGTTCATGCTGATTTAGTTGGTCCACTATCACCCTCTTTGGGTGGAAATAGGTACTTCATGGTTCTCATTGATGCATTTTCCGGGTATATTTATGTGTACAATCTCAAGCAGAAATCAGAGGCTTTTCCAAGGTTCAAGGAATTCTGTGCTTGGTTGGAAAATGTGCATGGTAAAAAGATAAAGACTCCTTTCACTGATCGCGGGGGAGAATTCACTTCTCAGCAGTTTGAAGCTTTTCTGACTGAGAAAGGAATTCAACACGATTTGTCCAGTCCTCGCTCGCCATGGCAGAATGGACTTTGCGAAAGGGCAAATCAGACATTGCTTCAAGGGTTAAAAACCTTGCTGCATGATGCCAATCTTCCAGAGAGTTATTGGGCCGAATCTCTCTCGTGTTTTGTTTACAGTTACAATCGCAGGTTATCTTCAGCGATTGGTTGTACCCCCTATGAGAAGATGTTTGGCAAGAAACCATACATCAAACACATGAAAATTTTTGATTCTGACATGTGGGTTCACTCACCACAAAGCTCCAAGTTAGGCAAGCGTGGATTGCATGGTATCTTTCTCGGTTATCAGAAAGGTTCTTACAGAATAATGATGACTGACTCCAAGACTGACTGACTGACTCCAAGAGTGCTCTGATGGTGTTTCCTGCTTGGCAGGGGGTTGGACTCGATGGCCCTTGTGGTCTCTTCCAACTCTATGATTCTATGATTCTATGACAATTAAGCTCACAAGAAGTGTTGAGTACAATGCCAAGTGGGGGGAGAATGTGGGAATTTTCCAATGTTATCCTGATGACAGTGATGAAACTGAGGATAAGCAACAGCAAAAGCAGCCGCAACAACCCACACCCACAGATAAAAGTTCTGATTCTGAGTCTGAAACTGAATCGGATAATTCAGAGGATTTCAAGAGTGCGAAAGCCTCTATGCGACCCTCTGAAAGCTCTGATCAAGAATTGGAAGAACCATTGTTCACAATAGGCCACTTTTCTCCTAAGAAGGAAGAGGAAAGTGTTGAAGACCAAAGGCTGATTCGCAGGTCACAAAGAGCCACAAAAGGCAGACCTCCAAAGAGATTTGCTGATGAATTTGCTAAGACAGCAGTAGCAGCTGTTAAAAGCTCCAAGAAGGTATTTGAACCTTCAAGTTTCCAAGAAATCCAGGATTTGGATTCTAAGGAAGCTGAGCCATGGTTAAATGCCATGAAGGCTGAGCTTGATTCCTTAGAAAGGAACAAAACATGGGAGCTAGTTCCAGTAGTTCCAGGAATGAAACTGCTTGGAAGCAAATGGGTCTTCAAAACGAAGACAGATCAAAATGGCAAGATAGTCAGACACAAAGCCAGATTGGTAGCCAGAGGTTTTGCACAGGTACCAGGTGAAGACTATCACGAGACCTACTCACCCTCTGTGAGGTATGAGAGCATTAGGCTTATGCTCAAGCTAGCTGCAGAGGAGAATCTACACATTAGTCACCACGATGTGAATACAGCATTTTTGTACGGCTCTCTAGGTGAATCACTTTATATGCTTCCACCTGATGGCGTACAGGTAAAACAGGGATTTGTTTGTGCTCTAAAGAAGTCCCTTTATGGTCTCAAACAAAGTGCACGGTGTTGGCACACAAAACTCACTGAAGCATTGTTTTCTCTAGGTTTTCAACAAGGGAAAGCTGATCCATGTGTATTTGTCAAAGAGGAGGGGCAAAAGAAGCGGTATTGTTTGTTTTATGTTGATGATATTTTATTCTTTTGGAAAGATGTCACAATGTACAATAACGCCCTAGCTCAAATGAAAGAGCACTTTGACATGAAAGATCTTGGTGAGGTAAACAACTACCTATCTCTGGAAATAGAGAGAGATCAAAGTGGTAACATTCTAGTACACCAGTCACGGAAAATTGCTGATGTGTTAGACAAACTGAACCTGATGGATGCTAACCCTGTAGACACACCGATGACAACAGGTTATCAGGTAGAAGACACTGAAGAAGCATTTTCTGACACTACACTGCACAGAAGTGTGCTAGGCAAGCTAAACTTCATTGCCAGATAGAATCATAGAATCATAGAATCATAGAGTTGGAAGAGACCACAAGGGCCATCGAGTCCAACCCCCTGCCAAGCAGGAAACACCATCAGAGCACTCCTGACATATGGTTGTCAAGCCTCTGCTTAAAGACCTCCAAAGAAGGAGACTCCACCACACTCCTTGGCAGCAAATTCCACTGTCGAACAGCTCTTACTGTCAGGAAGTTCTTCCTAATGTTTAGGTGGAATCTTCTTTCTTGTAGTTTGGATCCATTGCTCCGTGTCCGCTTCTCTGGAGCAGCAGAAAACAACCTTTCTCCCTCCTCTATGTGACATCCTTTTATATATTTGAACATGGCTATCATATCACCCCTTAACCTCCTCTTCTCCAGGCTAAACATGTCCAGCTCCCTTAGCCGTTCCTCATAAGGCATCGTTTCCAGGCCTTTGACCATTTTGGCTGCCCTCCTCTGGACACGTTCCAGTTTGTCAGTGTCCTTCTTGAATTGTGGTGCCCAGAACTGGACACAGTACTCCAGGTGAGGTCTGACCAGAGCAGAATACAGTGGCACTATTACTTCCCTTGATCTAGATGCGATACTCCTATTGATGCAGCCCAGAATTGCATTGGCTTTTTTAGCTGCCGCGTCACACTGTTGGCTCATGTCAAGTTTGTGGTCAACCAAGACTCCTAGATCCTTTTCACATGTACTGCTCTCAAGCCAGGCGTCACCCATCTTGTATTTGTGCCTCTCATGTTTTTTGCCCAAGTGCAATACTTTACATTTCTCCCTGTTAAAATTCATCTTGTTTGTTTTTGCCCAGTTCTCTAATCTGTCAAGGTCGTTTTGAAGTGTGATCCTGTCCTCTGGGGTGTTAGCCACCCCTCCCAGTTTGGTGTCATCTGCAAATTTGATCAGGATGCCCTTGATGTTCAAGACCTGACATTGCTGTTAGCTGTAATTTGCTAAGCAGACAAGTTAACAATCCCACTGTTAAGGATTGGAAAGCTCTGAAACGCTTAGCACGCTATTTGAAAGGCACTATGCATTACAGACTGAGATTTAATAATCAGAAGTCTGGTGGTCTTGAGATTTTTGCAGATGCAAGTTTTGGAAGTGACACTACAGACAGGAAAAGTATGTCTGGAGTTTGCTACATGTACAATCAGGGTCTATTTGATTGGTCATGCAAGAAGCAAACAACAATTAGCTTAAGTACTTGTGAAGCTGAATTGAATGCACTGTCTTATTCACTTAAGGATTGTGAATGGTTGTTACAATTGTACAAAGACATGAAAATTCCTGTCAAATGTCCAATCCAGGTTTACCAGGACAACAAAGCATGTTTGGCTTTGCTGAATTCGGAAGGTTGTAAGCAAAGCACGAAGCACTTGCAATTGAAGTTGCATCATGCTAGGGAACATATTCAGAAGGGACTCGTAACGGTGTCCTATATGCCAGGTAATGAAATTCCTGCTGATGTATTGTCCAAGATTGCATCAAGGGATCAACACTGTACCTATGTACAGAAGTTGGGTTTGTACTGATATTGTACGAACACGCTGCCCAGTGATGTTCACAGAAAGGGGGAGGATGTTGGTTTCTGCTCTCTTCACTGTGCAGCGAAGTGCTTGTCACAAGACAATGTTTACATTCCACAGTCAGAGTACTGTTGGGTTTTCCCACGGGAATGGGAGACTGGATGTGACGTACACTGGTTTCCTGTTTTTCACTGTTCTCTCGGTGTTCTTTTGTTCCGAGGAGAAGGACGGTTGCTTCTCTGCTCCCGCAGAGGCAAGATGCATGTTTGTAATTTCTCAACATTGAACTGTAAATAAAGCAAGTTAAGCATGTGGCACGTACTGCTCATCATTCCGCTGAGTACAGGACTCTGCAAATACAACAGTTTAAAGTATCTCTGGAAGCATTTTCTAATTTCCTCAGGGTTCTGGATGTTTCTCCCTTCATTCTCTAAGTTTGTAACCGTATTCAGTTTTTGTCTCTTTTTCAACTGCCATGCTAGCAGTTTCCCACATTTATTTGCTGATTCAAATGACCTTTGTTTCATTAATTTAATTTTCCACTCAACTTCTTGATTTATCAATTTAGCATATTGTGCTTGGTGGAATTTGATTTCTCTCAGAACCTCCTGTGATTTTGGTTTTGATCTCAATTTTTTCTCACCATCTCTTATCTTCTCTAAGATCTTATCCTTTTTCCCATTCCAAAGTCTTTTCTTTATCGTATTCTGTTGTATCAGAAACCCCCTCATAACAGCTTTGCTTGCATCCCAGATTACTCTTTTTTCCACTGTAGTATTCAAATTTATTTCAAAACAGTCTTTTAGAGTCTTTTGGGCCTTCTTCACAATCTCCTGATCTCTTAACAAGGTGTCATTCATTTCCATCTGAAGGAACCGATTGGAATTAGTCTCATTTCCATTTTCATAGCGTTATGGTCGGAGCAGGTTTTTGGGCAGATTTCCACTTTTCTAGTCTTAGGTGCCAGTCCTCTAGTTATCCATATTTGGTCAATTCTTGTCCATGTCAGATGTGCTTCAGAAAAGAATGTTCCTTCTTTTCCTAGGGGGTTCTTTGTCCTCCAGATGTCAATCAAGTCCAAATTGTCAGTTAGCTCAAAAAAAAATTTAGGTAGTCTGCCGTCTTTCGTCAAATTTTGATTTTGTGACTTATCCATGTTTGTAGAGACCACCCCATTCATATCTCCCATCATAATGATGTTGGTATAGTCCAGATAGTCCAGCATTGTCTCATGCAGCTTCCTATAAAATTCTGATTTCCCCTCATTCGGTGCATAGATTCCTAATATTAATTTTTTTTCTCCTTGAGTCTGTATCTCGATTGCCAAGATTCTTCCTTGCTCATCTTTAAATAAGAATTTTGGTGACAGGCTCTCCTTTGCATAAATCACCACTCCTCTTTTCTTGACTCTGTCCGATGAAATAAATTCTTGGCCTAGTCTTTTATTAATTAGCACTTTTCTATGGAGCCTAGTCACATGCGTTTCCTGCAAGCAAATAATGTCCAACTGTTCTTTTTTCAATACATGAAATATTCTTCTTCTTTTTTCCGGGGAATTCCCACCATTAATATTCCAGCTAAGGAGCTGCAGAGACATCCTGGATCAGTCTGCTATTCCTTTGGTGGTGGCGTCTCTTTCTTTTGATCCTCTGGTCCCAAAGGTGCAGGAGCAGGTACAGGTACAGGTGGAGGTGGTGGCCAAGACCCAGGTCCTGCTATTCCTTTCTGAAGGTCCTCTCCGTGGTCGTTCAAAAACTTGTCTTGATCTTCTGCTGTTTTAATTTTCATTTTCTTTCCTTTAAAGCTAAAGGATAGTCCTTGAGGAAATTCCCACCTAAAGGGAATTGAATTACCTTTCAGTAATCTTGTTAATTCTGTATATATAGATCTAAGGTCCAAGAGTTGCTTCGGAATATCCTTGTAAATTTCTGCTCTAATGCCTTGAATAACCAGTGATTTTTCAAAATGAAGGCTTAATATTTTATCTCTCTCTTGCTTGGATCTCAAAATAATCAAACAGTCTCTGGATCTATCTTTCTTCACCAATCTTCCCAGTCTGAAAGCACTTACGATTTTAAAGTCCTTGTCTTCTCCAATAGCCCAAAACTTTGAAAATTCTGATGTCAGATAGCCTATTAAGTCCCCCTGTTCAAGTTCTGGGATGGCTCTCAGTCTGAGATTATTCTCCCTATTTCTCAGTTCGATCATAGACATCATAGACAGGTAGGCCTGCTGTTCACTTATCTGTTTGTGCAGAGGTTTTACCTCCACCTGTACTGCTTCGGCCTTTCGATTGGCTTCCGCGGCTTTTTGATTCGCTTCCTCAGCTAATTTACGGTTTTCTGCAGTTACTTCCTGTAAATTCCCAATTGCTTGTGTATGTTGAGCAACTTGTTCAGTCAATTTACTGATACTGGCTGTAGCTTGATCAATTTTGGCTGAATGCTCGTCTGCTTTCTTATTTAAACTTTCCAATTGTTCTAAAATTTGTTCTAAAACAGCTGCAGATCCTCCTGTAGCCATATCTTCTAATGATGTCTGCTCGGTTTCTCCTTCATGTATCTCTAAAACAGCTGGGACAGATGATCTGCGTGGCTGAGAAGTCAAAGTTGTTTGCACTAAATGTTTAGCTTTCGCTTTAGCCAATCTTGTTTTGCCCGTACCACTCATTCCAGTCCTGTCTACGTGCCAAGGTCAAGCTGTGTAAAGTCCCATGGGAATCACAATTCCAGAGAGTAAACCACAAAGCAGTAGAGAATAAAAACAAAAAGCAGGTCTCAGACAGCTGTAAGTCCAAAATCCTCTAGGGGGAGTGTAATGATGCCTCAGAAAAGAAAATAGAGTTGTTCCGCCATTAAAATCCAAACAGTTTTAAACCGCAATGAAAGGATCCTTCAGCTCCCTTTTAGCATGCAGAGCTTTCCCAAAATTGAAACAAAGTCTCTAAAGAGGTGCGAGAAGCAGTTTTCCCATTTGTATCCCGACTATAACGCTCCAATGTAACACTTTCAGTAGTTAAACAGTCTCAGCAGTTTGACAGTTCTTTTTTAAACTGGCAGCCCGTGAATTTGGGCTTCTCCGTCATTTATAAATCCACAAAAGGGGGAGGAAAGTCCAGTCCAAAGCCAACAAAAGTAGAACAAAAGTTAACTCTCTTAATCTCTTAGAAACCAGTTCAAATGTTGCACAAAAGTCCAAACTTCTAAAGTCACTTTAAAAAGATTCCAGCTTGTCAAATTCTTTGCTTTAATTCTTTAAGCACTGCAGGGAGACGGACTTCCTGGTTGCGTCTCCTGCTTTCACCAAATTTAGTCACTTTAGTCCCGAAATTCTTAAATTCCCCTTACTCACGGGTTTGTAGTTTTGAATCAAATGTTCCAGGAAAAAAGGTCGGCGCTCATCGGCAGCAGCTGCACGGCTTCACTTCTGCAGAAAGAGCGATGAACTCACAGCACCGCGCCAGCCCTTCCACGTTCCGGAGCCCCTTACGGGGTTCCTTCTTCGTTTTGGGGGGCGCTTCTGGTGCCCGCCGAGTCCCACGGCCACAGGCTCACTCTACCTGTGGTTTTTCTTTATGGGTCTCCGCTTCGCCGTAGCGGACGACCCTTTTCTGCGGAGCTCCCCTTCACAGCTCAAAGGGGACCGCCATTACCGTTTTGCGCCGCCTCCAGAAGTCCATCCATAGTCATTTTTTAAATTACGCATTTCATAATTTATATTGACATTATTTGACTCCTTACTTCCATTTCTCTTTAGACAATACTCCTACATTTTTCACAGTGCTCTTTTAAACCCCACTAGCATTATCTGTCCTTCACTTATATTTTCCAGATGTTCCACAAATTTCCCCAGTCCTCAATGAACCTCTGGTCTCTTAAGTACCTAATTTTTCCCGTCAATCTATCCAACTCCGCGTAATCTAACAGTTTCATTCTCCATTCCTCAACTGTCGGTATTTTCTGTTGTTTCCAGTTTGGGGTCAGGAGGACTCTTGTTGCAGTCGTTGCATATTGAAACAATTTACAATCATTACTCTTTATCTCCCTTCCTAATATTCCTAACAGGAAGGCCTCGGGTTTTTTTTTCAAATGTATACCTTAAAATTTTCTTCATTTCATTATATACACTTTCCCAAAAACCTTTTACCTTTTTGCATTCCCACCACATGTGGTAGAAAGACCCCTCTTTTTCCCTGCATTTCCAGCATTTATTACAAGTTTTTTACATTTCTGCCAATTTTGCAGGGGTTATATACCATCGGTAAAACATCTTCATTATATTCTCCTTCAGCGTCATACAAGCCGTAAATTTTAGGTTTTTTTCCAAAAAATTTCCCACTCTTCAAAATGTATATTATGTCCGATGTCCCTGGCCCAATGTATCATGACCGACTTTACTTCCTCATCTATCAGATTCCACTCTAGCAGCAAATTGTACATTTTGGATAAATTTTTATAATCGTTATTTATTATTTCAATCTGGAATTTGGAGTCTTTATCAGCATATCCTCTGTCTTTAATATCTTTCCTGAACATTTCATTTATTTGAAAACAATGTAGCCAATCAAACACATTTTCTTTAACCTGTTCGTACGGTTTCATTTTCCATTTCCCCCCTTCTTTGAATAACAATTGATCGTAAGTAATCCAGTTGCCTCTCATATTGATCTTCTTGACGCTCATAACTTCTAGTGGGGATAGCCAGTGTGGAATTTTAGGTTCTAATAAATATCTATTCCTTTCCCACACTTCAATCAGGGGACCTCTAAAGATGTGGCTTTCGAAACCCTTATGGATTTTCTTCTTCTCATGCCATAAGTACGCATGCCACCCAAACCTGTTGTCGAATCCCTCCAGGTCTAACAGTTCCTTCTTTTCCAATTTTATCCATGCTTTCAACCAGCAAAGGCACGAAGCCTCATAATATAGTTTCAAATCTGGCAGGGCAAAACCTCCTCTTTCTTTTGCGTCTGTTAAAAGTTTAAACTGAATTCTCGGCCTTTTGCCCTGCCAGATATATTTTGAGATTTCTCTTTGCCATTCTTTGAATATCTTAGTTCCCTTAATTACAGGGATAGTCTGAAATAAAAACAACATTTTTGGGAGCACATTCATCTTAATTGTAGATATCCTACCCCAAAATGACAGTTTCAACTTTCCCCACACCTCGAGGTCCTTTCTTATTCCTTTCCATGCCGGCTCGTAGTTATTCTTGAATAAATCTATATTTTTCGGGGTTATCCATATTCCTAAATATTTCACCTTTTTGACCACCTCTATCTCTGTTTGTTGTTGCACTTCTTCAATTACACTTAAGTCTGTATTCTTCGTCATTATTTTAGTCTTTTTCTTATTTAATTTGAAGCCTGCCACTTTACCAAATTGTTCGAATTCTTCCAGTACCTCATTTATTGAACTCGTCGGGTCTTCTATCGTTATTACCAAATCATCTGCGAACGCTTTGACTTTATATTCATTTTGGCCAATTGTTATTCCTTTTATCTTCTTATTTTGTCTTATTGAATTCAGGAGGACTTCCAACACCGTTATAAACAACAATGGGGAAAGTGGGCATCCCTGTCTTGTTCCTTTTGCTATCTTTATTTCTTCTGATACCACATTGTTTATAATCAGTTTTGCTTTTTGTTCTGTGTAAATTGCCTTTACTCCGTTGAAAAATTCTTTACCAACCTCCATATATTCCAGATGCTTTAACATAAAGTCCCAAATTATATTGTCGAATGCCTTCTCTGCATCCACGAACATCATTATAGCTTGCTTCTCACTCCTGGCAGACAGATATTCTGTTAGGATATTTCCGTTCCACCTTAAAAGGGAGCAGGCTTTGGGGAGTCACAGAGTCTGCGCATGTCCTATTCACAGGATGTTTATGTTCTGATATTCCTTTCGTTTTTGCCAGTCGGCCAAAGATGCTGACACAGAACGGTCACGTTTTCTTTTGTTCTGTTAAACGCTAAATAAAGTCTGTAAATTATGCTCTTCTGTGATGCAAGCTTTTGGCTGTGTTTCTGCTGATAAAGAGGGTGCACCAGCCTAGGAATGTGGCTAGGAATTTCTAAGGCTTCGTGTCCCTAACTGTTGGATCTGCCTGTCTACGGAAGATCGATGATCGTCCAGAACTCCGGCTTGGGGGCTCATGATGGATGTTATCTCCCTGGCAGATTCCCAACAACAAGGTTTCGGGCCCAGATTCACGGCACCTACAGGAGAGTAAAGCTGCAACAGACTGCGTTTGAGAGGTATGAAGGGGGGGAAAGCGAAAGAAAGGGACGCTTTTCTGTTTTACCTCGGCAAGGAGCTTTTGATCTCCGGCAAGGCTTAATTGGCCTGGGAGCTGAGCCAAAAAGGCTTCGTGATTAATGGCTGCCAAGATAAGGAGTCTCTCGAGTTAAAATAGACTCACGGCTAATTGTAAAAGCTGGAATGGAGTTTTTCCACGCTTTTGAAGCTTCAGAGGCCACTCAGTGCCCAAAGGCAAATGCTGAATGCCCTAAGTTGGATGGGCAGAATTATGAAACCTGGGCAAAATGGTGTGAGAGTTTGCTGCGTCAGTTTGGGGTGTGGCATGTCGTTTCTGAGCCCCCTCCGGTTCCTCTGACAGAGAGATGGAAATCGCATGATTCGAAAGCGATAGACGTAATACTCTTATCCGTATCTCTTGAGGAAATTAAGACGCTGGCTGGCAACACCACTGCACGTGGAATGTGGACTGCTTTGATGAAAGCTCACAAGCCAATAATCCCAGCCCAGAGTTTGACTGCATCGGAGGTCCTAGCTGTTTCCCAGAATGCGAATGAATGTAGGGATGCTGAGGGCACCGGTTGCAAGCTGCAGGGGGAGCTGACTGTCACGTCATCCCAGGCAGCATTCCAGCCTCCAGGGGGAGCGAAGGAGTCGGCAGCTGAGAGCTCTGGTTCTCGTGAGAACCAAGGCCATCGCCTTTGCAGAGGCCGGAAAGGCAAAGGTAAACACACGCAGCCGCCTGCAGATGGCCAGAAGCAGGGGGGCAAGCTGCAAAAGCCCACGCCAGTGGAAAGCAAGGTTTTGCTTGCTGGCACAGCTTCACCAAAGGCTAAAGGCAAGTCTGCTGGCCAGGAGCAGGGGGGCAAGCTGCAAAACAAGGGTTTGCTTGCTGTAAAGACTGCTCCAACAGCCAAAGGCAGATTTATTGTTGATTCAGGCTGTACGCGCCACATTTCGAAGGATCGCCATCTCTTTATCTCCTTCAAGCCTCAGGAAGGTGAGATCCACCTGGCTGATGGAAGGACGTTGCAAATTGCAGGAGAAGGGACTGTGAAACTTGCAAGTCTGCACACTACCATCAGTAATGTACTTTTTGTTCCAGGAGCGGCGAGCAACTTGTTGAGCGTCCCACAGCTTACTGGGCGTGGTTTTCAGATTTCCTTCAAGAGGAGCGTCTGTGTCATCAGTAAAGGCAAAGAGGACTATTTGCATGCAAAGTTTATGGATGGTTTGTTCCATATAACTTATGAGGACACTGCTGTTGTATCTAATGCAGATTCTTGTTGTGTTGCACAAACTAACAAAATTCTTCATGCAGGTTGCATTCACGATGCGCATCGAAGGTTTTGTCACCTCTCTTGGAAGGCACTGGCCAAGATGCCAGAGGTGGTTGAGGGTTTGAACATCAAACCCTGTAAATTTCACATGAAATGTGTATCTTGTGCAGAGAACAAGGTGAAGGTTGCTCCAAAAGGCAAGGAGTCTAGCAGGCAGGCTTCCAAACCCTACCAGCTAGTGCATGCGGACCTGGTTGGGCCACTTGCGCCCTCTTTAGGAGGAGCAAGGTACTTCATGATTCTAATTGATTCTTTTACCAGGTACATTCATGTGTATTTGCTCGAACAGAAATCGCAAGCGTTTCCGAAGTTTAAGGAATTCTGTGCTTGGTTGGAAAATGTGCACGGTAAACGCATTTCTTCTTTGTTTACTGATCGGGGCGGGGAGTTCACTTCTCAGCAGTTTGAAGCTTTCCTGACTGAGAAGGGAATCCAGCATGACATGTCAACGCCCAGATCGCCATGGATGAATGGACTTGCGGAGAGAGCAAATCAGACATTGCTGCAAGGAATAAAAACCTTGTTGCATGATGCCAATCTCCCTGATAAGTTTTGGGGGGAGGCTCTGGGGAATTTGGTTTATTCTTTTAATCGCAGATTGCCATCACCCATTGGTTGTACCCCCTATGAGAAGATGTTTGGCAAGAAACCCAACACCAAACACATGAAAATATTTGGTTCTGACATGTGGGTACGGACACAACAAACCAACAAGCTTGGGAAGCGTGGGGCACATGGTTTGTTCATGGGGTACGAAAAAGGTGCATACAGGGTATGGATGACTGACTCTAAGTCCATTAAGTTCACGAGGAGTGTTGAGTACAATCCTAAGTGGGGGGAAAATGTGGGAATTTTCCAGAGTTACCCAGAGGAGGATGAAGGTGATGTCAAGCAAGCAGCTAAAGCTGAGGAAGCTGCTGAAGATGATGAGGATGATGATGAGGATGAGGATGATCAGAGTTCGGATTCCAGTTCAGTGGGCGGCGCTGCTGCTACTGCTGGTGTCAGTGACAGTGATGACACAGCAGACTACAAGAGCGCACAGGCCTCAGTCAGACCATCTGATGCGTCTGACAATTAACTGGAAGAACCACTGTTCACCATTGGTCACTTTTCTCCTAAGAAAGAGGAGATGAGTCCAGAAGACTTGCGTCTAGTACGTAGGTCTGAAAGGGCGACCAAGGGCAGACCTCCAAAGAGGTATGCTGATGAGTTTGCTAAGACAGCAACTGCTGTTCTTAGTAGCTCAGAGAAGGTGTGGGAACCTTCAAGCTTCAAAGAGGTTCAGGAGTTAACCTCTAAAGATGCTGAGCCTTGGCTTAATGCCATGAAGGCTGAAGTTGATTCCTTGAACAGGAACCAAACTTGGGAACTGGTACCGGTAGTCCCAGGAATGAGACTGGTTGGCAGCAAATGGGTCTTCAAGGCCAAGACAGACCAGAATGGCAAGGTAGTCAGACACAAAGCCAGATTGGTTGCCAGAGGTTTTTCACAGGTACCAGGACAGGATTACCACGAGACCTACTCTCCCACAGTCAAATATGAGAGCATTCGGCTGATGCTCAAGATCGCTGCGGAGGAGAAACTGCATGTTTCCCACCACGACATTAATACAGCTTTTTTGTACGGGATTTTGGCGGAGGAGCTGTTCATGCTTCCACCTGATGGGATGGAGATACAGAAGGGAATGGTCTGTAAACTGCGGAAATCCTTATATGGTCTCAAGCAGAGTGCCAGGTGTTGGAACACAAAACTCACTGAGACATTGTTTTCTCTAGGTTTTCACCAGGGCAAAGCTGATCCATGTGTGTTTGTCAAGGAGGAGGGGCTAAACAAACTGTATTGTTTATGTTTTGTTGATGATCTTCTGATGTTTTGGAAGAATCAGGCTTTTTATCAAAGCACCCTAGCTCAGCTGAAGGAGCACTTTGACATGAAGGATCTTGGTGAGGTATCCAACTATCTTTCTCTGCAGGTGGAGAAGGACCAAGCAGGTAATTTTCTGGTACACCAAACACAGAAAATTGCTGATGTATTAACCAGGTTGAATTTGGTTGATGCAAACCCAGCAGACACACCGATGGTGACAGGTTACCAGGTAGACAGTACTGCTGAAGCGTTTTCTGACACAACGCTATACAGATGCATTCTAGGCAAGCTGAATTTCATTGCCAGATGTTCAAAACCTGACATAGCTGTAAGCTGTAATCTGCTTAGCAGACATGCCAACAATCCTACGGTTCAGGATTGGAAAGCTCTGAAGCGCATAGCCCGCTATTTGAAAGGGACTATGCACTACAGGCTGAGGTTCACCAGTCAGAAGACTGGAGGTCTTGAAATCTTTGCAGATGCAAGTTTTGGAAGTGACACCACGGATGGTACAAGCACTTCTGGAGTATGCTACATGTACAACCACTGCCTGTTTGACTGGTTGTGCAAAAAGCAAACAACAGTGAGCCTAAGTTCCTGTGAAGCAGAACTCAATGCTCTGTCATTTTCACTCATGGATTGTGAATGGTTGATGCAACTGTTTAAGGACATCAGGGTGTCTGTGAAATGTCCTGTACAAGTGTATCAAGACAATAGATCGTGTTTGGCTTTGCTGAACTCCGAGAGTTGCAAGCAGAGAACCAAGTACTTGCAGATTAAGCTACATCGTGCAAGGGAGTGTATTCAGAAAGGACTTATTCAGGTGTCCTACATGCCAGGAAATGAAATTCCTTGGGCTCTCAGCAGACAGGATAAAGGACTTGGGGCGGTGGAGATCTAATGCATACAGAGCTTATGTGAGAAAGAATTTATGACTAGCTGTGGGGTTTCCTGACCGTGGTTTTCTGCCTGTTTGCTTTTCAGAATACAAGAGGGTGCGCATTTGGCTGGTGGGCCACAGCATCGTGCATTGGGCCAAGAATCGTGCCATGAACACCGGTTTGGGTATAAATCTGAGCTTGCCTGCAAATGTAGAGCTGGCGTGGATAGCGCATAGAGGGATGTCCTTGGACTTCCGGAGGCGGCGCGAAACGAGCAATGGCGGTCCTCTTCAGTCTCTGAAGAGGGGCTCCGCAGGAAAGGATCGTTCGCTACGGCACAGCGACGATCCATCAAGATAAACCACGAGCAGAGTGAGCTCGTGGCCGTGGGACTCGGCGGGCACCTGGAGCGACCCCCAAAACGAAGAAGGGACCCCGTAAGGGGCTCCGGAAGCGCGGAGGGGAAGCGGTGCTGAGAGTACATCGCTCTTCCTGCGGGAGCGAAGCCGCGCGGCTGTTGCCGATGAGCGCCGACCTTTCTTCCTTAAGCATTGGATCCTAAATCATCTACTCGTGAGTAAGAAGAGTATTAATTCGGAACTGTAAATTAGAAAATTAGAAATTTGGCTGAAAGCGGGAGACGAGAAAAAGGAAGTCCGTCTCCCGGTAGCGCTTATGATCAAAGGCAAAGGATCAGACAAGCTGGAAGCAATAGAAAGAGACTTTAAAACGGGATGTTTCATGCGTCTGGTGGAGTTAGCAACTGAAGGGAAAGGCAAGCTATCTTTTTTCTTTTTGATTTAACTTGGAGATCCTCTCCTTTTGTGGACTCTAAAAACTTTAAGAAAAAAAAAAACCCAGTCCCGGGCTGGCAGGGGGAAAAGGGTCGTTTTGCGGATACTTTTATAAAGTTGAAATGGACACATAAAGGCACCATTGGAAAGATACAATTAAACAACTGTATTTTGCACTTTTGGATACAATATTGTGGTAACATTGAAAGGGCTCTGCCAGGGAAAAAAGTTTTTTAAAGACTATTGTTAACTTATTCAGCTGCAGGAACTTTAATGGCGGCTAAAACTTTACTCCTTCTTTCCTGAACTGCAACAATACTCCCTCTAGTGGATTTTGGGACTTACAAATTCCTGAGAACTAACTTTGTTTTGACTCTCTGTGGTTTGGTTATTTACTTTGAGGCCTGTCTTTCCCATGGAACATTTGACAGTTTGACCTTGAATCCAAAGACAGGTGGGGAATGAGCGGCCCTCCAAAAACAAGAGCTGCGTCGAAAGCAGGGAAAGGCCAATTTGTACAAACAACTTTGATTTCCCAGTCTCGCAGATCTTCGGTCCCTGCTGTTCTACAGGGAGCTGCACCTCCAACAACAGCCCCATCTAAGGCAGCTGACCAGCCAACGACTGAGGATATGGCAGCAGGGGGATCTGGCACTCTTCTAGATGAAATGCTACAACAATTTGCAATTTTGAATAAGAAGGTTGATGACCAAACAGCAAAAATCGACTTAGCCACATCCTCAATTACTAAACTATCTGAACAAGTGGCTAAGCATTCACAAGAAATTGGGAATTTAAAAGACGCAACATCTGAGAACCGGAAATTGGCCGAGGCTGCAAACGAAAAAGCAAGTCAAGCAATTCAGAAAGTGGATGAATTGAAAGGAGAGGTAAGGCCGCTACACAAACACATCACCGACCAGCAGGCCTACCTGTCTATGGTGGAACTGAGAAACAGGGAAAACAATTTAAGATTACGCTCTATCCCAGAGATTGAGAAAGAGGATTTGACCGGCTTTTTGACAGCAGAATTCTCTAAATTCTGGGGTATAGAGGAAGATACAGACTTTAAAATAACAACTGCATTCAGATTGGGAAGAGTTGTCAAGAAAGACAGGCCTAGAGATTGCTTGATCATCTTAAGGACCAAGCAGGAGAGAGACAAACTACTTGACCTACATTTTAATAAAGCACTTGAGATCCAGGACAGAAGAGCACAAATCTACAAGGATATTCCTAAACAACTACTAGATCTCAGATCTAACTATACTGATCTAGCTGGACTTCTGAGAAGCAACGGAATACCTTACAGGTGGGAGTTTCCACAAGGCCTATCATTCAACTACACAGGAAAGAAGACTAAAATCAGGACGAAAGAGGACAGCCAGAAGTTTCTACACGACCACGGAGAAGACCTGCAAAAGGGAGTAGCTGCTCCTTGGCCTCCACCTGAGTCTGGAAAAGAGCCAGCACCCTCGGATTTGGACAAGAAAGAAGACGCCCCATAAAGAGCAACAACAGATTGTTACAGGATGTCTCTGCAGCTGTATAGTTGGAATATTAATGGCGCAAATTCCCCGGAAAAACGCAAAAGGATTTTTCATATTTTGAAGAAGGAACATTTGGATATAATCTGTCTGCAAGAAACTCATGTGACTAGGCTTCACAGGAAAGTGTTAATAAACAAAAGATTAGGCCAAGAATTTATCTCATCAGACAGAGTTAAAAAGAGAGGAGTGGTGATCTATGCAAAAGAGAATTTATCACCAAAATTTCTGTTTAAAGATGAACAAGGAAGAATCCTGGCAATTGAAATACAAATCCAAGGAGAAAAAGTTTTGATCTTAGGAATCTACGCACCAAATGAGGGGAAATCAGAATTCTACAAGAAGCTTCATGAGACATTACTGGACTATCTGGATTATTCTAACATCATCATGATGGGAGATATGAATGGGGTGGTCTCTACCTATATGGACAAGTCACAGAACCAGAACCTGACTAAAGATGGAAGACTACCAAAAACTTTTTTCGAACTAACTGACAATATGGATTTGATTGACCTATGGAGGACGAGAAACCCCCTAGGTAAAGAAGGAACTTTCTTCTCTGAGGCTCACCTGTCATGGACAAGAATCGACCAAATTTGGACAACTAGAGGGCTGGCACCTAAGACCACAAGAGTAGAAATCTGCCCAAAGACCTGCTCCGACCACAACGCTCTGAAAATGGAAATGAGATTTACTACTGCCGACTCCTTCAGATGGAAAATGAATGACAACCTGCTAAGAGATCAAGAGATTGTAAAGAAGGCCCAAAAAGCTTTAAAGGACTATTTTGAAATTAACCTCAACACCTCGGTGGAAAAAAGAATAATCTGGGACGCAAGTAAAGCCGTTATGAGAGGGTTTCTGATACAACAAAACACGATCAAGAAAAAATTCTGGAATGGGAAAAAGGACAAGATATTAGAGAAGATAAGAGATGGAGAGAAAAAATTAAGATTGAATCCAAAATCAAAAGAGACTCTAAGAGAAATTAAATTCCATCAGTCACAATATATGAAATTGATCAACCAAGAAGTGGAATGGAAAATCAAACAAATGAAACAAAGATCTTTTGAATCTGCGAATAAATGTGGGAAACTGCTAGCTTGTCAGTTGAAAAAGAGACAAAAACTAAATTATGTTACTGTAATGGGATGATTAGCTGCTTGTGCGTAAAATCGTGCTCCCTCAGAGTTTGTGCGACTCCACAAACCTCTGTGTGTGACAGAGCTCCACAAACATGTCTGCTCTTAGTCACTCGTAGAGTCTGACAGTGGCTGTCTGCGGAAGCGTTTCCAGCAAAGAAGCTCCTTAACGGAAACGCGTCTCCTGGACTCACGGCGTGACAGTTTCCGGCGAGGTGTGGGTCTCCCTATGGGAGACTCAGATACCTCCCCACTGTTCTCGCTGGAAGCGTCTCTGAGCCCTCCCTCCTGCTCGCATTCCCTCAGAGATCCACTCCTCCCCCTGCTGGTTCCTGCCTCAGCTGTTGAGTCTCTTTCTTCCTCCCTGAGACCCTCCACCGCCTGATGCTCCGATGGCAGTTCCCTGACATCCACCTCCCCTCCAGGGCCCCCCTCACCCCCTCCCATTTCCTCTTCCCTGGGAGGTGAAGGGTTAAAACCCCGAAAAGAATCTTCTTCATCTTCAGACGTCTCGAACAACTCCCTCCATCGATCGCCGTCCTGGCTCGCTGAATCCTCCTCCTCTTCGGAATCTGTGAACCCCTCCAACTCCTCTTCCTCGTCGGTGGTGGCAAAGTATTTCCTTCGGAACCTCGCTACAGGCTGAGGTTTGCGTGGGAACCTCTGATGAAAAGTTTCTATTAAAAATTCGTCATTGACATCCTCTGCCCTAACCCAGGTGTTTTCCGACTCCGGTTCCCCTTCCCACATTACCAAATACTCAACTTGATCTCCCTTCCACCTGGAATCGAGGATCTCCGCTACATGGTAGCTGTGTTCCTTCTCCTCCATTGCTGGTCCCCTAGTGACCCTCCCTTCACTGTCCCCTTTATACGGTGACAGCAATGACCTGTGGAAAACTGGGTGCAGCTTCATGTGGTTCGGTAACCGGAGTCTGAAAGCCACTGGGTTGACCTGCTGCGTGACTTCAAATGGTCCCAGCCTTTTGGGTCTGAACTTCTTACAACCCCCTTTGAATGGCAACCCTTGGGTTGACAGCCACACCTGGTCCCCCACCCTGATGCTTTCACCTTCCCTTCTGTTTTTGTCTGCCTGCCTCTTATATTCCTCCTTAGCCCTGTTTAAGTTGAGTTGGAGCTGGCGATGGATCGCTTCCATTTCTTCAACGAACTGTTCTGCAGCTGGAACGCTCCAGTTCTCCCCTTCCCCCCCTGGGAAGGCTCTGGGATGGCACCCGTGATTAGCCAAAAAGGGGCTCATCCCCGTGGACACGTTCTCTGCATTGTTGTAGGCAAATTCTGCCAACGCCAGCTTCTCCACCCAATCATTCTCTCTGTCATTCACATAACACCTCAAATATTGCTGGAGAACACCATTAGCTCTTTCCGCCTGCCCGTTGGTTTCTGGATGACGGGCCGTTGAGAAATTAACCTCAACATGCAGTAAGCTCATGAGCTTCCTCCAGAACCTGGAAGTAAATTGTTTCCCTCGGTCTGAAACCACCCTCAAGGGGGCGCCATGCAACCTAAACACATTTTCTACAAACAATTTGGCTGTTTCTTCTGCTGTGACCGCATGTGAGCAGGCTATAAAGTGGGCCATTTTAGTTAACAGGTCTACCACAACCATGATGGCTGTTTTCCCTCTGGACCTTGGCAGATCAGTCATAAAATCTATGGCCACTGCTTCCCACGGTCTTTCAGGTGTGGGTAGTGGTTCTAATAAACCTGCCGGTGCCCGCCTCTCCCCCTTGGCTCGTTGGCATTGTTCACACCCTCTCACATACTCCCGCACATCTTCCCTGACCTTGGGCCACCAAAATTCCCTGGTAACCAGCCACATGGTTTTGTGTTGCCCAAAATGCCCTGCTGTGGGGCTATCGTGCAGTTGCTTGAGTACCTTCTCCCTCAATTCCCCTTCGGGTATATATAACGCTCCCTTGTAGTACAATGCCCCGTTTCTCTCCTCAAAACCCCCGGGTTTGTCTCCCTCCCTCCTGAGACCCCTGAGTTTGTCCTGGGCGTATTCATCATGCACCGTACCCTCTACCAACTCCCTTTGCCCCACCAATGCCGCCCCACACACCCAGCGGTCCTCTGGAATGACATGGGTCTCTTCGGGTGCTCCCTCCCCCTCCAAATATTCAGGTTTGCGTGAGAGAGCGTCCGCCCTAACGTTCTCTGGGCCTGGCACGTAACAAATCTCAAAGTTAAATTTGGAGAACTCCTGGGCCCATCTCAACTGCCGTTGGTTGAGCACTCGCGCAGTTCTCCAATACTCTAGATTCTTATGGTCCGTGCACACTTGCACCTTATGTTGTGCACCAATTAGCAGGTGCCTCCATTTCCGGAAAGCCTCATGAATAGCAAGAAGTTCCCGGTCGTACACCGTGTAGTTCCTCTCGGATTTGTTCAGCTTTCGCGAAAAGAAGGCACACGGTCGCCACTCTGACTCCTCCTTCCCCGACTGCAGAAGAAGCACCGCCCCTATGGCTCTGTCAGATGCGTCTGTTTCGACCCTCAGCTTCTTTTGTAAGTCCACATGCAGAAGTTGTTCTTCCGAGGCGAAGGCCCTCTTCAGTTCCTCAAACGCTCGCTCCGCCTCCGCCGTCCATACAAACTTCTTTTTACTGCTGAGACAGTCCGTAATGGGCGCCGTCAGGTGGGCGAAGTTTCGGATGAACTTACGATAAAAGTTTCCAAACCCTAGGAACCTCTGCACATCCTTCTTGGTTTTGGGTGTTTTCCAGTCCAGCACTGCCTGCACCTTACCGGGATCCATGGCCAATCCCTTGTCTGACAGGCGGTACCCCAGGAATTCCACCTCCTTGGTATGAAACTGACACTTCTCCAGTTTCACCCACAGCCTGTTGGCTTGCAGCCTGCTCAACACTTCTCTGACGTCTCTCACATGTTGCTCCTCATTCTCCGAATACACCAACACATCATCTAGGAAGGCAACGCAATTCTTGTAGAGCAAAGGACCCAGTACGTGGTTCATAAAAGATTGAAAGCACGCTGAGCCTGCTTGTAATCCAAAAGGCATAACGAGATATTCAAATGCCCCCAAAGGGGTAAACATGGTGGTTTTCCATTCATCCCCTTTCCTTATACGTATCAGGTTGTACGCCCCCCTTAGATCCAGCTTTGTAAAAATCTTTCCCTTCCTCACCCTGGTCAAAATATCATCAATCCTGGGCATAGGGAAAGTCACTGGTTCAGTCACTGCATTTAACCTCCTAAAATCACATACAAGTCTCGGCTTGTCCGTGTGCTTTTTATCCACAAAAAACACTGGGCTACCCCCCGCTGCTTTGGACTCTCTGATGAAGCCCCTCTTCAGGTTCTTGTCAATAAATTCTCGCAACTCCTGCATTTCTCTGTCTGACATGGCATACAACTTGCCCACAGGAAGCTGTGCTCCAGGGAGTAGATTGATCTGGCAATCAAAGGGCCTATGAGGGGGTAGTTGGTCAGCTTCCTTCTCGCTGAACACGTCGCTGAGATCTGCATACTGTGGTGGTACCTTCACCTTCTCCATTACTTCTGTCCCTGCTAGGGTGGCTTGGGCCCCTGCTGAACCCTTTTCCCCTTTGCAGTGTTCTAAGCAATGTGCTGAACCAAAGGAAACCACTCTTTGATGCCAGCCCACCAGCGGATCATGTAGCGCTAGCCAGCTCATTCCCAAAATAATGGGAGCGCCTCCCAAGGTGGCCACATTAAACGCTATCAGTTCTGTGTGCCTTGCCACCCTCATTATCATTGGGACGGTCTGCAAGCTGACTCCTCCTCCCAACAACTCCCTGCCATCGATCGTGGTCACCTGCAGGGGGTTGCTTAAAGGGATCGTCTGTATCTGGTGTTCAGCTGCAAACTCCTTGCTCATAAAATTGCAGGAGCTGCCTGAGTCCAACAGCGCCTTTATTTTTAGGGGGTGTCCATTTTGCAGCTCTAGTGACACATCAATAACTAGAGCAGGTTGAGGAGCTTCTGGCACGGGCACTTTCACTGCTCTTTGGCCTGGCTGCAGTGCCCCGACTGTGGCAACCAGGCGTTGGCTTTTACCTGCTCCGTTTCTCCCTGCTCTCCTCCCTCAACAGCTCCCACCATCCCTTGCCATTCCTTCCTCTGGGGGCAGACTCTGGCAAAGTGGCCTGGCTGTTGGCAGAGATAGCATTTCCGGGCGCCTTTTCCCTCCTTCTTAACCCCCTCACTGGGTTTTGAAAATGCGCGCGCGCGCGCTGTTCCGATTTCCATCGGCTCTGCCGGCGGGAAAGCTGGCTCAGGAATGTCTGGAATGCGGAACTCCTTCCAACGTTCCCCTCTCCCTTCCCGCCTCTCCAAGGCTCTTGCCTCCTGACGCGCTCCTATGGTCAGCGCAGATTTGGTCAGCTGATCCATAGACACCGCCCTGGGGCTCCGGGACAGCTCGTCTTTCACAGCCGAAGAAAGACCTTCTTCAAATAGCATCTGAATAGGTGCCGCCGATAAATCCCAACCCAGTCTGTGAATCAGCATGGTAAACTCAGTCCAGTACTCACGGACAGATCGGCTTCCCTGCTTGCAAGCCATTAGCTGTCTGCGCACCACCCCTTCCTCAATATCGCTGGAAAACATGATATCCATTGCTCTAAAGAACTTCATCGTGTCCTTTAGGACGTCATTGTGCGTTGCCATTAGGGGTCGAACCCAGTCCCGCGCCCCTTTCTCAAGATGCCCAATTACGAAAGCAACTCGCGATTCCTCATCAGGGAACTCATCGAACTGCACATTAATGGCATATTGCATCTCTGTCCTAAAGGCATGGTAATCCTTGGGGTCCCCCCCAAACTTCTGCACCAATCCTGGTACCTTTCTGGGGAACTGAGTGGCTCTCCCCTTCTTGTCTGCATCCTGAGCCCTTCTCTCCTCAAGCCTCGCCGTCTGCAGCGCAAGTTGGACTTCCAACGCTCGGTACCTTTCTTCCAAGCTTGGACCAGCGCCAACTCCTGCTCCTCCGGTTCCGGCTGGTTCGCTCATGATGCTTTCTCCTGCACAGGCAGCGTACAGAGACTGTCAGACTGCTGTAATGGGATGATTAGCTGCTTGTGCGTAAAATCGTGCTCCCTCAGAGTTTGTGCGACTCCACAAACCTCTGTGTGTGACAGAGCTCCACAAACATGTCTGCTCTTAGTCACTCGTAGAGTCTGACAGTGGCTGTCTGCGGAAGCGTTTCCAGCAAAGAAGCTCCTTAACGGAAACGCGTCTCCTGGACTCATGGCGTGACAGTTTCCGGCGAGGTGTGGGTCTCCCTATGGGAGACTCAGATACCTCCCCACTGTTCTCGCTGGAAGCGTCTCTGAGCCCTCCCTCCTGCTCGCATTCCCTCAGAGATCCACTCCTCCCCCTGCTGGTTCCTGCCTCAGCTGTTGAGTCTCTTTCTTCCTCCCTGAGACCCTCCACCGCCTGATGCTCCGATGGCAGTTCCCTGACAGTTACCAACTTAGAAGTTGAAGGAAAAAGCATTCAGAAACCGGGAGAAATTAGAAAGTGCTTCCAGAAATATTTTAAAAAACTGTACACCCAAGGGCCCGAGGAACTGACTGAGATAGAACAATTCTTGAAAGACAATGGCCTACCAGAACTATCCCAAGAGAAGAGATCAATCTTGAATTGTAAAATAACACAACAGGAAATTGAGGTTGCCATCCAGAATATGCAGCTAGGCAAATCTCCAGGCCCTGATGGACTTACCTCCAAGTACTACAGGATGTTAAAGGACTACTTGATACAACCATTACTGGAGGTTTGTAACCAGATTATGGGGGGAGGGAGGGCACCAGAAACGTGGAAAGAAGCATTCATCACACTGATACCCAAAGTGGAAACTGAAAAGACTCAACTTAAGAACTACCGTCCCATCTCACTCCTAAACGTGGATTACAAAATATTTGCAGACATTTTGGCAAACAGATTTAAAAAAGTATTAAATGAAGTAATTCATAAGGACCAAGCAGGTTTTCTCCCAGGTAGACATTTGTTTGATAACACTAGGAATATTATCGATATTCTGGAACTTTTACAAACAAATATTAACACTAAAGCAGTGTTAATTTTTATTGATGCGGAGAAGGCCTTTGACAATATTTCTTGGAAATTTATGAAGAAAAACTTGGAAGGGATGGGAGTGGGAAGGGGGTTTGAGAACGGAATAGAAGCAATCTATTCTGAACAAAAAGCTAAGTTGATAGTGAACAATGTGGTGACAGAAGAACTTCAGATTGAAAAAAGGAACACGTCAGGGGTGCCCCCTTTCCCCTTTATTGTTTATTTCAGTCCTGGAGGTTTTGCTGAATATGATAAGGAAGGATCGGCAGGTACAAGGAATACGGGTCGGAGTGAAACAATATAAACTGAAAGCATTTGCAGATGACTTGGTTTTAACATTACAGGAGCCAGAATCTAGTACAAAAAGAGTTTTGGAATTGATCCAGAAATTTGGTCGGGTGGCGGGCTTTAAGTTGAACAAACAAAAAACTAAGGTGTTAGGGAAAAATTTGACAACTATTGAAACAGAGGGGTTTCAGAAGGAAACAGAACTAAATATTGTTAAAAAAGTGAAATACCTGGGGGTCAATCTCTCTTCCAAGAACTTGAATTTATTCAAAGATAATTATGAGAAATGTTGGTCAGAAGTTAAAAAAGATCTAGAAATTTGGTCAAGACTGAAATTATCCTTGTTAGGCCGAATTGCAGCTATAAAAATGAACGTTTTGCCAAAAATGTTGTTTTTGTTTCAAGCCTTGCAGATTGTGGACAGAGTGGAATGTTTTGGAAAGTGGCAGAGGGATATTTCTAAATTTGTTTGGCAGGGCAAAAAGCCCCGAATAAAGTTTAAAATATTAACTGATGCAAAGGAGAGAGGGGGGTTTGCCCTGCCAGACTTAAGGTTATATTATGAAGCTGCGGCCTTCTGCTGGTTGAAAGATTGGATTTTGTTAGAAAACACTGATGTCCTAGATCTGGAAGGCTTCAATAATTCGCTAGGTTGGCATGCGTATTTGTGGTATGACAAGGCAAAAACATATGGAATGTTTAAAAACCATATTGTCAGAAAAGCAATATTTATGGTCTGGAAAAAATACAAAGACTTGTTAGAAAGCAAAACTCCGAGGTGGGTATCACCAATAGAGGCCAAGGCTCGGAAAAAACCTAATATGGAGGCCGGTTGGCCGAAATATTGGGAAATAATAGAAAACATTGGAGACAACTGGAGGTTGCAGAGCTTTGAAAAATTAAAGGGTAAAGTGCAAGACTGGCTTCATTATGCCCAAATTAATGAGGTTTTTAAGCTAGACAAAAAAACAGGATTCCAGGTGGAAAAATCGAAACTTGAGACAGAATTGTTAGAACCAAAGACCAAGCTATTATCGAGAATGTATAACTTGCTACTTAAATGGAACACTCAGGATGAGACAGTTAAATCAGCCATGATAAAATAGGCTCAGGACATTGGTTACAACATCATGTCTGAGGACTGGGAAAGGTTATGGACCACCGGTATGAAGTTTACGGCATGTAATGCCTTGAAAGAAAACATTATGAAAATGGTATACAGGTGGTACATGACCCCAGTCAAGCTTGCTAAGATTTACCATTTGTCCGATAATAAATGTTGGAAATGTAAGGAGGCTGAAGGGACATTCTTTCATCTCTGGTGGACCTGCCCAAGAGTGAAGGCCTTCTGGGAAATGATTTACAACGAGTTAAAAAAGGTGTTTAAATACACCTTTCCTAAGAAACCAGAGGCATTCCTCCTGGGCATTGTCGGCCAGAAGGTGTTAAAGAAGGACAGAACTTTTTTCATGTATGCCACCACAGCAGCAAGGATCCTTATCGCCAAATATTGGAAGACTCAAGATTTGCCCACACTGGAGGATTGGCAGACGCAATTGATGAACTACATGGAACTAGCTGAGATGACTGCCAGGATCCGAGATTTGGGAGAAGAAGCAATGGAAGAGGACTGGAAAAAATTTAAGGACTATTTGCAAAAGTATTATAAGTTATATGAACTGTGAGATGCCGTATGATTTGGAAGGTTAGCCCCAGCAATGAGAGTGGATTATATAAGAAATTGGATAATATTCATGAAAGAATCAAAGTTTAAATGGGTAAAAACGACAATATGCTATATTTTTAGAGTAAATGGAAAATAAGGGATTTAAACTTAAAATTGCAATTGAAAGTACAAAGAAACACAAGAAACAAGGGTATAACTTGCTGATAATTTTTATTGTTAAGAATGCACTGGGCGGGAGATGTGGGGAAGTCCGATAGAAATTTGAAATAAGTTGTTGAAATGGTTTGAATTTTCTGTTCTTTTTTCTTTCTATTTTCTATGTTCTTTCTTTTTTCTGTGGTAAAAAAATGTAATAAAAATTATTATAAAAAAAAAGGAAATGAAATTCCTGCTGATCTGTTGTCGAAGGTTGTTAACAGAGAACAACTTAAGGTTTATGTACAAAGGTTGCAATTGGGTGAACCACAGGTACAACAGGTTACACGGAAAGGGGGAGGATGTTAGGATATTTCCGTTCCACCTTAAAAGGGAGCAGGCTTTGGGAGTCACAGAGTCTGCGCATGTCCTATTCACAGGATGTTTATGTTCTGATATTCCTTTCGTTTTTGCCAGTCGGCCAAAGATGCTGACACAGAACGGTCACGTTTTCTTTTGTTCTGTTAAACGCTAAATAAAGTCTGTAAATTATGCTCTTCTGTGATGCAAGCTTTTGGCTGTGTTTCTGCTGATAAAGAGGGTGCACCAGCCTAGGAATGTGGCTAGGAATTTCTAAGGCTTCGTGTCCCTAACTGTTGGATCTGCCTGTCTACGGAAGATCGATGATCGTCCAGAACTCCGGCTTGGGGGCTCATGATGGATGTTATCTCCCTGGCAGATTCCCAACATATTCTACTATATTATGTTTCTTATATTATCTTTCATTTACCTGCCAGGTAAGAAGCCCGCTTGATCCCCGTGGATGCTTTCTAACAATATGTTTTTCATTCTTTTCGCCAGAATTCCTGCAAAAATTTTATAATCTATATTTAATAGTGAGATCGGCCTATAATTTTTAACTTGCAATAAATCTGAGTCCTGTTTCGGAATTAATGTAATAAATGCATCTTTCCATGTTTCTGGTATTTCTCTTTCTTTTAAGATGTTATTCATTACTTCTTTCAATGGTGTCATCAATGCGAATTTCATTTCTTTGTAGTAGTTAGCGGTGAATCCGTCTGGACCTGGAGCTTTCCCCCTTTTTAATTCTTTTATTACTTCTTTTATTTCTTCTATCTCTATTGGGGTATTCAGTTGTTCTTTTTTATCTATCGGAATCGTCTGCATCTTTTTTTCTTTCAGAAATCTTTCTATTTTCCTCAAGTTGTTTTTCTCTCTGTTTTTATATAATCCTCTGTAATAATCCAAGAAACCCTTCCTTATTTCCTTAGGGTTAGTTATCTCTTCTCCATCCACTACAATTTTATTTATTGTGTTTTGTTCCTTTCTTTTTTTGATTTGCCATGCCAGCAATTTTCCTGATTTGTTTGCAAATTCAAAACTTCTTTGTCTTAGTTTTTTAATATTCCATTCCACTTCTCTGTTTATTATCATTGCAAACTGGGATTGCAAAGCTTTAATGTTTTCTTTTATTCTCTTATTAGGTTTTTTAACTAATTTTTGCTCATTGTCCATTATCTGCTTCAAAATATCTTTTTTCCCTTTTTCTCTACCCTTATTTTTAATGACATTCTGCTGGATGAAAAAACCTCTCATCACTGCCTTGCTTGCATCCCAAACCACTTTTATTTTTGTACCTTTATTCAAATTATCCATAAACTATTCCGTCAACCTTTTTTGTGCTTTTTCAACAATTTCTTGGTCGTCTAAAAGGTAGTCTTTCATTCTCCACCTAAAAGTTCTTTCTTCCAAACCTTTTAGTTTCATTTTTATTGGGTTGTGATCAGAGATCATTTTGGCTTGGATTTCTACCCGAAGAGTTCTTGGCGTTAATTCATTCGAAATCCAAATCTGATCTATTCTGGACATTGACTGGTTCGGCTCAGAGTAATAAGTGAACTGTTTTTCCAGTGGGTGTCTAAGTCTCCAGATATCTATCAAATTACAATTTTTAACCAATGAAAAAAAAGTTCTAGGTAACTTCCCTTCCTTACTTCTTCCATCTCTGAGTCTATCCATTTCCAATGACACCACTGCATTCATATCTCCCAATATTATAATTTTCTGATCTACATATTCAGATAGTTTTTCTTCCAGAATTTTGTAAAACTCAGACTTATTACCATTTGGTGCATAGATCCCGACTATAATTAGATTTTCTCCCTGCCATTTGATTTGGACCGCTATTATCCTTCCTTCTTCATCTTTAAAAATTTGTTGAGCTTCAATTTGGTTTTTGACATAGATGACCACTCCTCTTTTTTATCTTTATCTGAGGATATAAACTCATTTCCTAATCTTTTATTAATCAATATTCTTTTGTGTCTTCTTGCTACGTGTGTCTCTTGTAGGCAAATAATGTCCAGGTTTTCTTTTTTTAAGATTTGTTCAATTTTATTCCTTTTTTTCCTCATTCATCTCATTAATGTTCCAGTTCCAAATTTTTAACGCCATGGTGATTTAAATTTAAATAGATTTGTTTCTCCTTTTATAATTTAGCTGTTTCTTCTTCCTCCTGTTCCTCTTCTTCTCCTGATGTCTTTCTTGTTTCTTCCTCTGAGTCTGCGCCTCCTGCTGCCTCTTCTCCTTTATCTTCTGCTTTTTCTGATCTCAGTTCTTTATATTTTCTCAGGAATTTTCCAGTTTCTTCTAGGCTTATCAGTCTATGCCTCTTGCTTCTGTAAATGAATGAAATACCTTCCGGGAACTCCCATTTGAATTCTATGTTATTTTTCTTCAGCGTCTGCACCAATGCTTTATACGGCTCTCTGCGTCTCAGTAATCTAATTGGTATGTCTTTAAAGATTATTATGTAGTTCCCATTAATGCTCAGTCTTTTTTCTCTATTTTTTTTGCAGAATCATATTTCTCATTTCCCTTTCTTTAAATGTGATCAAGCAGTCTCCTACAAATTTTTTAACTCTAGTTGTTTTTACACGTAGTCTAAATGCAGATTGTACCGATCTTGCCATTTCTTCTACTGGTAATTCCATCCATTGAGCTAATTCTGTTATCAATTTCTCTTTAATGTTTTCACCTTGTGATTCTGGGACTGCTCTAAGTCTCAAATTAACTTCCCTCTGCCTTAGTTCATTCATGGCTATTACGTCCTTCATTTCTTCTTGCGCTTTACTCAGTTCCATCATCTCCACTTTAATCCTATCTTCTTCACGTTTCACATCTTTCATTTCTAATCTCGTCTTTTTCAATCCCTCTTCCACGGATTGTGTTCTTCTAAATACTTCCTTTATTTGCCCTTTCAGTTCATTAACTGTTTCGTCCATTTTTTTATCCATTTTCCCAATCTTATTATCTACTTGTTCTAATTTTACTTCTAATTTTTTTCACTTTGTTTAATTTCCGCAAACATTCTTAATATATCTGCTTTGAAGTCTATTTCTTGCTTGGATCCTTTTCTTTCTGTTGGTGTCCCCCCCTCCATCCTCTTTGTTGGATTCGACAATATATCTTATTTAACCCAAAACCCTCTATTACGTACCAAAATATTTTTATATCTCAATTTCTAAATTATAATTTGTAACCCCTCAACCAAAATGCCAAGTAAGTTTACAAAATTTTACACAATCCCCAAATAATACCAATATAACCCCAAAATATATTCCAGCAACCAAGCAGGGTCTGTTCCTGTTCCTCTTCTTGCCTCCACTCAGGCTAATCCACTTAGTTACCCAGTCTGCTTCTTCCTTTTGGCTTTAGTTATCAATTTTCAGTTTGATTTTCAATTTTATAGTCTCTTCAGATTCCTAACTTCAAATATTAGCACTTTAATCCTAATAATAAAAAAGTAATCAAAAAGGAAAGGGAATATATATTATCGAACCCAAAGAGGGGGAGAAGGACTATATTATAACATCCAAAGTCTGTCTGTCTTGGTATCCGAGAGCACCCTTTAATTAAAGTCCGTAAAATTGGAAGAAGAAGAAAAAACAAATTGCAATATTTTATTCTATCCGCTAGATGTCCTCCGTTGTTATGGCATAATTCGGAATTGAAGAAAAGGGAATTTAGGAAATGAATCAGTACTTTAGTGTCTTTTAAATATTACTATATTCCAATTCCAGTAATAACATAAGCAGGATTAACAAACAAAAAACAAAAATAAGTTAATTCAACCAAAGCCACCAAAATGCGTTGTTGATTACTACGCTTCAAGTTCTTTAATGGCGTCGGAACCTTCTCTTCCTTTTCACTGTCCTTTGTTCTTTAAAAGTGAAAGTGGAGAACAGTTCCTTCTTCTCTCCCCCCCCCTCAGTTCATCGAGTACTTCCAGTTTTCAAAGCGATACTTTCTGTTCCCTATTTTAGTTCTAACCAGTTCTTGATATTAAGTATCCTCTTTCCACAGGATACTTTTGATGTAAAAATCATGCAGGGAAACAAACAATAGAATCATAGAATCATAGAATCATAGAGTTGGAAGAGACCACAAGGGCAATCAAGTCCAACCCCCTGCTAAGCAGGAAACACCATCAGAGCACTCCTGACATATGGTTGTCAAGCCTCTGCTTAAAGACCTCCAAAGTAGGAGACTCCACCACACTCCTTGGCAGCAAATTCCACTGTCGAACAGCTCTTACTGTCAGGAAGTTCTTCCTAATGTTTAGGTGGAATCTTCTTTCTTGTAGTTTGGATCCATTGCTCCGTGTCCGCTTCTCTGGAGCAGCAGAAAACAACCTTTCTCCCTCCTCTATGTGACATCCTTTTATATATTTGAACATGGCTATCATATCACCCCTTAACCTCCTCTTCTCCAGGCTAAAAATGCCCAGCTCCCTTAGCCGTTCCTCATAAGGCATTGTTTCCAGGCCTTTGACCATTTTGGTTGCCCTCCTCTGGACACGTTCCAGTTTGTCAGTGTCCTTCTTGAATTGTGGTGCCCAGAACTGGACACAGTACTCTAGGTGAGGTCTGACCAGCCGCTGGGGAAACTCACTTTCCTTAGCCGCTAGGGCAACTCACTTTCCTTTCTCCGCTCTGCAAATCACTTTGCGTCCGTGCTGATTCCGGATAATAGCTGAACTCCGCAATATTCTTGTTTTTTCCTCCGGGTTTCTTTTATTCTTTTATTAATCGCCAATTTCAGTTTATTCCCGGATTTCTTTTATTTTGAGAGCGAGGCGCTTTCTCTGCAAGACTTCGCTACTTGGGGGTAGATAATGGCTTCCCTCGACCTGCCGCTCCGCTCCTCCGTTCTCTTCACTTCTTTCGGAAGCTACCTGACAGCCGGGCGAGCTGCTTCTGGTCCCGCTGGGATCCTGACGTTCCGGACACCCACCAGAGGTATTTTGAGGGGCCTCCACGCCCTTTAGCACCCCCTTTTCCCCCGAAGTAGCTCAGGATTTCCCTCACGGAAAAATCCCCTCTTGCGATGAGATCACGCTCCACCGGAAGTCTCAACCCCAACCCTAACCCTAACCCTAACCCTAACCCTAACCCTAACCCTAACAGAAACCCTAGCAAAGCGAAGTGTAATAAGCCTAAACAAAGCCAAACAGGTTGTTTTGTGTTCCAGCTACATAGAAAGAAGATGATAAAAGTCTGATTGGGCTTATTTCAAAATGGTGTTTTGGGGTTAGAATGCATGTTCACTCAAAAATCGCAGTGACATGTTTGTTATCAGCCCAAATCAAGCATAGGTCTTTTGGTTCCATCTCAATAGAAAGAGGACGAATAAACTTGGATTGTTCTTTCGGTGGTCATTCAACCTAACCCTAACCCTAACCCTAACCCTAACCCTAACCCTAACCCTAACCCTAACCCTAACCCTAACCCTAACCGCAACCCCAACCCTAACCCTAACCCTAACCGTAGCAAAGTGAAGTGTAATAAGCCTAAACAAAGCCAAACAGGTTGGTGTTGTGAGAGCTGCCCGAGGTCCCAGCTCACAAAGGACCAACGCCAGTTCGTTGTTATGTACAAAAGTCTTTATTGAAGTTCAGTTTTTCTTTCACAGCCACGGCGCACAGCTCTACGTCTGAAACTCTAGACCGCCGAAGCTCCGTCTGAGTCCCCTCCCCCCAGACACCAGTTTAAGACCCTAGCCTTGCTCCACCTCTTCCTTTGCTCTTTCCTCCTCTGGCTCCGCCTGTCAGCTGGGGTCCCACTCTTCCGAGACTCATCTGACGCTGAGTCCCCTGAGTCTTCCCCCTGCCTCCGGCGGGCTTTAGGACCTGGTTCCCAATCCGGGTTTTCTGCTGCCCCACGTGCCTCTACATTTGAACTTGGCGCGCGCGCCCAGCCAGCAACCTTCCTCCTGACCGTTTCACTGCTCCTGTCACTGCTTCCCCCTTCGGGGAGGCTAGCTGGACCTGACCTCCCCTCCGTTCCCCCACTCTCCGATAGAGGCATGGTCAGCCCAGACTCATCTTCTTCTCCTGCTGGAGGAGACGCTGGCCCTGACACCTGGGACTCTTCCCCCCCACTCTGCTCTGGTGGGGAAGCTGGTCCTGATTTCCAGCTGCTGCTTTGGGAGTCCCCGCTGGCCCCTTGTTTCTGGTGTGTCTCCCCTGGGACCCCCCTTGCCCTGACCATCGGCGCCTCCTTCTGGGAATCTTCTGATTCGCTGGAGAAGCTCATGGAATCTCTCGGGTCACTGTCGTACTCCCCTACGCTGCCCTCAGATTCTTCCCCTTCGCTCTCCATTTCCTCTCTCCCCTGTACCTCTGCTCCTGAGCCCCTGACAGGTGTTAATGCACAATGACCTAGAAATCGCAAAGTGTGTGTAATGAAACCAAAATAACACAATACCGTCTTTCGCTTCCATATGCGTAGAAAGAAGACGCATAAGCTTTGATTGGTATTATTTCAATTTGCATGGTGTTTTTTGGGTGTGCACCAGAATCACCCCCAACCAAAGCAAAAAAATTTTTTGGGTTCCATCTTCATAAAAAGAAGATGATAAAGCTCTGATTGGGTTATTTCAAA
The DNA here is from genome assembly GCF_964188305.1 of Podarcis bocagei. Lineage (NCBI taxonomy): Eukaryota > Metazoa > Chordata > Lepidosauria > Squamata > Lacertidae > Podarcis > Podarcis bocagei. Next base: position 84,196,935 of record NC_138131.1, read on the forward strand.
TTGGTGTTTTTTTGGTTAGAATGCACATTCACCCAAAAATCGCAGAGTGACATGTTTTTTATCAGCCTAAATCAAGCTAGGTGTTTTGGTTCCACCTCAATAGAAAGAGGACAAATAAGCTTGGATTCACCCTGACCCTAACCCTAACCCTAACCCTAACCCTAACCTTAACCCTAACCCTAGCAAAGCGATGTGTAATAAGCCTAAACAAAGCCAAACAGGTTGTTTTGTGTTCCAGCTACATAGAAAGAAGAATCTTGGATTTCGCTTACTTCAAGTCGTGTTCTTTGGTGTTAATGCACATTGACCCAGAAATCGCAAAGTGTGTGTAATGAAACGAAAATAACGCAACACCGTTTTTCCGCTTCCATATGCGTAGAAAGAAGCCGAATAAGCTTTCATTGAATCATAGAATCATAGAGTTGGAAGAGACCACAAGGGCCATCGAGTCCAACCCCCTGCCAAGCAGGAAACACCATCAGAGCACTCCTGACATATGGTTGTCAAGCCTCTGCTTAAAGACCTCCAAAGAAGGAGACTCCACCACACTCCTTGGCAGCAAATTCCACTGTCGAACAGCTCTTACTGTCAGGAAGTTCTTCCTAATGTTTAAGTGGAATCTTCTTTCTTGTAGTTTGGATCCATTGCTCCGTGTCCGCTTCTCTGGAGCAGCAGAAAACAACCTTTCTCCCTCCTCTATGTGACATCCTTTTATATATTTGAACATGGCTATCATATCACCCCTTAACCTCCTCTTCTCCAGGCTAAACATGCCCAGCTCACTTAGCAGTTCCTCATAAGGCATCGTTTCCAGGACTTTGACCATTTTGGTTGTCCTCCTCTGGAAACGTTCCAGTTTGTGAGTGTCCTTCTTGAATTGTGGTGCCCAGAACTGGACACAGTACTCCAGGTGAGGTCTGACCAGAGCAGAATACAGTGGCACTATTACTTCCCTTGATCTAGATGCTATACTCCTATTGATGCAGCCCAGAATTGCATTGGCTTTTTAAGCTGCCGCGTCACACTGTTGGATCATGTCAAGTTTGTTGTCAACTCGGAGGACAGATGAGATGACAATTTGTGCATTTAGTTGCTTCAATTTCCTGCCGAGAGCCTCCTAGTCTCTTTTGATCTTCTGGAAGCTATTGCTTGCAGTGTCATTGGTTCCCACATGAACCAAGAGGAAGGGGTATTTGTCAGTGGGTTTTATGATTCCTTGCAGTCGTTCAGTTACATATTGGATCTTAGCCCCGGGGAGACAGCACAGTTCCCGTGACATCTTGTCAGGCCCACAGATCACTGCTTCTGTTCCCTCAGTAGGGAATCCCCTATCACCACTACACACCTCCTCTTAGGTTTGGTCGGGGTTCTTCCGTGAGCTGTCCGTTCCAAGGTCGCCTGCACATTCCCTCAGGACTGACTTTGCTTCTCATCTTCATATACCTGATCGACTGTAATGAGGGAGAGATCCTCAAATGGAGTCTGCTCTTCGTCTTCCATGCTAGGGGAGAGTACCTCAAAGCGATTGTGTATTTCTAAACAATCAGAGCGAACCCTGGGCCTCCTTCTTCTTTGAGTCACATTTCTCCATATATCTGGCTCCTGTGTTGGTGAACTAGCCTCCTTCTCAGGGGAGTCCCCTGTCTCCTCCTTGGTGGAGACGGTGTGCTCTGTTGCTTCCAAGAAGAGCTCCAGCTCTCTAATTCTTTGGAGCGTAGCTACACGTTCCTCCAGTTGCTGGACTTTGTCTTTTAAGAGGGCAATCAACATGCAATTGCTGCAGGTAAAGCTGCCTGCAACCTTTGGCAAGATGGCAAACATTGTGCAGGAACTGCAGGCGACTGCAGCTGTTCCCTCCCCCTCCATCTTGAGAATGTGTCGTTGGGGGTGGCTACAGCGGTCCTCCATCATAAAAAGCGTGAAGACAGGACAAATAACAACTAATCAGCCACAAGGAAACACACACAAACAAGAAAACGCTTTTTGCTCCTTCAACTGCTGCCCTGCTAGCTCTGATAAGCTCCTCCCACAGCTAATCACCTGCCTCAACAGAAACCCTGCCCCCTCTGACCTTTGCACAGGGAGAACAGTTAATCAGCCACAAAGAAAGACACACACACAAGAAAACCCTTTTTGCTCCTTCTTCAACTGCTGCCCTGCTAGGTCTGATAAGCTCCTCCCACAGCTAATCACCTGCCTCAACAGAAACCCTGCCCCCTCTGACCTTTGCACAGGGAGAACAGCTAATCAGCCACAAAGAAACACACACACACAAACACGAAAACCCTTTTTGCTCCTTCTTCAACTGCTGCCCTGCTAGCTCTGATAAGCTCCTCCCACAGCTAATCACCTGCCTCAACAGAAACCCTGCCCCCTCTGACCTTTGCACAGGGAGAACAGCTAGTCAGCCACAAAGAAACACACAGACACAAGAAAACCCTTTTTGCTCTTTCTTCAACTGCTGCACTGCTAGCTCTAATAAGCTCCTCCCAGAGCTAATCACCTGCCTCAACAGAAAACCCTGCCCCCTCTGACCTTTGCACTGGGAGAACAGCCACAAAGAAACACACACACACACACACACACACACACACACACGAAAACCCTTTTTGCTCCTTCGTCAACTGCTGCCCTGCTAGCTCTGATAAGCTCCTCCCACAGCTAATCACCTGCCTCAACAGAAACCCTGCCCCCTCTGACCTTTGCACAGGGAGAACAGCTACTCAGTCACAAAGAAACACACACACACAAGAAAACCCTTCAACTGCTGCCCTGCTAGCTCTGATAAGCTCCTCCCACAGCTAATCACCTGCCTCAACAGAAACCCTGCCCCCTCTGACCTTTGCACTGGGAGAACAGCCACAAAGAAACACACACACAAACACGAAAACCCTTTTTGCTCCTTCGTCAACTGCTGCCCTGCTAGATCTGATAAGCTCATCCCACAGCTAATCACCTGCCTCAACAGAAACCCTGCCCCCTCTGACCTTTGCACAGGGAGAACAGCTAATCAGCCACAAAGAAACACACACACACACACACACACACAAGAAAACCCTTTTTGCTCCTTCTTCAACTGCTGCCCTGCTAGCTCTGATAAGCTCCTCTCCCACAGCTAAATCACCTGCCTCAACAGAAACCCTGCCCCCTCTGACCTTTGCACAGGGAGAACAGCTAATCAGCCACAAAGAAGCACACACACACAAGAAAAACCTTTTTGCTCCTTTTTCAACTACTGCACTGTTAGCTCTGATAAGCTCCTCCCACAGCTAATCACCTGCCTCAACAGAAACCCTGCCCCCTCTGACCTTTGCACAGGGAGAACAGCTAGTCAGCCACAAAGAAACACACACACACAAGAAAACCCTTTTTGCTCCTTCTTCAACTGCTGCACTGCTAGCTCTGATAAGCTCCTCCCAGAGCTAATCACCTGCCTCAACAGAAACCCTGCCCCTTTGACGTTTGCACTGGGAGAACAGCCAGAAAGAAACACACACACACACACACACACACACACACACACACACGAAAACCCTTTTTGCTCCTTCTTCAACTGCTGCCCTGCTAGCTCTGATAAGCTCCTCCCACAGCTAATCACCTGCCTCAACAGAAACCCTGCCCCCTCTGACCTTTGCACAGGGAGAACAGCCACAAAGAAACACACACACACAAGAAAACCCCTTTTGCAAATTATTTCAAATTGGTGTTTTTGTTGCACATTCACTCAAAAATCGCAGAGTTACATTTTTGTTATCACCCCAAATCAAAGGTGTTTTGTTTCCATCGCAATAGAAGGAGGACAAATAAGCTTGGATTGTTCTTTCGGTGGTAATTCACTTTTACTCTAACCCTACCCCTACCCCTAACTCTAACCCTAACCCCAACGCTGACCCTAACTGTAACCCTAAACCTAACCCTGACCCTAACCCTAACCCTGACCCTGACCCTGACCCTGACCCTGACCCTAACCCTAACCCTAACCCTAACCCTAACCCTAACCCTAACCCTAACTATCACCATAACCTGAACCCGAACCCGAACCTTTGATTGGTCTTATTTCAATTCGCATCGTGTTTTTTGGGTGTTTTTTCAGAATCACCCCCGACCAAAGCAAAAAGGTCCTCTGCCATCTACATAAAAAGAAGATGATAAAGCTCTGATTGGGCTTATTTCAAATTGGGTTTTTTGGGGTTAGAATGCACAATCACCCAAAAATCGCAGTGACATGATTTTTATCAGCCCAAATCAAGCATACGTGGTTTGGTTCCATCTCAATAGGCAGAGGACGAATAAGCTTGGATTGTTCTTTCTTTGGTCATTCACCCCGACCCTAACCCTAACCCTAACCCTAACCCTAACCCTAACCCTAACCCTAACCCTAACCCTAACCCTAACGCTAACCCCAACCCCAACCCCAACCCCAACCCTACCCCACCCCTAACCCTAACCCTAACCCCAACCCTAACTGTAACCCTAACCCTAACACAAGCAAAGTGTAGTGTAATAAGCCTAAACAAAGGCAAAGAGGTTGTTTTGTGTTCCTGCTACATAGAAAGAAGAATCTTGGATATCGCAACCAAAATGGTCAAAGGCCTGGAAACGATGCCTTATGAGGAACGGCTAAGGGAGCTGGGCATGTTTAGCCTGGAGAAGAGGAGGTTAAGGGGTGATATGATAGCCATGTTCAAATATATAAAAGGATGTCACATAGAGGAGGGAGAAAGGTTGTTTTCTGCTGCTCCAGAGAAGCGGACACGGAGCAATGGATCCAAACTTCAAGAAAGAAGATTCCACCTAAACATTAGGAAGAACTTCCTGACAGTAAGAGCTGTTCGACAGTGGAATTTGCTGCCAAGGAGTGTGGTGGAGTCTCCTACTTTGGAGGTCTTTAAGCAGAGGCTTGACAACCATGTGTCAGGAGTGCTCTGATGGTGTTTCCTGCTTGGCAGGGGGTTGGACTCGATGGCCCTTGTGGTCTCTTCCAACTCTATGATTCTATGATTCAATGAAAGCTTATTCGGCTTCTTTCTACGCATATGGAAGCGGAAAAACGGTGTTGCGTTATTTTCGTTTCATTACACACACTTTGCGATTTCTGGGTCAATGTGCATTAACACCAAAGAACACGACTTGAAGTAAGTGAAATCCAAGATTCTTCTTTCTATGTAGCTGGAACACAAAACAACCTGTTTGGCTTTGTTTAGGCTTATTACACATCGCTTTGCTAGGGTTAGGGTTAAGGTTAGGGTTAGGGTTAGGGTTAGGGTTAGGGTCAGGGTGAATCCAAGCTTATTTGTCCTCTTTCTATTGAGGTGGAACCAAAACACCTAGCTTGATTTAGGCTGATAAAAAACATGTCACTGCGATTTTTGGGTGAATGTGCATTCTAACCAAAAAAACACCAATTTGAAATAACCCAATCAGAGCTTTATCATCTTCTTTTTATGAAGATGGAACCCAAAAATTTTTTTTGCTTTGGTTGGGGGTGATTCTGGTGCACACCCAAAAAACACCATGCAAATTGAAATAATACCAATCAAAGCTTATGCGTCTTCTTTCTACGCATATGGAAGCGAAAGACGGTATTGTGTTATTTTGGTTTCATTACACACACTTTGCGATTTCTAGGTCAATGTGCATTAACACCTGTCAGGGGCTCAGGAGCAGAGGTACAGGGGAGAGAGGAAATGGAGAGCGAAGGGGAAGAATCTGAGGGCAGCGTAGGGGAGTACGACAGTGACCCGAGAGATTCCATGAGCTTCTCCAGCGAATCAGAAGATTCCCAGAAGGTGGCGCCGATGGTCAGGGCAAGGGGGGTCCCAGGGGAGACACACCAGAAACAAGGGGCCAGCGGGGACTCCCAAAGCAGCAGCTGGAAATCAGGACCAGCTTCCCCACCAGAGCAGAGTGGGGGGGGAAGAGTCCCATGTGTCAGAGCCAGCGTCTCCTCCAGCAGGAGGAGAAGATGAGTCTGGGCTGACCACACCTCCATCGGAGAGTGGGGGAACGGAGGGGAGGTCAGGTGCAGCTAGCCTCCCCGAAGGGGGAAGCAGTGACAGGAGCAGTGTAACGGTCAGGAGGAAGGTTGCCGGCTGGGCACGCGCGCCAAGTTCAAATGTAGAGGCACGTGGGACAGCAGAAAACCCGGATTGGGAACCAGGTCCTAAAGCCCGCCGGAGGCAGGGGGAAGACTCAGGGGACTCAGCGTCAGATGAGTCTCGGAAGAGTGGGACCCCAGCTGACAGGCGGAGCCAGAGGAGGAAAGAGCAAAGGAAGAGGTGGAGGAAGGCTAGGGTCTTAAACTGGTGTCTGGGGGGAGGGGACTCAGACGGAGCTTCGGCGGTCTAGAGTTTCAGACGTAGAGCTGTGCGCCGCGGCTGTGAAAGAAAAACTGAACTTCAATAAAGACTTTTGTACATAACAACAAACTGGCGTTGGTCCTTTGTGAGCTGGGACCTCGGGCAGCTCTCACAACACCAACCTGTTTGGCTTTGTTTAGGCTTATTACACTTCACTTTGCTACGGTTAGGGTTAGGGTTAGGGTTGCGGTTGCGGTTAGGGTTAGGGTTAGGGTTGGGTTAGGGTTAGGGTTAGGGTTAGGGTTAGGGTTAGGGTTAGGGTTAGGGTTAGGGTTAGGGTTAGGGTTAGGGTTAGGGTTAGGGTTAGGGTTAGGGTTAGGGTTAGGGTTAGGGTTAGGGTTATGGCAGTGTTTCCCAACCGGTGTTCCGCGGCACACTAGTGTGCCGCGAGATGTTGCCTGGAGGGAGGCGGGCGAGTCCAAAAAAGGTTGGGAAACACTGCTAGTCTAACACACGCCAGCCGGGGTCTGCCTCCGCGTTGCATCAGCTTCCTCGCTCTTGGCGCTCTGCTTGCCAGCCTGGTGGCCTCTGCCCCGCCCCGAGACTGGAAGGGAGGGGCGGGGCTTCCACTGCGGCTGCGTCTCTGGCTCTTTCAACTCATTCCTCCTCCGAGTGGGCTTGAAAGAGCGGCCGATGGATGAATCGGCCGGCGACCCTGAAGCCTTGTGCAAAGTAGAGGAGGCGGAGAAGCGACGGCAGGGAGCTTAGGCGCCGCATCCGGCTCATTGCGGGAAGTCAAGATGGCAGCGGGTCAGTGTGGGAAGCAGCTTTTTCCCTCCGCCGCCCCCCTCTCACCGGGAATAAAGGGGGCCCCGCTGGGGGGTGACGTTGTAGAACGCAGTGTTCTTATTTTGGGAAGGTTTGAGGGGTCGGACTAAGCAGGTTGGGGGCTGGTCTGGGCTTCCGCTCCCTCCCCTCCCCACGGAGTGTACCTGCGGTGCAAGGAGGAGCTCTGAGCCACTGCTCTGGGAAAGGAAGGAGGGCGAGGCGGCCTGGCCAAGTGCAGGGGAGACCCGTAGTGGGGAGCAGGGGGAGGAGGAGGCACCGAGGAATGGAGGCGGGGGAGACTCCCTCGCTTTGCAGAAACTGCAAAAAATGAGGCAGGAATTGGGTTTGTTTTTGTAGCTCAGGACGTGCTTCGCTTCTGGTGTGCCTAAGGCGGCCGCCCCAATTATCCCCTAGCCCGTCTTTCCAGGTGCTGCCCCCCCTCCACAAAGGGCCATAGAACTGTAGAGTTGGCAGGGGTCCCAAGGGTCATCTAGTTTTAAGTTTCTCTTTCAAAAAGGAAACGTGGGTTAAAGCGGCGACGCCGCCCCCCACTCACTTTCCTGCTCTGGCTTCCCTAACAGTTTTCCGAGTTGCGTCACTGGATCCAGCCCCCTTTTCCACAGGTGACACGGGGCTGGAGGGAGGGAAAGAGGGCTTTACGTCGCACACAAAGGCAGCCTCCTAGAAGCGCTCTGGGCCGGCGCCGTTTCGCCGAAGGCGCCGGAGGACCCCCACCCTCAGCTCCTTCAGAAAGGACTGGAGCGGAATAGCCCTTTCTCTTCTTCCCCAACCCTTGTCGTTGGAGGAGTCCCTCAGTCCCTCGCTTTGCTGCCTCCTCCCCCCCCCACCCCCAAAGCTTGGAGGTTCCCCGGCAAGGGGGAGGGGAAAAAATTGAAACTTACACTTTCGTGCGTCCCTCCCGGCGTGACGCTGCGCGCTGACGTCACGGGGCTGTAATGGTGGTGTGCCTCGAGATTTTTTTCATCAAACAAGTGTGCCTTTGCCCAAAAAAGGTTGGGAAACACGGTTAGGGTTAGGGTTAGGGTTAGGGTTAGGGTTAGGGTTAGGGTTAGGGTTAGGGTTAGGGTTAGGGTTAGGGTTAGGGTGAATGACCACCGAAAGAACAATCCAAGTTTATTCGTCCTCTTTCTATTGAGATGGAACCAAAACACCTATGCTTGATTTGGGCTGATAACAAACATGTCACTGCGATTTTTGAGTGAATGTGCATTCTAACCCCAAAACACCATTTTGAAATAAGCCCAATCAGACTTTTATCATCTTCTTTCTATGTAGCTGGAACACAAAACAACCTGTTTGGCTTTGTTTAGGCTTATTACACTTCGCTTTGCTAGGGTTTCTGTTAGGGTTAGGGTTAGGGTTAGGGTTAGGGTTAGGGTTAGGGTTAGGGTTAGGGTTGGGGTTGAGACTTCCGGTGGAGAGTGATCTCATCGCAAGAGGGGATTTTTCCGTGAGGGAAATCCTGAGCTACTTCGGGGAAAAAGGGGGTGCTAAAGGGCGTGGAGGCCCCTCAAAATACCTCTGGTGGGTGTCCGGAACGTCAGGATCCCAGCGGGACCAGAAGCGGCTCGCCCGGCTGTCAGGTAGCTTCCGAAAGAAGTGAAGAGAACGGAGGAGCGGAGCAGCAGGTCGAGGGAAGCCATTATCTACCCCCGAGTAGCGAAGTCTTGCAGAGAAAGTGCCTCGCTCTCAAAATAAAAGAAATCCGGGAATAAACTGAAATTGGCGATTAATAAAAGAATAAAAGAAACCCGGAGGAAAAAACAAGAATATTGCGGAGTTCAGCTATTATCCGGAATCAGCACGGACGCAAAGTGATTTGCAGAGCGGAGAAAGGAAAGTGAGTTGCCCTAGCAGCTAAGGAAAGTGAGTTTCCCTAGCGGCTGGTCAGACCTCACCTAGAGTACTGTGTCCAGTTCTGGGCACCACAATTCAAGAAGGACACTGACAAACTGGAACGTGTCCAGAGGAGGGCAACCAAAATGGTCAAAGGCCTGGAAACGATGCCTTATGAGGAACGGCTAAGGGAGCTGGGCATTTTTAGCCTGGAGAAGAGGAGGTTAAGGGGTGATATGATAGCCATGTTCAAATATATAAAAGGATGTCACATAGAGGAGGGAGAAAGGTTGTTTTCTGCTGCTCCAGAGAAGCGGACACGGAGCAATGGATCCAAACTACAAGAAAGAAGATTCCACCTAAACATTAGGAAGAACTTCCTGACAGTAAGAGCTGTTCAACAGTGGAATTTGCTGCCAAGGAGTGTGGTGGAGTCTCCTTCTTTGGAGGTCTTTAAGCAGAGGCTTGACAACCATATGTCAGGAGTGCTCTGATGGTGTTTCCTGCTTAGCAGGGGGTTGGACTTGATTGCCCTTGTGGTCTCTTCCAACTCTATGATTCTATTGTTTGTTTCCCTGCATGATTTTTACATCAAAAGTATCCTGTGGAAAGAGGATACTTAATATCAAGAACTGGTTAGAACTAAAATAGGGAACAGAAAGTATCGCTTTGAAAACTGGAAGTACTCGATGAACTGAGGGGGGGAAGAGAAGAAGGAACTGTTCTCCACTTTCACTTTTAAAGAACAAAGGACAGTGAAAAGGAACAGAAGGTTCCGACGCCATTAAAGAACTTGAAGCGTAGTAATCAACAACGCATTTTGGTGGCTTTGGTTGAATTAACTTATTTTTGTTTTTTGTTTGTTAATCCTGCTTATGTTATTACTGGAATTGGAATATAGTAATATTTAAAAGACACTAAAGTACTGATTCATTTCCTCAATTCCCTTTTCTTCACTTCCGAATTATGCCATAACAACGGAGGACACCTAGCGGATAGAATAAAATATTGCAATTTGTTTTTTCTTCTTCTTCCAATTTTACGGACTTTAATTAAAGGGTGCTCTCGGATACCAAGACAGACAGACTTTGGATGTTATAATATAGTCCTTCTCCCCCTCTTTGGGTTCGATAATATATATTCCCTTTCCTTTTTGATTACTTTTTTTATTATTAGGATTAAAGTGCTAATATTTGAAGTTAGGAATCTGAAGAGACTATAAAATTGAAAATCAAACTGAAAATTGATAACTAAAGCCAAAAGGAAGAAGCAGACTGGGTAACTAAGTGGATTAGCCTGAGTGGAGGCAAGAAGAGGAACAGGAACAGACCCTGCTTGGTTGCTGGAATATATTTTGGGGTTATATTGGTATTATTTGGGGATTGTGTAAAATTTTGTAAACTTACTTGGCATTTTGGTTGAGGGGTTACAAATTATAATTTAGAAATTGAGATATAAAAATATTTTGGTACGTAATAGAGGGTTTTGGGTTAAATAAGATATAATGTCGAATCCAACAAAGAGGATGGAGGGGGGGACACCAACAGAAAGAAAAGGATCCAAGCAAGAAATAGACTTCAAAGCAGATATATTAAGAATGTTTGCGGAAATTAAACAAAGTGAAAAAAATTAGAAGTAAAATTAGAACAAGTAGATAATAAGATTGGGAAAATGGATAAAAAAATGGACGAAACAGTTAATGAACTGAAAGGGCAAATAAAGGAAGTATTTAGAAGAACACAATCCGTGGAAGAGGGATTGAAAAAGACGAGATTAGAAATGAAAGATGTGAAACGTGAATGTCAGGGCTGCCACTCAGTCCCAGCTCACATAGGACCACGTTAGCCAGCGTTCAGGTTAAAAGAGTCTTTATTGGATTACAGCTTCCATTTCCAAACTGCGATATGCAGCCCTACTTCTTCTAGGTCAGACCGGCGAAGACCCGTCTGAGTCTCCGCCTCTAGCACACCAGCTTAATACCCTAGCCTTGCTCCACCTCCTGCGCCTTTCCCTCCGTCTCTGGGTCCTTCTGCCCCCCGGGGTCTCCTTTTTCCTACTCTCTTCTGACGCGGACCCCCCTGACCCTTCCGCCTCCTTGCGGCGGGCTTTGGGACCTGGTTCACTCTCTGGGCTGCTTACTGCGCCAGCTTCCGCTACATTTGAACTTGGCGCGCGCGCCCAACTCTCAACCTTCCTCTTGATCGTTTCGTCGCTCCCCGAGGTGGGCGTGACTACTCCTGACTCATGCCCTCCCTCCTTCTGAAAGCCTCCGGAACCCGATATCTGGTCCCCTTTCTCCCCGCTGTTCCCGTCTGGGTACGTGGGTCCCGATCTCCAACTGCTGCTCTCTGATTCCTCTCTGGACCCTTCTTCCTGGGGTGTCCCCCTGCTTTCCCCCCTTGCTCTGACTGCTGGCGCTCCCTTCTGGGAATCCTCGGACTCACTGGATAAGCTCGGCGATCTCGGTTCGTCATCCCCACTCATCTTTCCTTCGTATTCCTCCCCCTCGCTCTCTGTCTCCTCCCTTCTCTGTGTCTCTGCTTCTGAACCCCTGACATCCATCCCCCCCTCGAAGCCCCCCTTCCCCCCTCCCCACTTTCAAGGGTGGTTGCAGGGTGCTCCATCATCACAGGAGTGAATGCCGGATACAGTTCGCTCCTCGTTGCTGGCCGCCAACTGAAGACCTCCGAGTCTTCCTCCTCGCGTTCGTCAACGGTGAGCTGCTCCGCCTCCATTTCAGTGCCGCCGTGCTCGAAACCGAGATCCTCCCCGCACACGTCCATGTCAGTCTCTGCGTCGGTCGCTCGACCTGGCATCTCCAGCCACCTCCGGCGCCACTGCTCCTCTGGCCGATCGTCCCACCAATACGAGGTGTCGGACGCCGAACCCTCCGGTGACCCCTCTCGGGAATGTGTGCGCTGTGCGGGCTCCCCGTCCGAGTCGAAGCCATGGAACGTGCTGGAGGAAAGTGTGGGCGTGAACAACCAGTCGTCGAAGAAGCCTGCTGGCATGGGTCTGTGTGGGAAAAGGGCATGAAACTCGTCCTTGAGCAGGGGTTCCTCCAAAGCGTAGTCTGGCACCCAGCTATTAGCACTAGCCCGGGTGCCCTCTCTGGCTAGGAGGTATTCCACTCCGTCTTCCCCCCATCTGGAGTCCAAAATCTCCGTGACTTCGTTGATGGGGTCCTGCTGTGGCAATCTTCCCGCCTCCGACCGCTCCTGAGACGGACTCGGTGCTGTTCCTGGTTCCTGGAACCTGTGAGGTGTCCTGTAGGGAGTGAGCACCGACCTGTGGAACACCGGATGCATCCTGGAACCCTCCGGGAGCACCAGCCTGAAAGCTACTGGGTTGATCTGCGCTTCGACTTGGTATGGACCGAGTTGCTTGTGCCCCAACTTCTTTTTGGCTAACGATCTGGTCGGCACTGCGTGGGCTGCCAACCAGACCCAGTCTCCCACTCGGATCTCTTCGCCAACCCGCCTGTGCTTGTCCGCTTGCACCTTGTATGCGTGCTTCGCTAGCTCCAGCTGCCGTCGGAGTTGATCGTGGACCTCCTGCAACTCAGACGCGAAAGCGTCCGCCGTCTGCGGTTCCCCTTCCCCCACTCTGTCCAGTCCCGGGAAGGTTCTGGGATTCCTCCCATTGTTGGCGAAGAACGGTGTCACCCCTGTGGACACGTGCTTCGTGTTGTTGTAGGCGAACTCGGCGAGCGGCAGGTAATCCACCCACGTCGCAGGCTGTTGATTGGCATAGCATCTCAGGTACTGCTGCATGATGGCATTGACCCTCTCCGCTTGCCCGTTGGTCTGCGGGTGTCTCGCTGATGTCAGGTTGATTTTGACGTTCAGGAAGCCCATCAGCTTCTGCCAGAAATTCGAGATGAACTGGCGACCGCGGTCGGACAGTATAGACCGTGGCAGCCCGTGCACTTTGAACACGTGATCTATGAACAGTTTGGCTGTTTGTTCTGCCGTGGCCACCTTCGCACACGGTATGAAGTGTGCCATCTTGGTGAACAAGTCCACCACCACTAGTACAGCCGTCTTGCCTCTCGAGCTGGGTAGATCCGTGACAAAGTCCAGGGCCACCCTCTCCCACGGTTCAAACGGCGTTTGCAGCGGTTCGAGCAGTCCCGCCGGTGGTTTGTGCACCGGCTTGGCCCTCTGGCAGGTGTCGCACCTCGCGACGTAGTCCGCGACTTCCCCTCTCAGTCTGGGCCACCAAAAGTCCCTTGCGACTAATTCCACCGTTTTTTCCGTGCCAAAGTGCCCGGCCGTGGGTGCGTCGTGCAACTGCTGCAGTACCTTGGCGCGAAGTTCATCTCCAGGCACGTAGATGGCCCCTTTACGTAAGAGCAAGCCGTCCCGTATCTGGAACTCGTCGCTCTTCGCCGTGCCCTTGTGCACCTCGGCCATCTTCGCCTGCGCGAATGAGTCGTCCTGCAACGCCCGCCGCACCGCCTCCAGGTCTACTGTGGCTGAAGCGCACGCCCACGCTGTTGGCGCGAAGATGTGCATGGCTGCCGCTGGCGTCGCCTCTTCGAGGTATTGCGGTTTTCGGGACAGTGCATCCGCCATGATGTTAGTGTCGCCTGGGACGTACTCTATGCGGAAATCGAAGTCAGCAAAGAACTCCGCCCAACGTATCTGCCTCTGGTTCAGGAACTTCGCCGTGCGCCAGTGCTCCAGATTCTTGTGGTCCGTGCAGACCTGCACCGTGTGCTTGGCGCCGATCAGGAAGTGCCTCCATGCTTTGAATGCTGCATGAATGGCAAGCAACTCCCTGTCCCAGATGGTGTAGTTCTGCTCCGACTTGCTGAGCTTTCTGGAGTAGAACGCTCCCGGTCTCCAGACCCCCTGTGGGTCCCTCTGCAGCAGGACAGCTCCCACTGCTCTATCGGACGCGTCTGTCTCTACCCGCATCGGTCTGCTGGGGTCGATATGCAGCAGTTGCTCTTCCGACGCGAAGAGACGCTTGAGTGCCTGAAAGGACTGCTCTGCCTGCTCCGTCCAGATGAATTTCTTTTTCTTGGAGCTTAGCGTGTCCGTAATAGCCGCCGTCTGCATCGCGAACCCTTTGATAAACTTGCGATAGAAGTTGGCGAAGCCGACAAACCGCTGGACCTCCTTCCGGTTGCGCGGGCTCTTCCAATCCAACACCGCTCGCACCTTGGCGCTGTCCATGGCTAGCCCCTTGTCCGACAACTTGTAACCCAAGAAATCCACCTCCGTCGTGTCGAACTGGCACTTCTCCAGTTTGGCGTACAGTCTATGCTGCTGCAACCTCTCCAGCACCTCCCGAACGTCTTGGTCATGCGCTTGCTGCGACTCGGAGAATATCAGGATGTCATCCAGAAAGCAGACGCACTTCTTGTAGAGGAGTCCCGCCAACACATGATGCATGAAAGCTTGAAAACAGTGAGAACCGTTTTGCAATCCAAACGGCATCACTCTGTACTCGTAGGTGCCCAGAGGCGTGAACATGGCTGTCTTCCACTCATCGCCCTCCCTCATGCGGATGAGATTGTACGCCCCTCGCAGGTCCAACTTGGTAAACACGCGTCCCTTGCGCACCGTCGCCAGTAGGTCGTCAATCCTGGGCATGGGGAAATCAGAGGGCTTGGTCATCTTGTTCAAGAGGCGAAAATCCACCACCAGCCTCTTTTGGGGCGTGTCCTTCTTCTTCACAAAGAAAACAGGACTGCCCCCTACTGCCCTGGACTCCCGGATGAAACCGCGCTCCAAATTGTGATCTATGAACTGTTTGAGTTCCTGTAGTTCATCCTCAGACATGGAATACAGCCTCCCCTTCGGTAGCGTCGCCCCTGGTAGGAGGTCAATCTTGCAGTCATATTGCCTGTGCGGTGGTAACTTGTCTGCCTCCTTCTCGCAGAAGACCTCCAGAAAGTCTGCGTATTTGTGGGGGACTGCTTGCAACGTTCCCAACTGCAGTTGTGATTCCTCCTCCTCTCCCTCCTGTCCGGGCAGGATGCAGTGTTCTGCGCAGTAAGAGGAGCCGAAGATCAGCTGTCGCTGGTACCAAGCCAGTGTCGGACTGTGCCTGTCCAGCCAACTCATGCCCAACACAATGGGTGTGTCCGACAGTCGTGTGACGTTAAAACTGATGACTTCCCTGTGGTTGCCAAGGCGCATCACCATTGGCGGCGTTTGCTTCACCACCTGCCCCCCCAGCAACTCTCTGCCATCCACTGTGACGACTTGCAGGGGCAGAGTGGCCGGCAATAGCTGTATAGCGTGCTGCTCCACAAAATCCTGTGCTATAAAGTCTGCGTTGCTTCCAGAATCCACAGAAAGCGGGACTTCGATAGTGACGCCATCGGGCAGCTGGAGAGATGCTGTGAGTTGCACTACTGGTTTGGGTGGGAGGGGGTCTGTGGGTTGCAAGATCGCTGGGGACTGCTTCAGTGATGCGTCTGGCTGGGCCCCAGTGCCTCTGTCTCCAGCCAGACATCGTCGTTTCCCTGCTGGTGTTCGCTGTGTTGCGTGGCCGCTTTCACCGTTGCGGAGGCTGCAGTGTGCTTGGAGCTCCTCTGGGGACACTCTTTCACCAAGTGTTGAGAGCTGTCGCATATATAATACTTCCTGGTCCCTCTAGGAGGTTTAGTCTTGACTGCCGCCGGTGCAGGGGCTCTGGTAGCTGACTGAGCCCTGGCTCCTCCCACCTCCATAGGTTCCACTCCCCCTCCTGGCGGAGGTGTAGATTGCGCACGCGTAGCGTCCCTGGGAACGAAAGAGAAACTTCTCGCTGCTTCGCGCCCTCCACGTCCTTCGTCTCTGCACCACGGACGTTCTTCCAGCCTCACCCCCACAGTCAGCGCCCTTTGGACCACCTCCTGCGTGCTCCGGGGCCTCTCCCCCCTCGCAATTTCGTCTTTAACAGCACTGCTTAATCCCTCCCAGAAGAGGTCTCTGACTGGGGGCGAATCCCGGTCCCATTCCAAGGCACTGACCAGCGCAAAAAAGCGGGCGTGATACTGGCGTACGCTCGCCCTCCCTTGTTTCAGTCCATGAATCTCCCGTCGGGCAAGATCCACGTCAATGGTAGATAAAAAGCACGCATCCATCGCTTTGATAAAGGCATCTGCATTCTGAAGCGCCGGATCTTTATCCCTCCACAAATTGCGTAGCCACGCTTTAGCATCCCCATGCAAATGGGATAGTATAAACCCCACTTTCTCTTCCTCATCCCTAAAGTCTTTCGCCAGCAGTTGCAGTGCGCACATTACGTCTGCTCGAAAATTGGGGTACTGTTGTAAATTCCCATCGAAGTGAGCCACAAGCCCTCCTGCTCTCCGTGCCAACCCAACCCCCTCCGGTCTGGGTCCTGGCTGCCCATGCTTAACCAATGCTTCAAACCTGGCGTGGAGATCTCTGTAGGCGGCTGCCGCATCCTCCTCCCTTTTCTTGGATGCCTGTACCTCCGCGTTCAATTGGGTCACTGCCTGTTGCAGCGCTAAAATTTTCTCTGCTTCCGTCATCTCTGCCAACCGTTGTGAGCTCGCTCCCAAACACCAATTTCCTCCTCTCGCTGCTTCTGCCTCCGCTGCGAGGTATCAGGTGTCCGAAGCTTAAATGAGACGGGTCTTACTGTCAGGGCTGCCACTCAGTCCCAGCTCACATAGGACCACGTTAGCCAGCGTTCAGGTTAAAAGAGTCTTTATTGGATTACAGCTTCCATTTCCAAACTGCGATATGCAGCCCTACTTCTTCTAGGTCAGACCGGCGAAGACCCGTCTGAGTCTCCGCCTCTAGCACACCAGCTTAATACCCTAGCCTTGCTCCACCTCCTGCGCCTTTCCCTCCGTCTCTGGGTCCTTCTGCCCCCCGGGGTCTCCTTTTTCCTACTCTCTTCTGACGCGGACCCCCCTGACCCTTCCGCCTCCTTGCGGCGGGCTTTGGGACCTGGTTCACTCTCTGGGCTGCTTACTGCGCCAGCTTCCGCTACATTTGAACTTGGCGCGCGCGCCCAACTCTCAACCTTCCTCTTGATCGTTTCGTCGCTCCCCGAGGTGGGCGTGACTACTCCTGACTCATGCCCTCCCTCCTTCTGAAAGCCTCCGGAACCCGATATCTGGTCCCCTTTCTCCCCGCTGTTCCCGTCTGGGTACGTGGGTCCCGATCTCCAACTGCTGCTCTCTGATTCCTCTCTGGACCCTTCTTCCTGGGGTGTCCCCCTGCTTTCCCCCCTTGCTCTGACTGCTGGCGCTCCCTTCTGGGAATCCTCGGACTCACTGGATAAGCTCGGCGATCTCGGTTCGTCATCCCCACTCATCTTTCCTTCGTATTCCTCCCCCTCGCTCTCTGTCTCCTCCCTTCTCTGCGTCTCTGCTTCTGAACCCCTGACAGTGAAGAAGATAGGATTAAAGTGGAGATGATGGAACTGAGTAAAGCGCAAGAAGAAATGAAGGACGTAATAGCCATGAATGAACTAAGGCAGAGGGAAGTTATTTTGAGACTTAGAGCAGTCCCAGAATCACAAGGTGAAAACATTAAAGAGAAATTGATAACAGAATTAGCTCAATGGATGGAATTACCAGTAGAGGAAATGGCAAGATCGGTACAATCTGCATTTAGACTACGTGTAAAAACAACTAGAGTTAAAAAATTTGTAGGAGACTGCTTGATCACATTTAAAGAAAGGGAAATGAGAAATATGATTCTGCAAAAAAATAGGGAAAAAAGACTGAGCATTAATGGGAACTACATAATAATCTTTAAAGACATACCAATTAGATTACTGAGACGCAGAGAGCCGTATAAAGCATTGGTGCAGACGCTGAAGAAAAATAACATAGAATTCAAATGGGAGTTCCCGGAAGGTATTTCATTCATTTACAGAAGCAAGAGGCATAGACTGATAAGCCTAGAAGAAACTGGAAAATTCCTGAGAAAATATAAAGAACTGAGATCAGAAAAAGAAGAAGATAAAGGAGAAGAGGCAGCAGGAGGCGCAGACTCAGAGGAAGAAACAAGAAAGACATCAGGAGAAGAAGAGGAACAGGAGGAAGAAGAAACAGCTAAATTATAAAAGGAGAAACAAATCTATTTAAATTTAAATCACCATGGCGTTAAAAATTTGGAACTGGAACATTAATGAGATGAATGAGGAAAAAAAGGAATAAAATTGAACAAATCTTAAAAAAAGAAAACCTGGACATTATTTGCCTACAAGAGACACACGTAGCAAAAAGACACAAAAGAATATTGATTAATAAAAGATTAGGAAATGAGTTTATATCCTCAGATAAAGATAAAAAAGAGGAGTGGTCATCTATGTCAAAAACCAAATTGAAGCTCAACAAATTTTTAAAGATGAAGAAGGAAGGATAATAGCGGTCCAAATCAAATGGCAGGGAGAAAATCTAATTATAGTCGGGATCTATGCACCAAATGGTAATAAGTCTGAGTTTTACAAAATTCTGGAAGAAAAACTATCTGAATATGTAGATCAGAAAATTATAATATTGGGAGATATGAATGCAGTGGTGTCATTGGAAATGGATAGACTCAGAGATGGAAGAAGTAAGGAAGGGAAGTTACCTAGAACTTTTTTTTCATTGGTTAAAAATTGTAATTTGATAGATATCTGGAGACTTAGACACCCACTGGAAAAACAGTTCACTTATTACTCTGAGCCGAACCAGTCAATGTCCAGAATAGATCAGATTTGGATTTCGAATGAATTAACGCCAAGAACTCTTCGGGTAGAAATCCAAGCCAAAATGATCTCTGATCACAACCCAATAAAAATGAAACTAAAAGGTTTGGAAGAAAGAACTTTTAGGTGGAGAATGAAAGACTACCTTTTAGACGACCAAGAAATTGTTGAAAAAGCACAAAAAAGGTTGACGGAATAGTTTATGGATAATTTGAATAAAGGTACAAAAATAAAAGTGGTTTGGGATGCAAGCAAGGCAGTGATGAGAGGTTTTTTCATCCAGCAGAATGTCATTAAAAATAAGGGTAGAGAAAAAGGGAAAAAAGATATTTTGAAGCAGATAATGGACAATGAGCAAAAATTAGTTAAAAAACCTAATAAGAGAATAAAAGAAAACATTAAAGCTTTGCAATCCCAGTTTGCAATGATAATAAACAGAGAAGTGGAATGGAATATTAAAAAAACTAAGACAAAGAAGTTTTGAATTTGCAAACAAATCAGGAAAATTGCTGGCATGGCAAATCAAAAAAAGAAAGGAACAAAACACAATAAATAAAATTGTAGTGGATGGAGAAGAGATAACTAACCCTAAGGAAATAAGGAAGGGTTTCTTGGATTATTACAGAGGATTATATAAAAACAGAGAGAAAAACAACTTGAGGAAAATAGAAAGATTTCTGAAAGAAAAAAAGATGCAGACGATTCCGATAGATAAAAAAGAACAACTGAATACCCCAATAGAGATAGAAGAAATAAAAGAAGTAATAAAAGAATTAAAAAGGGGGAAAGCTCCAGGTCCAGACGGATTCACCGCTAACTACTACAAAGAAATGAAATTCGCATTGATGACACCATTGAAAGAAGTAATGAATAACATCTTAAAAGAAAGAGAAATACCAGAAACATGGAAAGATGCATTTATTACATTAATTCCGAAACAGGACTCAGATTTATTGCAAGTTAAAAATTATAGGCCGATCTCACTATTAAATATAGATTATAAAATTTTTGCAGGAATTCTGGCGAAAAGAATGAAAAACATATTGTTAGAAAGCATCCACGGGGATCAAGCGGGCTTCTTACCTGGCAGGTAAATGAAAGATAATATAAGAAACATAATATAGTAGAATATCTGTCTGCCAGGAGTGAGAAGCAAGCTATAATGATGTTCGTGGATGCAGAGAAGGCATTCGACAATATAATTTGGGACTTTATGTTAAAGCATCTGGAATATATGGAGGTTGGTAAAGAATTTTTCAACGGAGTAAAGGCAATTTACACAGAACAAAAAGCAAAATTGATTATAAACAATGTGGTATCAGAAGAAATAAAGATAGCAAAAGGAACAAGACAGGGATGCCCACTTTCCCCATTGTTGTTTATAACGGTGTTGGAAGTCCTCCTGAATTCAATAAGACAAAATAAGAAGATAAAAGGAATAACAATTGGCCAAAATGAATATAAAGTCAAAGCGTTCGCAGATGATTTGGTAATAACGATAGAAGACCCGACGAGTTCAATAAATGAGGTACTGGAAGAATTCGAACAATTTGGTAAAGTGGCAGGCTTCAAATTAAATAAGAAAAAGACTAAAATAATGACGAAGAATACAGACTTAAGTGTAATTGAAGAAGTGCAACAACAAACAGAGATAGAGGTGGTCAAAAAGGTGAAATATTTAGGAATATGGATAACCCCGAAAAATATAGATTTATTCAAGAATAACTACGAGCCGGCATGGAAAGGAATAAGAAAGGACCTCGAGGTGTGGGGAAAGTTGAAACTGTCATTTTGGGGTAGGATATCTACAATTAAGATGAATGTGCTCCCAAAAATGTTGTTTTTATTTCAGACTATCCCTGTAATTAAGGGAACTAAGATATTCAAAGAATGGCAAAGAGAAATCTCAAAATATATCTGGCAGGGCAAAAGGCCGAGAATTCAGTTTAAACTTTTAACAGATGCAAAAGAAAGAGGAGGTTTTGCCCTGCCAGATTTGAAACTATATTATGAGGCTTCGTGCCTTTGCTGGTTGAAAGCATGGATAAAATTGGAAAAGAAGGAACTGTTAGACCTGGAGGGATTCGACAACAGGTTTGGGTGGCATGCGTACTTATGGCATGAGAAGAAGAAAATCCATAAGGGTTTCGAAAGCCACATCTTTAGAGGTCCCCTGATTGAAGTGTGGGAAAGGAATAGATATTTATTAGAACCTAAAATTCCACACTGGCTATCCCCACTAGAAGTTATGAGCGTCAAGAAGATCAATATGAGAGGCAACTGGATTACTTACGATCAATTGTTATTCAAAGAAGGGGGGAAATGGAAAATGAAACCGTACGAACAGGTTAAAGAAAATGTGTTTGATTGGCTACATTGTTTTCAAATAAATGAAATGTTCAGGAAAGATATTAAAGACAGAGGATATGCTGATAAAGACTCCAAATTCCAGATTGAAATAATAAATAACGATTATAAAAATTTATCCAAAATGTACAATTTGCTGCTAGAGTGGAATCTGATAGATGAGGAAGTAAAGTCGGTCATGATACATTGGGCCAGGGACATCGGACATAATATACATTTTGAAGAGTGGGAAATTTTTTGGAAAAAAACCTAAAATTTACGGCTTGTATGACGCTGAAGGAGAATATAATGAAGATGTTTTACCGATGGTATATAACCCCTGCAAAATTGGCAGAAATGTAAAAAACTTGTAATAAATGCTGGAAATGCAGGGAAAAAGAGGGGTCTTTCTACCACATGTGGTGGGAATGCAAAAAGGTAAAAGGTTTTTGGGAAAGTGTATATAATGAAATGAAGAAAATTTTAAGGTATACATTTGAAAAAAAAACCCGAGGCCTTCCTGTTAGGAATATTAGGAAGGGAGATAAAGAGTAATGATTGTAAATTGTTTCAATATGCAACGACTGCAACAAGAGTCCTCCTGACCCCAAACTGGAAACAACAGAAAATACCGACAGTTGAGGAATGGAGAATGAAACTGTTAGATTACGCGGAGTTGGATAGATTGACGGGAAAAATTAGGTACTTAAGAGACCAGAGGTTCATTGAGGACTGGGGAAATTTGTGGAACATCTGGAAAATATAAGTGAAGGACAGATAATGCTAGTGGGGTTTAAAAGAGCACTGTGAAAAATGTAGGAGTATTGTCTAAAGAGAAATGGAAGTAAGGAGTCAAATAATGTCAATATAAATTATGAAATGCGTAATTTAAAAAATGACTATGGATGGACTTCTGGAGGCGGCGCAAAACGGTAATGGCGGTCCCCTTTGAGCTGTGAAGGGGAGCTCCGCAGAAAAGGGTCGTCCGCTACGGCGAAGCGGAGACCCATAAAGAAAAACCACAGGTAGAGTGAGCCTGTGGCCGTGGGACTCGGCGGGCACCAGAAGCGCCCCCCAAAACGAAGAAGGAACCCCGTAAGGGGCTCCGGAACGTGGAAGGGCTGGCGCGGTGCTGTGAGTTCATCGCTCTTTCTGCAGAAGTGAAGCCGTGCAGCTGCTGCCGATGAGCGCCGACCTTTTTTCCTGGAACATTTGATTCAAAACTACAAACCCGTGAGTAAGGGGAATTTAAGAATTTCGGGACTAAAGTGACTAAATTTGGTGAAAGCAGGAGACGCAACCAGGAAGTCCGTCTCCCTGCAGTGCTTAAAGAATTAAAGCAAAGAATTTGACAAGCTGGAATCTTTTTAAAGTGACTTTAGAAGTTTGGACTTTTGTGCAACATTTGAACTGGTTTCTAAGAGATTAAGAGAGTTAACTTTTGTTCTACTTTTGTTGGCTTTGGACTGGACTTTCCTCCCCCTTTTGTGGATTTATAAATGACGGAGAAGCCCAAATTCACGGGCTGCCAGTTTAAAAAAGAACTGTCAAACTGCTGAGACTGTTTAACTACTGAAAGTGTTACATTGGAGCGTTATAGTCGGGATACAAATGGGAAAACTGCTTCTCGCACCTCTTTAGAGACTTTGTTTCAATTTTGGGAAAGCTCTGCATGCTAAAAGGGAGCTGAAGGATCCTTTCATTGCGGTTTAAAACTGTTTGGATTTTAATGGCGGAACAACTCTATTTTCTTTTCTGAGGCATCATTACACTCCCCCTAGAGGATTTTGGACTTACAGCTGTCTGAGACCTGCTTTTTGTTTTTATTCTCTACTGCTTTGTGGTTTACTCTCTGGAATTGTGATTCCCATGGGACTTTACACAGCTTGACCTTGGCACGTAGACAGGACTGGAATGAGTGGTACGGGCAAAACAAGATTGGCTAAAGCGAAAGCTAAACATTTAGTGCAAACAACTTTGACTTCTCAGCCACGCAGATCATCTGTCCCAGCTGTTTTAGAGATACATGAAGGAGAAACCGAGCAGACATCATTAGAAGATATGGCTACAGGAGGATCTGCAGCTGTTTTAGAACAAATTTTAGAACAATTGGAAAGTTTAAATAAGAAAGCAGACGAGCATTCAGCCAAAATTGATCAAGCTACAGCCAGTATCAGTAAATTGACTGAACAAGTTGCTCAACATACACAAGCAATTGGGAATTTACAGGAAGTAACTGCAGAAAACCGTAAATTAGCTGAGGAAGCGAATCAAAAAGCCGCGGAAGCCAATCGAAAGGCCGAAGCAGTACAGGTGGAGGTAAAACCTCTGCACAAACAGATAAGTGAACAGCAGGCCTACCTGTCTATGATGTCTATGATCGAACTGAGAAATAGGGAGAATAATCTCAGACTGAGAGCCATCCCAGAACTTGAACAGGGGGACTTAATAGGCTATCTGACATCAGAATTTTCAAAGTTTTGGGCTATTGGAGAAGACAAGGACTTTAAAATCGTAAGTGCTTTCAGACTGGGAAGATTGGTGAAGAAAGATAGATCCAGAGACTGTTTGATTATTTTGAGATCCAAGCAAGAGAGAGATAAAATATTAAGCCTTCATTTTGAAAAATCACTGGTTATTCAAGGCATTAGAGCAGAAATTTACAAGGATATTCCGAAGCAACTCTTGGACCTTAGATCTATATATACAGAATTAACAAGATTACTGAAAGGTAATTCAATTCCCTTTAGGTGGGAATTTCCTCAAGGACTATCCTTTAGCTTTAAAGGAAAGAAAATGAAAATTAAAACAGCAGAAGATCAAGACAAGTTTTTGAACGACCACGGAGAGGACCTTCAGAAAGGAATAGCAGGACCTGGGTCTTGGCCACCACCTCCACCTGTACCTGTACCTGCTCCTGCACCTTTGGGACCAGAGGATCAAAAGAAAGAGACGCCACCACCAAAGGAATAGCAGACTGATCCAGGATGTCTCTGCAGCTCCTTAGCTGGAATATTAATGGTGGGAATTCCCCGGAAAAAAGAAGAAGAATATTTCATGTATTGAAAAAAGAACAGTTGGACATTATTTGCTTGCAGGAAACGCATGTGACTAGGCTCCATAGAAAAGTGCTAATTAATAAAAGACTAGGCCAAGAATTTATTTCATCGGACAGAGTCAAGAAAAGAGGAGTGGTGATTTATGCAAAGGAGAGCCTGTCACCAAAATTCTTATTTAAAGATGAGCAAGGAAGAATCTTGGCAATCGAGATACAGACTCAAGGAGAAAAAAAATTAATATTAGGAATCTATGCACCGAATGAGGGGAAATCAGAATTTTATAGGAAGCTGCATGAGACAATGCTGGACTATCTGGACTATACCAACATCATTATGATGGGAGATATGAATGGGGTGGTCTCTACAAACATGGATAAGTCACAAAATCAAAATTTGACGAAAGACGGCAGACTACCTAAATTTTTTTTTGAGCTAACTGACAATTTGGACTTGATTGACATCTGGAGGACAAAGAACCCCCTAGGAAAAGAAGGAACATTCTTTTCTGAAGCACATCTGACATGGACAAGAATTGACCAAATATGGATAACTAGAGGACTGGCACCTAAGACTAGAAAAGTGGAAATCTGCCCAAAAACCTGCTCCGACCATAACGCTATGAAAATGGAAATGAGACTAATTCCAATCGGTTCCTTCAGATGGAAATGAATGACACCTTGTTAAGAGATCAGGAGATTGTGAAGAAGGCCCAAAAGACTCTAAAAGACTGTTTTGAAATAAATTTGAATACTACAGTGGAAAAAAGAGTAATCTGGGATGCAAGCAAAGCTGTTATGAGGGGGTTTCTGATACAACAGAATACGATAAAGAAAAGACTTTGGAATGGGAAAAAGGATAAGATCTTAGAGAAGATAAGAGATGGTGAGAAAAAATTGAGATCAAAACCAAAATCACAGGAGGTTCTGAGAGAAATCAAATTCCACCAAGCACAATATGCTAAATTGATAAATCAAGAAGTTGAGTGGAAAATTAAATTAATGAAACAAAGGTCATTTGAATCAGCAAATAAATGTGGGAAACTGCTAGCATGGCAGTTGAAAAAGAGACAAAAACTGAATACGGTTACAAACTTAGAGAATGAAGGGAGAAACATCCAGAACCCTGAGGAAATTAGAAAATGCTTCCAGAGATACTTTAAACTGTTGTATTTGCAGAGTCCTGTACTCAGCGGAATGATGAGCAGTACGTGCCACATGCTTAACTTGCTTTATTTACAGTTCAATGTTGAGAAATTACAAACATGCATCTTGCCTCTGCGGGAGCAGAGAAGCAACCGTCCTTCTCCTCGGAACAAAAGAACACCGAGAGAACAGTGAAAAACAGGAAACCAGTGTACGTCACATCCAGTCTCCCATTCCCGTGGGAAAACCCAACAGTACTCTGACTGTGGAATGTAAACATTGTCTTGTGACAAGCACTTCGCTGCACAGTGAAGAGAGCAGAAACCAACATCCTCCCCCTTTCTGTGAACATCACTGGGCAGCGTGTTCGTACAATATCAGTACAAACCCAACTTCTGTACATAGGTACAGTGTTGATCCCTTGATGCAATCTTGGACAATACATCAGCAGGAATTTCATTACCTGGCATATAGGACACCGTTACGAGTCCCTTCTGAATATGTTCCCTAGCATGATGCAACTTCAATTGCAAGTGCTTCGTGCTTTGCTTACAACCTTCCGAATTCAGCAAAGCCAAACATGCTTTGTTGTCCTGGTAAACCTGGATTGGACATTTGACAGGAATTTTCATGTCTTTGTACAATTGTAACAACCATTCACAATCCTTAAGTGAATAAGACAGTGCATTCAATTCAGCTTCACAAGTACTTAAGCTAATTGTTGTTTGCTTCTTGCATGACCAATCAAATAGACCCTGATTGTACATGTAGCAAACTCCAGACATACTTTTCCTGTCTGTAGTGTCACTTCCAAAACTTGCATCTGCAAAAATCTCAAGACCACCAGACTTCTGATTATTAAATCTCAGTCTGTAATGCATAGTGCCTTTCAAATAGCGTGCTAAGCGTTTCAGAGCTTTCCAATCCTTAACAGTGGGATTGTTAACTTGTCTGCTTAGCAAATTACAGCTAACAGCAATGTCAGGTCTTGAACATCAAGGGCATCCTGATCAAATTTGCAGATGACACCAAACTGGGAGGGGTGGCTAACACCCCAGAGGACAGGATCACACTTCAAAACGACCTTGACAGATTAGAGAACTGGGCAAAAACAAACAAGATGAATTTTAACAGGGAGAAATGTAAAGTATTGCACTTGGGCAAAAAACATGAGAGGCACAAATACAAGATGGGTGACGCCTGGCTTGAGAGCAGTACATGTGAAAAGGATCTAGGAGTCTTGGTTGACCACAAACTTGACATGAGCCAACAGTGTGACGCGGCAGCTAAAAAAGCCAATGCAATTCTGGGCTGCATCAATAGGAGTATCGCATCTAGATCAAGGGAAGTAATAGTGCCACTGTATTCTGCTCTGGTCAGACCTCACCTGGAGTACTGTGTCCAGTTCTGGGCACCACAATTCAAGAAGGACACTGACAAACTGGAACGTGTCCAGAGGAGGGCAGCCAAAATGGTCAAAGGCCTGGAAACGATGCCTTATGAGGAACGGCTAAGGGAGCTGGACATGTTTAGCCTGGAGAAGAGGAGGTTAAGGGGTGATATGATAGCCATGTTCAAATATATAAAAGGATGTCACATAGAGGAGGGAGAAAGGTTGTTTTCTGCTGCTCCAGAGAAGCGGACACGGAGCAATGGATCCAAACTACAAGAAAGAAGATTCCACCTAAACATTAGGAAGAACTTCCTGACAGTAAGAGCTGTTCGACAGTGGAATTTGCTGCCAAGGAGTGTGGTGGAGTCTCCTTCTTTGGAGGTCTTTAAGCAGAGGCTTGACAACCATATGTCAGGAGTGCTCTGATGGTGTTTCCTGCTTGGCAGGGGGTTGGACTCGATGGCCCTTGTGGTCTCTTCCAACTCTATGATTCTATGATTCTATGATTCTATCTGGCAATGAAGTTTAGCTTGCCTAGCACACTTCTGTGCAGTGTAGTGTCAGAAAATGCTTCTTCAGTGTCTTCTACCTGATAACCTGTTGTCATCGGTGTGTCTACAGGGTTAGCATCCATCAGGTTCAGTTTGTCTAACACATCAGCAATTTTCCGTGACTGGTGTACTAGAATGTTACCACTTTGATCTCTCTCTATTTCCAGAGATAGGTAGTTGTTTACCTCACCAAGATCTTTCATGTCAAAGTGCTCTTTCATTTGAGCTAGGGCGTTATTGTACATTGTGACATCTTTCCAAAAGAATAAAATATCATCAACATAAAACAAACAATACCGCTTCTTTTGCCCCTCCTCTTTGACAAATACACATGGATCAGCTTTCCCTTGTTGAAAACCTAGAGAAAACAATGCTTCAGTGAGTTTTGTGTGCCAACACCGTGCACTTTGTTTGAGACCATAAAGGGACTTCTTTAGAGCACAAACAAATCCCTGTTTTACCTGTACGCCATCAGGTGGAAGCATATAAAGTGATTCACCTAGAGAGCCGTACAAAAATGCTGTATTCACATCGTGGTGACTAATGTGTAGATTCTCCTCTGCAGCTAGCTTGAGCATAAGCCTAATGCTCTCATACCTCACAGAGGGTGAGTAGGTCTCGTGATAGTCTTCACCTGGTACCTGTGCAAAACCTCTGGCTACCAATCTGGCTTTGTGTCTGACTATCTTGCCATTTTGATCTGTCTTCGTTTTGAAGACCCATTTGCTTCCAAGCAGTTTCATTCCTGGAACTACTGGAACTAGCTCCCATGTTTTGTTCCTTTCTAAGGAATCAAGCTCAGCCTTCATGGCATTTAACCATGGCTCAGCTTCCTTAGAATCCAAATCCTGGATTTCTTGGAAACTTGAAGGTTCAAATACCTTCTTGGAGCTTTTAACAGCTGCTACTGCTGTCTTAGCAAATTCATCAGCAAATCTCTTTGGAGGTCTGCCTTTTGTGGCTCTTTGTGACCTGCGAATCAGCCTTTGGTCTTCAACACTTTCCTCTTCCTTCTTAGGAGAAAAGTGGCCTATTGTGAACAATGGTTCTTCCAATTCTTGATCAGAGCTTTCAGAGGGTCGCATAGAGGCTTTCGCACTCTTGAAATCCTCTGAATTATCCGATTCAGTTTCAGACTCAGAATCAGAACTTTTATCTGTGGGTGTGGGTTGTTGCGGCTGCTTTTGCTGTTGCTTATCCTCAGTTTCATCACTGTCATCAGGATAACATTGGAAAATTCCCACATTCTCCCCCCACTTGGCATTGTACTCAACACTTCTTGTGAGCTTAATTGTCATAGAATCATAGAATCATAGAGTTGGAAGAGACCACAAGGGCCATCGAGTCCAACCCCCTGCCAAGCAGGAAACACCATCAGAGCACTCTTGGAGTCAGTCAGTCAGTCTTGGAGTCAGTCATCATTATTCTGTAAGAACCTTTCTGATAACCGAGAAAGATACCATGCAATCCACGCTTGCCTAACTTGGAGCTTTGTGGTGAGTGAACCCACATGTCAGAATCAAAAATTTTCATGTGTTTGATGTATGGTTTCTTGCCAAACATCTTCTCATAGGGGGTACAACCAATCGCTGAAGATAACCTGCGATTGTAACTGTAAACAAAACACGAGAGAGATTCGGCCCAATAACTCTCTGGAAGATTGGCATCATGCAGCAAGGTTTTTAACCCTTGAAGCAATGTCTGATTTGCCCTTTCGCAAAGTCCATTCTGCCATGGCGAGCGAGGACTGGACAAATCGTGTTGAATTCCTTTCTCAGTCAGAAAAGCTTCAAACTGCTGAGAAGTGAATTCTCCCCCGCGATCAGTGAAAGGAGTCTTTATCTTTTTACCATGCACATTTTCCAACCAAGCACAGAATTCCTTGAACCTTGGAAAAGCCTCTGATTTCTGCTTGAGATTGTACACATAAATATACCCGGAAAATGCATCAATGAGAACCATGAAGTACCTATTTCCACCCAAAGAGGGTGATAGTGGACCAACTAAATCAGCATGAACAACCTGGTATGGTTCTGTAGCTTGCCTACTAGACACCTTACCTTTCGCAGCCATTTTCACTTTGTTTGCTGCGCATGCCTTGCACTTCATGTGGTACTTGCAGGGTTTAATAGTCATACCTTCAACCAAGGCAGGCATTTTAGATACTGCCTCAAAATGCAAATGACCAAATTTCCTGTGAAAATCGTGAATACATCCTGCATGCAAACTTTTGTTAGAACCTGCAATGCAACAAGTCTCATTCTGCACAACATCATCATAATACAAAACAAACAAATGATCAACGCATTCA
Organism: Podarcis bocagei; assembly: GCF_964188305.1. Taxonomy (NCBI): domain Eukaryota; kingdom Metazoa; phylum Chordata; class Lepidosauria; order Squamata; family Lacertidae; genus Podarcis; species Podarcis bocagei. The sequence goes on from NC_138131.1 coordinate 84,226,399, forward strand.
GCATGCAATACATAATCGTCTTTCTTTGTGATGGTGCATTTCTTGTTCTTGAAGGAAACGTCAATGTTCCGTTCATTCAGCTGCATAACACTGAGTAGATTGTGTGTTGCATCTGGTACGTAAAGCACATCTTGTATCGATAAGTCCAAACTGTGAAGAACAACAGTTCCGTAGCCTTGACTGGGGATCGTGTGGTCATCCGCCTGGTGAATCGCACCTTCCTGCGGTGTAAAAGACACGAACAGTCGCTTATCGTTGCACATGTGGTGGGTAGCTGCTGAATCAACAACGAAGAAAGATCTAGACGTCTTCTGGACCTTTGCGACGTTTGGAGTGAAGCGTGAGACCATTGCCTTGTGCTGCGTTGTCCTGGAGACCGGACCTTTGCCTTTGCTTTGGCCTTTTCCACGCGATGAACTTCCGCTGCGCTGCTCTGTCTTGGCCCTGGGATATCTGCATTCCCTCTTCATATGGCCTAGACATCCACACAAGTAGCATTTCACTGCCTTCAAAGCTTTGGCGCCCTCTGGTGGTTCCACTGCACTCAGGGATGACGTCTGTGAAGACTCCCCCTTTCCCATGCAGCTAGCACCCCGGCGATCAGCTTCATTCTGGATCACGGCAGTAACATAGGCTACTGTGAGCTGAGCAGTTGGCTGAACAGCAATCTGAGTGGCAACGGACTCCCAACGTGGACCCAAAGAATGTATTATCATGAAGGAATACACAGCCTCTGGAAAGGTGAGTCCTCTCTGTTGCAACTCATGTCTCAGATTTTGCATCTCCATCAGGTGTGTACGCACATCTCCACCTTCAGCAAGAGCCATACCATGCAGCTTGGCATAGTAGTACATTGAGGAACCAGCTTCTGTCCTCAAGTGAGCCTCTCTTAAAGTGTCCCAAATTTCTCTGGCTGTGGTCTTTCCACGCAACAGACAGAGCTCTTCTGGGGATACTATCACTGTAAGTGTTCCCCTTGCTTTGGAATCCTTAGTAGCCCATTCAGCTGTAATTGGAGCTGGGGGGTCATCTGTAATAACATTAAACAGACCTTCTTTCCGCAGAATTGCCTCTGCATAGAGTACCCAGTCCGTATAGTTTTTCTTATTGAGCTTAGGAATCCCAAAAGCATCAGCCAGCTTTGCATTAGCCATCATTGCTGCTTTAAACAAGCTGTGTCTGTGTACAGCTGCTTCCAAAAGCGCTTGTAAAGGTACTTTTGGTTTTCAAGCCTCCCAAGCCTGTGAGCTTGTGCCTTAGAGCCTTTGCCTGTATCGCGGCAAAACGGCTTTAAAAGTTCAAAGTCCAGCCATAAAACCATAACCTAGGAGCTGGCAGGCTGCCCGGAGCATGAGCACATACCTTCTCATCAATCAAACTTGACGCGCAGAGCAGATAACGCTGATCCGTTTCTCTGTCCCTCTGCCGGCATTCCGACTCGGCTTCTGGAGTCTCCATTCTTCAGTTTGATTGCGTCTTTCTGGGCCCGGAACCAAAAATGTTGTATTTGCAGAGTCCTTTACACAGCGGAATGATGAGCAGTACGTGCCACATGCTTAACTTGCTTTATTTACAGTTCAATGTTGAGAAATTACAAACATGCATCTTGCCTCTGCGGGAGCAGAGAAGCAACCGTCCTTCTCCTCGGAACAAAAGAACACCGAGAGAACAGTGAAAAACAGGAAACCAGTGTACGTCACATCCAGTCTCCCATTCCCGTGGGAAAACCCAACAGTACTCTGACTGTGGAATGTAAACATTGTCTTGTGACAAGCACTTCGCTGCACAGTGAAGAGAGCAGAAACCAACATCAACAACTTTACACGCAAGGGCCGCAAAAAGAGACTGAGATAGACCGATTCTTAAAAATTAATGGACTACCAAAATTACCCCAGGACAAGAGAACAATCCTGAATTACAAAATAACACAACAAGAAATTGAAGGTGCCATTCAGAACATGCAATTAGGCAAATCTCCAGGGCCTGATGGACTTACCTCCAAGTACTACAAGACATTGAAAGACTATTTGATACAACCATTAATGGAGGTTTGTAATCAGATTATGGAGGGGAAGAAGGCACCGGAAACGTGGAAAGAAGCATACATCACATTGATTCCCAAACTGGAAACTGAAAAGACTCAACTCAAGAACTACCGTCCCATCTCACTCCTAAATGTGGATTACAAAATTTTTGCAGATATTTTGGCAGGTAGATTTAAAAAAGTCTTGAATGAAGTAATTCATAAGGACCAGGCAGGCTTTCTCCCAGGTAGACATTTATCTGACAATACTAGGGACATTATTGACATTTTGGAGCTTTTGCAAACAAATATGAATGCTAAAGCAGTGTTAATTTTTATAGATGCGGAGAAGGCCTTCGACAATATATCTTGGAAGTTTATGAAGAAAAATCTTAAAGGGATGGGAGTGGGACGGGGGTTCGAAAATGGGATAGAGGCAATCTATTCAGAACAAAAAGCTAAATTGATAGTTAATAATGTGGTGACAGAAGAGTTTAAAATTGAAAAAGGAACACGACAAGGTTGCCCTATATCCCCTTTGTTATTCATCTCAGTCCTGGAGGTGCTTTTGAACATGATTAGGGAGGAGCGGTTGGTGGAAGGAATACAGGTCGGAGTGAAACAGTATAAACTTAAAGCTTTTGCAGATGACCTGGTTTTAACATTACAGGAGCCGGAATCTAGTACGAAAAGAGTTTTGGAATTGATTCATGAGTTTGGTCGGGTGGCGGGATTCAAATTGAACAAGCAAAAAACTAAGGTTTTGGAGAAAAATTTGACACCTTTGGAATCAGAAAGGTTTCAGAAAGAGACAGACTTAAATGTGGTTAAAAAAGTGAAATACCTAGGGGTTAACTTGACTGCGAAAAATCTGAACTTATTTAAAGATAACTATGAAAAATGTTGGTCAGAAATTAAAAAGGACTTAGAAATTTGGTCAAGATTGAAACTTTCCTTGTTGGGTCGAATTGCAGCTATAAAGATGAACGTATTGCCAAAGATGTTATTTTTGTTTCAAACCCTACAGATTGTGGACAGAGTGGAATGTTTTGCAAAGTGGCAGAAAGACATTTCTAAGTTTGTCTGGCAGGGCAAAAAGCCCAGAATAAAATTTAAAATTCTAACTGATGCAAAGGAAAGAGGGGGATTTGCCCTGCCGGACCTAAGGTTATATTATGAAGCTGCAGCTTTCTGCTGGATGAAGGATTGGTTACATTTAGATAACACTGATGTCCTAGATCTGGAAGGGTTCAATAATGCTTTTGGATGGCATGCATATTTGTGGTACAACAAGGTAAAGGTTCACAAAGGATTCAAAAACCATATTGTCAGGAAAGCAATATTTATTGTCTGGACAAAGTACAAAGACTTATTAGAAAATAAGACCCCAAGATGGTTATCACCAATGGAGGCTAAGGACCTAAGGTTATATTATGAAGCTGCAGCTTTCTGCTGGATGAAGGATTGGTTACATTTAGATAACACTGATGTCCTAGATCTGGAAGGGTTCAATAATGCTTTTGGTTGGCATGCATATTTGTGATACGACAAGGTAAAAGTTCATAAAGTGTTCAAAAACCATATTGTCAGGAAAGCAATATTTATTGTCTGGACAAAGTACAAAGACTTATTAGAAAATAAGACCCCAAGATGGTTATCACCAATGGAGGCTAAGGCCCGGAAAAGACTCAATATGGAGGCCGGTTGGCCGAAATATTGGGAAATAATGGAAAAAATCGGAGACAACTGGAGGTTGCAGAGTTTGGAGAAACTGAAGAATAAGGTGCGAGATTGGTTACATTACGCTCAAATTCAAGAGGTCTTTAATTTGGACAAAAAAATAGGATTCCAGGTGGAAAAATCGAAATTAGAAACAGAATTGTTAGAACCAAA